>NW_016810186.1:655307-682220 GCF_001698545.2 Rhinopithecus bieti | reverse complement strand
AAAAAAAAAAAAAAAAGAAATGTGTCTTAAAATCACTGAGTACAGGGTTCAATTTACAACCCTTGTTACTTGGAGAAATTTGAAAAATAACTTGTTCTTGACTCAGTAATGCTGAGCAATTTACAGTTTTCTCATCCCTTTATAAGGATACTAAAACAATTCATTTTTTTCCAGTAAAACAAGTTTTCAGTTCAGTCATTGTGAATCCCATACTTGTACTTCTTAGTGGAGATAATGGACTGAGATGACACAGCTTTTCCTAAATGAGAATAAGAGAATCATAGGCAAGTTGCCATTGGATTATTATAGCTTTGATTTGGCTAGAGCTTTCATAGCTCTCCTCCATCATATATGATTATAAAAAATTTATGTTTCCTCATTTAAGAGAGTGTCTTTTAGCCAATTACCTGCTAAGAATCAGAATATAGGACATTTAAATATTATGAAACAATTAGTGAATGTGGCAGACATTATGCATTACCTTCCTTTAGTTCTTGCTAATAGGACCCCAGTATAATTCCTGGCAGCAATAAGTCCAGTTTCAATGGAACACTTAGGACTTGTGTAAACATATTATGGCTTTCTGGCTCTCCCTTGCCAGATAATTGCCATCTCTGTTTCCTTGGAAGTTAGGGATAGAACTGGAACGTCAATGTGCTAAAGGAAAGATTCTCTAACTTGGCTGTTCCCACCCCTACTGCTTCTTGCCTTGGAACCTTCAAGTGACAAGTCTATGATAAAACACTAAATCCTTAGGAAGGTGGAGAAAAGGATAGCAGTTGTTGAATTTTTGAAGACACATTTCAGCTTCTGAACCACCCATAGATTTTTTTTTACCTCTGGGTTTTTAAACAGTAAACCATGGATATCTTCTAAAGTTGAAGCTACTGGCTATTAGACTTCTTGTTATTTGTAGCCTAATGCACACTCACTGATGTAATATAAGTGAACATTATATTTCCACATCTGTAACAGCTACAGACCCTACCCCAGGGTAAGGACCAGTCTCTGTCCAGATTATGAGGTGCTCCTCTAAAATATATTGCTTTTATTCTCGGCTTAAGTATGTGCCACCCATTTATTCATAAATTCAGCTTATATTCTTTTGCTTTTAGTATGTGTTCTTTTCTCTGCCATCTAGGATCTTCTGAGCATTTTGTTTAATATTTCCAGATAACAGTGAGTAGTAGGTGAGCCTACTTCTATCCCAGCATTATAATGAATGCTTTACTTTTCAGATTGTATGACTATCTCTTTGGTCCAAAGCAGTGCTATCTAATAGAAATATAGTGAGAGTGACATATGTAATTTCTAAAAGGAGAAAAATACATGTACATTACAATACAACAGTAATATCTTATCCAATGCAATGGTTAGAGTGAAATGTAATCCTACCAAACAAAAAAGTTGTATTTAATGGAAAAAATATTTTGCATTGCTTCAGTTTTAAAATGAAAATTAAATACAATTAAAATTGTAGTTCCTCCATTGCACCGGCCACATTTCAAGGGCTCAATAGCTACATGTGGCTACTGGCTACTGTATGAGATAGGTCAGACCTATTCTCTAAACTCCTTGAGGGCGGGAACTGTGTTCTATCTAGGTTTTACCTTAGTTATTGCTTCTTCTGGAACGCTTTTCAGGTACTCCAAGATGGGGTTAAGTGTACCTGTTACGTGCTTCTACAACCCTCTGTGCTAACTTCTATGGTGGGGTGCTTATATAGCCTGTGTTGCAATTACTTATTTCCCTTGCAATTATGTTCATTGTCTGAAGATCTATGTCTGATTCTGTGCACTGGAGTCTGCCCTACTCCCTCAGTCTGGCTGGTGCTATGGCCTGTCTTGGACTTGTTGAGTTTCTTCTGCCTCCATCAGCAACTGGTTTTATGATCAGCCTCACTGCAGAGGCAATGACTCCACTGGCTTCCTGAGCCTAGGCTCCCCCTGGAGTGCTTCATCATGGCTTATGCCTTACCTTGATTTACCTGTTGTGTTCTCCTGATATAGACTGGCCCAAAACCATTCTTTTACAGTCTTGGGATTTCCTGTTCCACCTGCCAGACTAGATTTCCTCCCAGGCAACCTCAATTTACAATTGTTTGGGTTGTACAGTGACAGGGCACTCCTCCAGGGGATGACATTTTCTTGTGGTGACTCTAGATATGAATAGTTATTTTGACAACATTCCAGCAGATGGCAGTAAAGTGTTTTGAGCAAGGGTTACCTTTTTCTAGTTCGCAGGAGGTCCCCAAATAAGCTAGCATCTGTGCTGCCAGTGGAGCCCGCCTGTAAACCTAGCAGAAGGATTTAGTTGCAGCTTCTTGCTCCTTTCCTCTCAACCCTTATCCTTGTAGTTAATCATACCTGGCCAGGTATAGAGAAGATGTAGTAAATTGGAAAAGCCTCATATTTGGGGAATGAGATGCATTTATTTAGTCTCATTTCCTGTTGCCAAGCATCACAGGATACGGCTGCAGGGACCACCCCCAGCTTGCCTCAGTCCTTGTACTCTGCTTTCATTCCTTTTCTTTCTGCAGTCATTTGTAGGCAATGCCTACACTCTAGGATGATTCTGATTAAGCTGCTTGTATGGAGCATCAATTTCTTTATGGGCACCAATGGTGTTTATCTCTACAGATTGGAGGAACATTCTGTACAGGATTTGTATTTTAAGAAATCCATTTAAAACCATTAAAAGGAAAGAGCAGAGAAATGAAAGGGCACTATCTAGTGGTTCTAAGAGAAGGAAGGTGCTGAAATGCTTATGATGCTAATTTGCCTTTTAGTTCCAGTTGTCTAGAGTAGTGGAATGGTATCTAACTCTTAGAGATGTGAGAGATCTATAAAGCTGTGAGTATGTCTATGTGTCTATCAGGAGAAATGCAGTTCTTTAATTATCAGCTTGATGAAGATGCATTTCAAAGTGCATTTGGGAAGGAGAATCTATAACAACCCTCCTGTAGGCCTATACTCCAGCCCTCGACTCAGTAGGTTCCAGGGAAGAAAGCACATCACAAAGTGTGGCATTGACTCCGTCTGTCCTGTTTCACAGGGCTGACTTTATCCCAGATAATCTCCCCTTCTCCCCACCTTTTCTGGAAATGCATTTCTGCTTAAGAGAGCAAAATCAGTCATTATCTGGTTTGGTTCCTTTGGGGTTGGACTATTACGGATTATTTTTTGATGGTTTGTGGGTCAGCTTGATACAGGGGTACGGCATCATGACATACTGCTCAGGAGAACTGCCTGCCGATTTGGCATAGTGGAATTTTCTCAACTTTCTTTCTAGAAGCTATGTAACAGATATGACTAAAGTTAAAGGAAACTTGTCACATTGTGAGACATTTTATGGGTGTGAAATAGTTCTAGCATTGGTATGCATTGTCAAGTAGTTATGTAGCTTTGGAAATTTGTCATTTTTGGATCCTGTTTCTCTTACATTAATGTCAGATATGAAGGAGAAATTTCCGGAATTCTGACTTTGAGTTCTATGTAACCTGGAACACATTTCCACTGCAAATATTGAACTTCTAAGAGGAAGAATAGCAAGTGCCTGGCACTTCGCTGCCACTTTGCCCATTATCAATTCCACTACTCTATTCTCTTGGTCTAGGCTTAGGTGTGGACTCAGAATCTTTCTGTTCATCACATTGAGGTTTCCATTTTCTTATCAGCTTCTAAGGACAATTCGTTTTTCATGACAACAGTTGTCTTCACAGACTCACCAGGATAAACTCTCATATCCAATTTTCAATGTATATCAAGGAATGAATGTCTGAATGTGAAAACAAATGAAATGAAATGCACCAAACAGTAACAATAAGGACAGAGGCTATATCAATATTAATGAATGATGTTTGTGCTATGCTATATTAAGTAGGAGAGAGAGAATTTATAAAAAAAAATCTTAAATTTGGTCTGGAAGAGCATCCTCACATCTCAGTATAGGGAAAAAAAATCCCGCTTGGCTAATAACATGTTAGCAGTTCATAGTTTCTTTTCTTCAGGGACAAGAACCACTACGTTCAAGGCCTTATATCCTATGTACTTTTATGCTAATCCTTTGAATCTTATTTAAATGCAGTATTATATAGTCAGTACTTATTCATGGTATCCATTTTCGCTGGTGAGTCTCAGACTTTACGGGTAACAGAATTTCCTAGGGAGTTTAAAAAATACGATTCTGTGGGCCCCATCTCCAGAGAGTTTGACTTAATAGGTCTGAGGTGATATCTAAGAATATGATTTTTAAAATCAAATCCCTCATATTTCTTAGGTCATAATTTGCGAAATGGTCGCCATGCTCAGGTGAAGTATTTCTCTCTTGAGCCTAAACTCAAGTATCATGGCTTTCATCTGTCATGTAAGTGATCCACATGGTACAAAAATTTAATTCTGTGGTACTCAGCTCGCATTACATGTTAAAGAGTAGATTCAGGAAGCTGTATGGCAAACAGTGGTAGTTCTTGAGAATGACCCCTAATGGCAAAAATATTCATCTATCTATGTGATAATATTATACTTTTGGTATCCCCTGATGGAAAAACATATGGAATAATAAGATGCTGTGAGTTCAGTAAAACTTACATGCATCTAGATTTCATTAGTCCCAACAGCACTTATGAACATTCCAAGGTCTTGGTGTATATATGTTTAAAATATATCATGTATTTAATCAACATGTAGTAGATTAGAAGACCTCATGAAAGAGTTTCATGTGCTAACCCATTCCGTGTGTCCTCCTCTCTACCCTAAGGGGTTCTTGACAGAAATTTGATTTTTTTGGAATAGGGAGAAGCCCAGAAGACTTGAGTTTGAATTATACAAATAATGGATACTGGCTGAGTCATATAGTTACTTAATCCATAAACCTCAGTTTCTGTAAAAAAATGATGACACTATATATTAGATATACTTTTATTTCAGATTCAGAGGGTACATGTGCAGGTTTATTTCATGAGCATGTAGTGTAATGCTGAGATTTGGAGTACAATTTATCTTGTCACCCAGGTAGTGAGCATAGTACCCAGTAGGTATTTTTTCAGGCCTTGCCCCTACTACCTCCATCCCCCTTCCAGTAGTCCTAAGTGTCTATCATTCCCATGTGTACCCAATGTTAAGCTTCCACTTATAAGTGAGAACATGCAGTATTTGGTTTTCTGCTCTTGCATTAATTTGCTTAGGATGATAGCTTCCAACTGCATCCCTGTTGCTGTCAAGAACATGATTTTGTTCTTTTTTATAGCTGCATAGTATTCCATGGTGTATATGTACCACATTTTCTTTATCCAGTCCACCATTGATGGACACCTGTGTTGATTCCATGATTTTGCTATTGTAAATAGTGTGGCAATGAGCATACAAGTGCGTGTATTTTTTTGGTATAACAATCCATATTCCTTTGGGTATATAGATCATGGTTCAAGTGGTAGCTCTGTTTTCAGCTCTTTGAGAAATGTGATGTTAGTTTTGTATAGTATCTTGCAGGTGCTGTCTTGATTTCTTGTGTCTGGATGTCTACCTCTGTAGCAACATTAGGGAATTTTCTTGAATTATTCCCTCAAATATGTTTTCTAGGTTGTTTATGTTTTCTCCTCTCTCAGGACTGCCAATAATTCATAGATGTGCATAATCCCATTACATATTCCCATACTTCTTGAAGACTGTTCTTTTTTTTCAATTTTGAAACCTTTTTTTTTTTTTTTTTTTGTGAAGTGGTTATTAACAAGTCTATATAAGGTTAGGATTCCAATTAAAAGTTTTAAATTGAAAGCCTTCAAGGTTCAGTTGTATGTCATGTAGCGAGGAGTAGCACTGAATTTGGCATAAGACTTAATGACCTTATTTACAGCTTCCAAGAAATCCTTCTCAGTGGCAATTTTTCGCCATGCTCTGATGGCAAGCATACCAGCTTCTGTGCAGATGCTTCATTCTCAGCACCAGTGCCATTTGGACACAGTCATGCTAACAATTCAAGTCTGATATATCTTTCAATACTCATTGAATGAGCGTGAATCTTAAAGATGTGGGTCCGACCCTCTAGATCGGGCAAGTTAAATTCAATTTTTCTATCTAATCTCCCTGACCTCATCACTGTGGGATCCAAAATATCAGGTCGTCAGTGCCATCAGCACCTTTAATATTGCCTAGCAGATGCAACCACCAATCAAGCTGATTGACAGTTGTCCCAACATTGTCTCGTGCACTTCATGTGCCACCTCTAGCATCAACATCCACCGACGCCCCTCCAACAGCCATCAATTCCATCAAGAAGATAAGGCCCAGCGCTTTTTTTTTTTTTTTTTTTTTTGGTCGTCCCATTTCAAAGCAGCTCATGAACCTTTGAGCCCCCTCACGACTATCTTTCTGATACAAGCTCCAGATCCACCGATAACTCCGGAATTGACAGCAGCGCATCGAGTCCGATTAGCAACGTGTCACACACAGAGTGTCTCTCATGTACTCGGGTGATTAACGAGAGCAGCATGCCCTGTGGGACGGCCTCAATGCCAGATTCACCAACCTCTCTGGATGCAAGTAAATGGGGTTTGACTACTTCGTCCGCGAATTTCCATCTGTTCCTTACGTCACCAAACATCACTGTATGTGACATCAGATTTTTCCTCCACGTGCATCATGATAACTGTTGGGTCAATCTGAGGCTAGAGGCAATGGAATGTGAATTTGATACTTATTTCTGTCCACACCTACTCTTATCCTTTCTTCAATGTCAGTGGGTGCCACCTGATCACTAAAGTCCACCACAAACTTGGCACACTGCTTTACACTGACAGTGTATTTTGGGTCCTCTGAATCAGCATTGATTATCTTTGTACACCTGGCAACCTGTAAAGGCTGTTTACTCTGGAGTGTCTGCTTATCTGCAGCCAAATTCCAGAGTGCTGGTGGGGCCAGGCCAGTGTCAGATTCTTTAATACCAGCGAGCTCATTAATTTTCTTGAGAAGTTGCTGAATGCCATCTTCAACTTGCTTGATCTACCTAGAGTAAGCGGTCTGACCATAAGTTTTCAGCAAGGCAATATCCGCCTCATCCAGAACTTGGATGGGCTTGTCATTCTTCTCATCTTCTTTGGTCTTCCGCTGATTCTCACCAAGGTAATCTGGCATTTTAGCAGTTCCAAATGCCTCTGCTCCTTACTGATTACACAGCACCTTCCTTGCTTGTGGTGGTGTCTGAAGACTACTCTTTTTAATTTTTTTTCTTTATTTTTGTGTGACTGGATTAGTTCAAAAGAATAGTCTTCAAGCTCTGACAGTCTTCCTTCTGCTTGACCTAGTCTATTGATAAAGCTTTCAGTTAGATTTTAAAATTCCTTAAGTGATTCCAGAAGCTCTGATTTCTTTTTAAGATGTTTATCTTTTTCTTCATTTTCTGGATTTCTTTAGAAGTTTCTTTGTGTTGATTTTCAACTTTGTCTTGGCTCTTGTTGAGCATCCTTGCTCCATGGTTTGAATTGTTTATTATTTCTGAATTTCCATTTTGGTCAAGGATCATTGCTGAACAGCTAATGTGATTCTTTGGTGGCGTCACAATGTTCAGATTTTTCATGGTGCCAGAATTCTTACACTGGTTCCTTCTCATCTGGAGAGTCTGGTGCTACTAATTTTTGTATTTATTTTCATGCTGGTAGGATTTTTTTCTTTCCCTATATATTTTTCCATTTCTCTCCTTCCCTAGAGGATGTGTCTGTAGAGTATGTTGGGTAACGTCTTTTGGCTTTGCTTCTATAACCCTATGCACTTTTGTGGGCAGGTTTTACATTGGGCTGTGTGATTCAACTTACAGACCAGTAGATGGTGCTGACAGGTATGAGCCAGTTGCTGCACAAACAGATGGGTATGTACATGGTCTTTGTCTACTGTGAAGTGCTCTCTGTTGTTTTAGGTGATGGACTGGACAGTAGAGTGCTTGGTGCCCTGTGCTTCTTATTCTGTGGAGGTGGAGAGACACAGCTAGACAGAGTTGGAGCCTTTGACTTGCCCACGAATACCCCTATGGTGAGTGTAGGCACCAGCCCTGTCAAGGGTGGCTGGGAGGAGCTCTTGGTGAAAAGCACTGAGATCTCTGGGATGGGGCAAGGGGTTGGGGAGGGGTCTGCACGGACTCCTCATCTTTGATAGGTAGGAACATGGTCTATTTTCCTATTATGCCCCTGTTCCAGGGCTGATGACTCCTCATTCAGATGCACACCGTAGTCTGTGTCTAGACCAATGTGGCTGAGAGCCTCAGAAAATGCCTCTTTTGTGACTTTCCATTAAAGTGGTTTGGGGCAACTTCATCACTCAGCCTGATACAAATAGCTTTATGGCAGGGCTGTTCTCTGATTTGACAGCACTGCTGCTTTGTGTAAAGGCGGGGCTACGCCTTTGGGCTTGTGTGAGAAGTGGTTAGGTGCCAGCAGAATTTGAATAAGGTAGGTAGTTCCTCAGTTTTCAGGCCCCTAGATGGTCTGCTGAACAGTATGTATGAGTCCTGAAGGGTCTGGAGCCAGATCAGGCTAGCCGAGGGTTCTGGTGCTGACTGCGATGGAGAGGGGCAGACTGGTCCCTGGGTCACTGGATGAACTCTCAGGCAGGGGCAGGCAGAATACTTGGGTGGTAAGAACCTGAGGGGAGAGCATAGGCCTGTGGGGTAGGGATTTCAGGACTCTGGGCTGCAGCTGAAATGCTCGTGTGGAGGCAGGGTGCTTGTACTGGGTACCAGAAGGTGGCAAGCAGAGGCGGGGAGTTGTGGGGTGTGCAGTCTGCCCAGTTCTTCATATCTGGGCAGTGGTATCCTTGTTGGAGATGTGTGAAATCATTCAATCTCTTTGTTTCCACCTCAACCTGAGGGCAACAGGGGTGGGGCAGAGAGTTTTCAGTTATATTTCTTGGAGTTCCATCCCACAGGACCCGAGAGCTGCAACTTTCTGCAGTATTCAGGCAGGGGCTGCTGTGCTGGGAGACTCAGCTGGTGGTCCCCGCCTGGTGAGGAGCAGCAGAGGTGGGGTCTGCAGTTGGTCTGCTCCTCAGTACTGTGGCTGTAGCAGCTATCCTACGGGCTTGCAAAAGAGCCTGTCTTGCCTGTCTTCCCTTATTGGCAGCACATTGACAGCTGGTGTCAGACTGCTCCAGAATCCAGTGCTTGTGGGGCTCCATGTGGGCCCCAGAGATGTCTCTGCATGGACTCCAGATGGTTCTTAATGTTGGTCTGGAGGCCTAGATGGGTCAGGGGAATTCTCCTGTGCCCAGGATTGCAAAGGGCTTGTGGGGACAGTGTGGATCCCCAGCGGCTCTCATCATTCACTTTGTTCTTCTTTGTTCTCTGTGGGTCCCATGCTTCTTTGGTGAATCGCAGTGTGATCTCTTAGAATATCCACCTGAAGAGCCAGTGTTTACTCACGTTTGTTTCTTCTCTGTGGGAGCAGCTAGCAGGCATCTTCATATAATGTGTGTGTGTGTGTATGTATATATGTGTATATATATGTATAAATGTGTGTGTGTGTATATATGTATATATGTGTGTATATATATATGATCTTACTGTGTCACCAGGCTCGAGGGGAAGGGCCTGATCATAGTTTACTTCTATCTCCAACTCCTGTGCTCAAGCAATCCTCCCGTCTCAGCCTGCTGAGTTGCTGGGAGTACAGGCATGTACCACCATGCCCAGCTAAGTTCATATATATATATGTCTGTGTGTGTGTGTATATATATATATATTTTTTTTTTTTTACAGATGAGGGTCTTGCTATGTTGCCCAGGCTGGTCTCAAACTCCTGGCCTCAAGTAGTCCTCTTGCCTTAGCCTGCCAAATCATTTTGAGTATAGGCATGACCCACTGCACCTGGGTCCTAATGAGTGTGATATGAAGATTAAATGATGTAATGTATGCATAATTTCTCACCTGAAGTAGGCTATCAATGTTTGTTTTCTTCTTTCAAAATAATTAACAAAATGAGTTTTAAAACAATAGTCCCAGGAGAATCTGAAGCTTTAGGTTCCTCACTTTGATCACCTCCAATGTTCCAGAGGCTTTCCTTGTGTACATGAGATAGTTTGGGGAACTTTCTGTTTGGTGTTATGCCGGTGGTCTTTTGTCCTATGTTATTTTCATGGCTGTCAATTGACTAAGGGTCTATAAACTACAGTAATCTTAGGAAAATCAGGTGCAGAACTGGAGTGGGCTTCTACAAGTTATTGGTATCTGAAACTACTGGTCATTAAAATGATTCTTGTCACTTGAGGAATGATACAGAACCACCCACCCCATCTCCTTTCACTCAAAGAGTACAAAAGGTATCACCCATAATTAGTGTGTTTTGTTGTTAATGTTCCCAAGTGAAGCCTAGAAATGGAGCCAAGGTTATCACATCCACGTGGAACATTCTTTTCACCTCTAGTCAGGAGATAGCAGGAGGAAGTTTGTGTTTCTCTCTTTTCTGCAACTATGCTACAATTTGACACTGAAAATACGCAGGCTCGAGGTTTAATTTGAATATCTATGGTATAAAATTACCAGTGTTCACATCCCCTAGCATTTTCCTGACAAATTAATTGCCAATACAATTTTCAGCAGTCAGTATGTGTGGAGCAAGGCAGGGTTGAGGGTTCAGCTTATGGGAGGTAATTATAGGTGCCCTTGGCCGGGAAAGAGCACAGATGATGCTAAAGGAGCCAATGTTTTGGGTAAGCAGCACCTGCTCCTTTGCCAGCTCTGTAGACCCAAGGATCTGGGAGACACATATAATTTGGAGGATTTAGTGTCTACCTTTGGTACACGTAATTTAATCTCTTAATCATCGTGTGTTCTGTGGCTGCCGTGAGCTCTCTGAAACTGAACTGTGTGTCTCCATTACTTGGTTCTTAGATCTTTGCTCCATTTATTCAATACTTCAAGCCTTCAAAGCATCAGGATAAAGAAGGTGAACAGCAAAACTCTACAAGGCAGAGAGTAAACAAAGCTATAAAGAGATTCTTCACTTTGGCTAGGTCTAAGGGAAGGAGAACTTTTGTTGATATATCTGAAAGTAAGTAGTCTCCTCTGAAAGAGGTGGAAAACATTCTGTTGAGATGCAGCACCTGACCTTTTAAGAAATACTCTCTGCTTATTTCTAAGTATTCATTGGAAAGCCATTTATCTCAAACATATACCTTTAGACAAGATGCATTAGTTCATTTTCAACCTAAGCCTCTCAGGAGTTGTAATCCTCTAGCATCTGAAGATATTTGCTGTTGGGGTTGTTTTAATTTTATTTTATTTAATTACAAAACAATAATAGAAACCAAGCAGGCAAATGAATAAAAAACTTTAAAACCCCAAACTGGGGTGAGGGAGGATTGGAGGAGTAGGTGGTTGAAGACCAGAACAGATATAAAGCCTTGAACATCCTGCTTAAAATNCTTTTGTGACTTTCCATTAAAGTGGTTTGGGGCAACTTCATCACTCAGCCTGATACAAATAGCTTTATGGCAGGGCTGTTCTCTGATTTGACAGCACTGCTGCTTTGTGTAAAGGCGGGGGCTACGCCTTTGGGCTTGTGTGAGAAGTGGTTAGGTGCCAGCAGAATTTGAATAAGGTAGGTAGTTCCTCAGTTTTCAGGCCCCTAGATGGTCTGCTGAACAGTATGTATGAGTCCTGAAGGGTCTGGAGCCAGATCAGGCTAGCCGAGGGTTCTGGTGCTGACTGCGATGGAGAGGGGCAGACTGGTCCCTGGGTCACTGGATGAACTCTCAGGCAGGGGCAGGCAGAATACTTGGGTGGTAAGAACCTGAGGGGAGAGCATAGGCCTGTGGGGGTAGGGATTTCAGGACTCTGGGCTGCAGCTGAAATGCTCGTGTGGAGGCAGGGTGCTTGTACTGGGTACCAGAAGGTGGCAAGCAGAGGCGGGGAGTTGTGGGGTGTGCAGTCTGCCCAGTTCTTCATATCTGGGCAGTGGTATCCTTGTTGGAGATGTGTGAAATCATTCAATCTCTTTGTTTCCACCTCAACCTGAGGGCAACAGGGGTGGGGGCAGAGAGTTTTTCAGTTATATTTCTTGGAGTTCCATCCCACAGGACCCGAGAGCTGCAACTTTCTGCAGTATTCAGGCAGGGGCTGCTGTGCTGGGAGACTCAGCTGGTGGTCCCCGCCTGGTGAGGAGCAGCAGAGGTGGGGTCTGCAGTTGGTCTGCTCCTCAGTACTGTGGCTGTAGCAGCTATCCTACGGGCTTGCAAAAGAGCCTGTCTTGCCTGTCTTCCCTTATTGGCAGCACATTGACAGCTGGTGTCAGACTGCTCCAGAATCCAGTGCTTGTGGGGCTCCATGTGGGCCCCAGAGATGTCTCTGCATGGACTCCAGATGGTTCTTAATGTTGGTCTGGAGGCCTAGATGGGTCAGGGGAATTCTCCTGTGCCCAGGATTGCAAAGGGCTTGTGGGGACAGTGTGGATCCCCAGCGGCTCTCATCATTCACTTTGTTCTTCTTTGTTCTCTGTGGGTCCCATGCTTCTTTGGTGAATCGCAGTGTGATCTCTTAGAATATCCACCTGAAGAGCCAGTGTTTACTCACGTTTGTTTCTTCTCTGTGGGAGCAGCTAGCAGGCATCTTCATATAATGTGTGTGTGTGTGTATGTATATATGTGTATATATATGTATAAATGTGTGTGTGTGTATATATGTATATATGTGTGTATATATATATGATCTTACTGTGTCACCAGGCTCGAGGGGAAGGGCCTGATCATAGTTTACTTCTATCTCCAACTCCTGTGCTCAAGCAATCCTCCCGTCTCAGCCTGCTGAGTTGCTGGGAGTACAGGCATGTACCACCATGCCCAGCTAAGTTCATATATATATATGTCTGTGTGTGTGTGTATATATATATATATTTTTTTTTTTTTACAGATGAGGGTCTTGCTATGTTGCCCAGGCTGGTCTCAAACTCCTGGCCTCAAGTAGTCCTCTTGCCTTAGCCTGCCAAATCATTTTGAGTATAGGCATGACCCACTGCACCTGGGTCCTAATGAGTGTGATATGAAGATTAAATGATGTAATGTATGCATAATTTCTCACCTGAAGTAGGCTATCAATGTTTGTTTTCTTCTTTCAAAATAATTAACAAAATGAGTTTTTAAAACAATAGTCCCAGGAGAATCTGAAGCTTTAGGTTCCTCACTTTGATCACCTCCAATGTTCCAGAGGCTTTCCTTGTGTACATGAGATAGTTTGGGGAACTTTCTGTTTGGTGTTATGCCGGTGGTCTTTTGTCCTATGTTATTTTCATGGCTGTCAATTGACTAAGGGTCTATAAACTACAGTAATCTTAGGAAAATCAGGTGCAGAACTGGAGTGGGCTTCTACAAGTTATTGGTATCTGAAACTACTGGTCATTAAAATGATTCTTGTCACTTGAGGAATGATACAGAACCACCCACCCCATCTCCTTTCACTCAAAGAGTACAAAAGGTATCACCCATAATTAGTGTGTTTTGTTGTTAATGTTCCCAAGTGAAGCCTAGAAATGGAGCCAAGGTTATCACATCCACGTGGAACATTCTTTTTCACCTCTAGTCAGGAGATAGCAGGAGGAAGTTTGTGTTTCTCTCTTTTTCTGCAACTATGCTACAATTTGACACTGAAAATACGCAGGCTCGAGGTTTAATTTGAATATCTATGGTATAAAATTACCAGTGTTCACATCCCCTAGCATTTTCCTGACAAATTAATTGCCAATACAATTTTCAGCAGTCAGTATGTGTGGAGCAAGGCAGGGTTGAGGGTTCAGCTTATGGGAGGTAATTATAGGTGCCCTTGGCCGGGAAAGAGCACAGATGATGCTAAAGGAGCCAATGTTTTGGGTAAGCAGCACCTGCTCCTTTGCCAGCTCTGTAGACCCAAGGATCTGGGAGACACATATAATTTGGAGGATTTAGTGTCTACCTTTGGTACACGTAATTTAATCTCTTAATCATCGTGTGTTCTGTGGCTGCCGTGAGCTCTCTGAAACTGAACTGTGTGTCTCCATTACTTGGTTCTTAGATCTTTGCTCCATTTATTCAATACTTCAAGCCTTCAAAGCATCAGGATAAAGAAGGTGAACAGCAAAACTCTACAAGGCAGAGAGTAAACAAAGCTATAAAGAGATTCTTCACTTTGGCTAGGTCTAAGGGAAGGAGAACTTTTGTTGATATATCTGAAAGTAAGTAGTCTCCTCTGAAAGAGGTGGAAAAACATTCTGTTGAGATGCAGCACCTGACCTTTTAAGAAATACTCTCTGCTTATTTCTAAGTATTCATTGGAAAGCCATTTATCTCAAACATATACCTTTAGACAAGATGCATTAGTTCATTTTTCAACCTAAGCCTCTCAGGAGTTGTAATCCTCTAGCATCTGAAGATATTTGCTGTTGGGGTTGTTTTAATTTTTATTTTATTTAATTACAAAAACAATAATAGAAACCAAGCAGGCAAATGAATAAAAAACTTTAAAACCCCAAACTGGGGTGAGGGAGGATTGGAGGAGTAGGTGGTTGAAGACCAGAACAGATATAAAGCCTTGAACATCCTGCTTAAAATTTTTCAAGTTTTAAAAATACTAGCACTTTTATAGATTTGTTTTCATCTCAAAGATATTTTTCAAAATAAAGGGTTATAACATTATTATGTGACAAAGTAAAATAACAGAGAAGTGCACATTTGATTCCATTAAGTCTTATTCTTGAGTTTTCCTGTGATGTCAGTTGCTTTTAAAATATTGAAGATCCAGTGAGAATGAGATAATATTTCTGGCACTCTAGTTCCTGGAATAATGCGATTGGAGAGAAGGAAATGAGGATATTTGTTGGCCAAGGTTGATATGCAAGGGTTTCATCCTGTCTTCTTCATGAATTTGAATCTTTCACCCAAATATCTCAGCTACAAGGCTCCTGCTATGTTTTCTGGAAGACAAGTCCACTGTCAGAACTCTCACCAAGGTAATCACAGTCAGAAGATGCGAAGGTTGGGTAGGACCATCTACTCCAACTCTTTCATTTAACAGATGAACTAAGGCCCATAGATGGACAAGGGACTTACCACAGATTGTCCGGCAAGTTAGTTTAGAACAGCAGCTAGAATCTAGGTTTTCTTTAAAGCAGCAATAAGCAAGTGTTATAGGAACAATCAGTTGCTTCGTATGGATGTGGGCCCTGAATTCCTAATTTGGAAATTGGTTGTGCTCTACAAAATTCACAGATTCATGATGCTATTTGATACAAATGTCATGGTGTTGACAGTCAGGTAGACCTTGGAAAGAAGAGAAAAAGAGAATAAACATTTATTGAGCATCTACTATTGCGAGAAACTTCCACTTTACTATTGCATGTGATTTTCACATCTCCCTGATGCAGTGGATATAATTTCTATTTTTAAATGAGAAAATCAAGGCTCAGAGAAGTTGAGCAATTTGACTAAAATCTTGTAGATGGTAATGTAAAATTTGAACCCAGAAATATGATTCAAAGCCCATCTAAAGTCTTTCCATTCACTTGCCATTTCTTGCTTCACCCCATTACAGCATTATTTTTGTTACTCTTTCTAATACTAGGCAAACTACAAATCAGGGTCTGGATCATTAGCTTTATCATTGAATGCAGGCATTTATGGTTCATTTACCAAGTACTTAGTTTTGTAGTGGGTATGTGGAAATGCCAAAGGGTAATGGGACCTTTGTATAACCGAGAAGGGTTTTCTAGGTGTAAAGGCATCAGATAAGTGTGGCCTTCTATTGCAATTGGCAGGAAATTCATTTTCCCAGGGTGTGTAAAGCCCTATGTCCTTGATACTCAAAGTGAGCTCTATGAACTAGCAGTGTCAGCATCACCTGGTAGCTTTTTAGAAATGTAGAGTCTCAGCATCCCACCCCCATCAGATTCTGCATTTTAACAAGATCCCCAGGTGATTTTTATTCACAATCAGGTTTGAGAACACAGCCCACAACCTCTCTGACCTTATTGCCCAGGTATAGTAGCTTTCTTTTTGCCCCTAAATATGCTTACCTGCTTCTGCCTTTTGGCCTTGGCATTTGCTATTCCAATTGGCTGACCGCTCTGTCTTCTAATTTTTTCATGGCTCTATTTTGTCCTTCAGATTTCTGCTCAAGCAATATTGTTTCAGAATGTCTGAGTGCTGACTTCCAGGGAACTGCATTATCTTGTTTTATTTTCTCATAGTATTTATTCCATGAAATTATATCATTTTTTTGTTTACATGTTTATTATCTCTTCCCTCACTAGACTGTTAAACTCCATTAATGCAGGAATGATTTGCCTGTGTATTCATTGTTTTATTCCCAGGACCTGGAACACTGCCTGGCCCAAGTTAGGCATTCAATAAGTATTTTATGAATCAATAAGTGAATGAACAATGGACAGTATTTCACTGCTATTGAAATTTCAACATGTTGATACTAAAAGCTAAGATTATTTGCTTTATCTAACCATCCACCAATCAATGTGACAACAACAATTTTTTGTATTTGCTGGTTGAAGTTCTTTGAAGCTGCAATTCATGAATCAAGGAAAGGAAAGCTGTGGGAGAAACAAAACTCTCTTCTTAAACTTTTGTCAATTTCATAAAATATTGATTTTGTTAGGGTGGCATTTGGGGATTTCTGACATCTGTATAGGGAAGTTTTTCTCTTAATATCTTTTCAGCAATTTCCCTTGAAAAATGCAGATGTATAGATTTAGCACATGCAAAAGTACTACAGAAACATTCCCTTTTGATTCACAGGCACCTACAGTGAAGTGGTTTGTTTCTTGGGTAAAAACACCAGTTTGGAGAGAGTTCATGCATACTTCATGAGCTGACTCTGCAATAATACACTGCAGACCTTCCTGGAATGAACAGCAATGGTAACTCTCTGAATGCTGATGAGACATCCTGGGAAGAACTCTTACGTCTACTATTTACAAGAGCCTTATAAAAAAGAAAATGAGAAGGAAAAAGGATTTCACACTTAATATATGTCAGGTGACTTAGAAAAGAAGATCTCATTTTAATTATAACAACTTTGTGAGATAATGTGATCCCATTTTACAGAACTACAAATGACGATTCAGAAATTGAGACTTGTTCAAAGGCATCTTTCTAGTAAGTGGTAGAACTGAAATTCAAGTTCATATTCTTTCCATCATGTTGCTGTCCCATTCTCTGTGAAACTCCGTCCTCCACCAACCTCCCACTGTATTTTGCAGTTGCCTTTATATGGCAACTTTTGTGTGTGTGTGTGAGCCAAATTTCCTTCTGATTTCAGAAGAGCACCCTAGAGACTAATAGCCTCATAAAGAATTTATGAGAAAAACAGAAGTGATAGTGCAAAATCTTCAGTACCGCATGGGCAGGAGATGCTTAGCTCTGAGGTGAGGAAATCCAGAGATGAACGTTTTGTTTACCTCATAGGATTGTGGCATTGTTAGCCACTCAATTCAACCAGGTTATAATGTATTAAGAATTTGAAACATCAGCCATTGTGTTTTCACATCTCGAATGTATATTATTTTGTTAGCCAGGTAATGACAGTCATTGTCAAGTGGAAGATCTAATCAGACTGAATATTCATTCATGCCTTTTCTTTGTCAATGGAGAAGAAAATTTTTCAAGGACAATCTGATATTCTCTCAGATGACTGAACCTTTCTTTCCATCTACCTGAAGGCGAGGAAAGGAGGCGGGAGGGAGGCTTGGACAGCATACCCTCCCCAATTAGATTCCTGCCCTAAGCCTCTTATACAGATGTTCTGGGGACCTTTGTTTCCTGAGGGGCCCATTTTGCATTTTTTTCCCCTGGAAATGGAATCTCTAACTCTATCTTAGTACCTATGCCAAAGACCAAGACAAGATTTCCAGATGAATTCAAGAGGCTGCCTGCGTTCCCAGTTGTTTTCTTTCATTTGCCAGGAGGTCATTGTGCAATTCCTAAATTTCATTGTTCAATGTATGACAGAGTTTGGGTAATGCCCAGTAGATGGTGCTCATCAGCAGCTTTCTGGAAAAGGCACACCTGGAGCTTTTACAAAACTACTTTAAAAGGTTTCATTTGAGTTTAGAGACTTTTGGAAGACTGGAGCTTTGAAAAGATACATTTTGCTCATCTCCTGATTCGTTATCCCATTCTTTCAGGAATAAGAAATCAAAAAGAACAGGGAGGGAAAGTTGCTTTCTTTTAGGATTATAAATAAGTTGCTTTCTTTAGTTTAATAAATTTTTTGGTTAAACTCTAGTATCTTTCCATGGCTCAGAGGGGACAGAAAACAAAACAAAACTAAAACAAAAAACGAACCACCAAATGATTAGGGAATGATTCTTCTCACTTTATTCCCATTTTGCTTTCTTTCTCACTTAGAGGATCTGAATGTGTCCTCCTCCCCTCTCTGAATACATTGTGCCCTGAGGGTTTTTATTTGGAGGTCATTTGCTTATTCCTCAAAATCCCCTTCTACGTGAAATGAGTTTTCTTGGGAGTGATGGTGAAATGCCCAGAAATGCCTTCTCAACATTTGATGTCCCTAAAGTTCAGCATCTCAACACTATTTTAATAAAATCTAGGCGCCAAGTACACCATTGTTTCTACAGAGAATGAATTCTGAATTCTTCTTTCAGTGGAGTTGAAGAGACTGAAATCATTCTTCGGGCAGCAGTAACTCATCTCTTTGTTATCCTGGACTATGACTGAGGGTGATCTCAAGAGCCTGTACACTTTGTTATTCTTAAAAGGGCGAAGATGGGTAGTACCCTCCCAGGGGTAAATCTTAGCCTCCTCCCTATCCAGGACTTTGGAAATCCCATTTTAAAACCAGAAAGTGCTTTACCTCAAATTCAAGTCTCCAGTTGTGTTTGTATCTTTTTTCAGTTGTTGAGTAATCCTGTCTTGGGCAGGTGCAGTCCCATGATAAATTATAGTGTTTAATAATAATTTTTATCCTTTATAAAATATGAGGGAAATTGATGTGGAAAAGGGTTAAGAATACAGTTCATGGTGGGGGGAGGAGTAGCAGAATCAGATGAAAACATTGGTGGGTAATTCCCTAAAAATCTTTTAGAAACCGTGGGTCATTATTATCATCAGCTGACTGATGGGACACACTATTCTTGCTACATTCAGGCCTTGTCTGGTCTAAACAGAGAAGGGGTCCTTCAGTAGGGTTCATAAGGATCTCCCAAGACCTTTGAGTCCAACTGAACAATCCGATCTTATTACAAAACATACTCTTAGTTTTTTGGTAAGTCTCAGAGGAATAGAAATATTAAGTTATAGTGTTAAGTACATAAGAGACAATGAGCCTCTGTTAATAATAAGCTGTTGCCAGATGTATACAAGAACCATCCTACTAAGTATTTATTTTCCTGTTTTAGTGTTTTCTCCCAGTTTTTTTTTTAGATCTTTCATTCATTTATGCATTTGATACATACTTACTAAAATATATCAGATCATCTTAGACTTTGTGACAGAAGATTCTGCATTTACAGAGTGACTGGGATAAGTTGCTCACCTTCTTTGAGTTTAGTATCCTCTTTCTGTGAAATGCATGTAATACCTGCTTCACTGGGTAGTAAATAGTTTTTTGACAGAAATATTTACATGACAAATACTTTTGTAGATAAGAGGCTAGAAAACGATGGCCCATGGGCCAAATGTAGCTCATTCAAGTTTTATGGGAACACAGCCATGCTCATGTGCTTACATATCATTTGGCTGCTTTTATGCTACAATGGCAGAAGTGAGTAGTTGCAGCAGAGACTATATGACCTGCAAAGCCCTTTATAGAAAGAGTTTGTGAACCTCTTTTCTCAATAATGGAGAGACATCCATGACCTAAATGAGCCAGCATTTTGGGGAGAAGACATGGTGCTGGAGAGAGAGACAATAAACAAGTGAACAAATATACTGCTAACTGCTATAAAGTGAACAAAGCAGAATGATGTGCTAGAGAATGAGCAGGAGATGGAGGAGAACTTAAGACTGTATGGTCAGAGAGGCCTTCCTGAGGGTTCTGCATGTGCAAAGGTATATCTGATTGGAGGGAATGTACATAAAGAGATCTGGAGAAAGGTCATCGGAGCTAAGAGAACAGCAAGAGCAAAGATCTGGTCTGGAATAGAGATCTATTTGTTTGAAGTGGAGACAGTGAGAGGAAGAGTGATAGGCAGTGATGTCAACCAGGTAGTCAAGAACTGGATCAATGGGGCCTTAAAGGCCACGATTCAGCATTTGGATTGATTCTAAGTACACCAGGAAGCCTTTGGAGGGTTTGAAGTGGGTAGTGACATGACCTGATGATGCATGCTTTCAAAGACCATTCTGAGTGTTAGCAAGTGGGTGGGAGGTGAACAGGAGGGGAAGCAAGGAGGCTGATTAGGAGAACTCCAAGTGAGAGGGGATGAGAGCAGTGGTGACGATGGAAGTGGGTTGACTGGGGACACCTTTCAGAGTTATGGCCAATGAGGCATGCTAATAGATTGGATGTGAGGAGTGAAGGGAAAAGAGGATTAAACATGACTCTTAGATTTTTGAATTGAGCAACCAAGTGGAGGGCGGTTTATTTATCTAAGTAAAGAGGACTAAGGGTAGAACAAGTTTGGTTAGGGGAGGTGGATGGAGTTCTGTTTTGGGCAAATTAAGTTTGAGATGTCTGTTAGACATCCAGGTGAAGAGGTCAAGTTATCTGTACATACTTTTGATGATCAGAATGGTATCAGAATCAGAAATATGAATTTGAAGTTTGTAGCATTTAAGTATTTTCATAGCCATGGTACTAGAAGAGATCACTAAGGGCAATAGCATTGAAAGAAAAGAGGAGAGGGCTATTAAGTGGATATAAACATGGTAAAGATCATCTCACAAAATGGGAAAAGTATGAACTGGACCAAGGTTCTAATGCTTCCCTGCCATCTTGCCAGCCACATAGCCTTGGTTGGGACCTTTTACATCTTTGGTCCTCAGTTCCCTGATTTGAGAAACTTTTGAAAATCGATTACTTTTAGCCTCTGATTTGAACAGTGATTGCTTTTCAAATCATGTTTCTTATCAAATCATGAGACATTTCTACTTGGAGGCCTAAAATTCCTTGATTTCAATGTGTTCTCACTTGAAATCATCTTCCAGCTTTGTGTATCAAGGAACAGAAATTTGGGGGATCCAACGTTTGAAAAATTTTGTCAGATTTAGATGCAGTTTCAAGGCTCCTGGCTTCCTGGCAACTTCCCCACATGCGCTGATAATGCTGGGCAAGTGATGATGCTTGTTATGTATAATCATCTGTGTTGATGGTATGGAGAACAACCATATCTCCACAGCAGAGGAAGAGCTATCTGCAGTCTGAAGAGTTTAGAGCAATCTTTCAGGGCCCTGTGTCTGAGTTTGACTGGAGTGTGGCCGGGAGACTAATAATTGAGCAATTCTGCCAGTTTTTTCAAAGCGGCCCAGTGGACCTCTGCCCTCATTGCATCATCCTAATCTGGGGAAATGGATATTATTGTTTATACTGAATATTTTTCATCAGAGTCCGTCTAGGAGAGTTGATATCAGATAATCTTAGACTTTGTGACAGAAGATTCTGCATTTACAGAGTGACTAGGACAAGTTGCTCACCTTCTTTGAGTTTAGTTTCCTCTTTCTGTGAAATGCTTGTTATACCTGCTTCATTGGGTAGTATAAGGATTAATGGAGGTCATCTTTGTGAAAATATCTGAGTCAGTGTTAGTGTTTTTTTTTTCCTCCTGTATACTCCTGAACTGTTCTTGGCATGCTCTGCCCTGAATGTAATGGTGGTAAAGATGAGAACCATGACCATCCTTGGTAAGGATGTCTCAGAGGATCAAAGGGAATTCTATCACAGGTGAGGAAAGCAAGATTCACCTGTAACACTGAGGGGCTACTTCCTGTTTGCCACTAACTCTCCTGTGTTACAAGTATGATGTGTTAATTTTATCATTAAAGACTACCTCCCCCACCCGCCCTGCACAGACACTAAATGCATTGAACTTAAGCAAACTCCACTTATTGTGCATTTCTTCTATGTTGAAAACAGGCTACGATGCAAGGAAGCACGAGATTAATGAGGGCAGAGGGGTGAAACTGCTTCCAGCTTGGCTTCCATCCAATGCTTGAGGCATCTTGGAGATTGTCAATGATCTACGGAACTTTCCTATATATGCAATAAGAAGAGTTAATTCAAGACCAGTGCATGTGAGTTTACTTAAACTTTAAAATGCTTATGATTCATCTTCAGATTTTGTTAAAATGGAGATTCTGACTTAGTAGGTCTGGAGTAGGCTCTGAGATTCTTCATTTCTAACAAGTTCCCAGTGATGTTGATACTTCTGCTTCAAGGACCACATTTGAGTAGCAAGGTTCTAGATTTATTCAAGGTCTAAAATGCTATGACTTTATGATAGAGAATATAGAAAGCATACCCATCTATCCATCCATCCACCCATCCATCCACCCATCCATCCGTCCACCCATCCATCCATCCTTCCATCCATCCATCCATCCATCCATCCATCCATCCATCCATCCATCCTTCCATCCATCCACCCGTCCATCTGTCCATCCATCCATCCATCCATCCATCCATCCATCCATCCATCCTTCCATCCACCCATCCACCTGTCCACCCGTCCATCCATCCATCCATCCATCCATCCTTCCATCCATCCTTCCATCCATCCATCCTTCCATCCTTCCTTCCTTCCTTCCTTCCTTCCTTCCTTCCTTCCTTCCTTCCTTCCTTCCATCCATCTATCCATCCATCCATCCATCCATCCATCCATCCATCCATCCATCCATCCTTTTAATGAATATTTATCTAGTGCTCAACATGGGTCAGGCCCTGTGCCAGAAAATGGGATTATAGAGGCAAATGTGACCTAATCTCATTTAGAAAGTCAAACTCTAGTTAGGGAGACAGACATGGAAACATTTTTCAAAATCACTCTGATCCAGATTCCTGGAACAGCAATTTCTTTCTTGTCATTAAAATCCTTATCTATTCTCTGGCTAAGTTCCTTTCATTCACGCATACTGAGGCCATCTTAAATGATAATGTATAAGGTAGAAAGCTGTTGGCATATCCCTAAGGAAAAGAGAACTGGACTCAGAACATCACAGAGTTCATTTTAAGTCTCTGCTCTTTTAGAGCCAAGAAACCTTAGTTAAGATTCTTTGGGCCTCAATTTCCCTGTTTGTAAAGTGAAGGAGAATCATACCTAGCTTGTTTAGCACATGGGATTTTTATGTAGCTTAAGCTGAAATAATAAATGTGAAAGTGTTTGAAAACTTCAAGGTGATACACATGTGTAAAGAGATGTTTAGCTTCTTGTGTGTACATGCGCTACAGTATTTCTGTAATGGTGACAAATAATAGAAATTATGTAAGTGTCTCAAAAATGAGACTGCAGTAAGTTTTGGGCCATATGACTAGTACTAGCCAAGGAACTGTGAGCAACAATGACACATTACTAGTTCTAGACTGTGGCATTTAGAAGCCAATGTCCCCCTTCCATCCCTCCCTCCCCCTGGTGCAGAGACCCTGAAGGCCATACATACCAGATTGTGTAAATACATGCACGATGGTGGCAACCCAGATCTCTAAGTACCCATTTGGAGGAGAACCACATTGGAGATATCTTATTTCAGTTGTTGAGTAATCCTGTCATATGCTAGCTTGTTTAGCACATGGGATTTTTATGTAGCTTAAACAGAAATACATGTGTAAAGTGTTTGAAAACTTTAAAGTGATACACATGTGTAAAGAGATGTTTAGCTTCTCATGTGTATGTGCAGTACAGTATTGTCTAATGGTGACAAATAGTGAAAATTATGTAAAAGTCTCAAAAATGAGACTACAGTAAGTCACCCAATCCATATCACGGGTTTTGTGAGGATAAAAAAGCAAAACCTTTTATCGTGGTAAGCTGTTGAAACCTTAGAGTTGCTCATTATCACAGCATAGACTATCCTATCTTAAATATATAATTAATTCCATCAGACTTTCTATGCACTTAGATATATAGGCAATTGCAAACATATAGTATTGCCATGCGTATTGATAAATATTCTTCCCCTCTCTCTGTTTCTCAAATAAACTGAACTAAGTATATTTGTACCTGTTCCTTGGCAATGTGTGGGTGACTTTTTGGAATAGATACTGAGAAGTGGAATTTCTGAGTTATAGGACATACAAATTTCAAATTAACTGTATGAACTTATACTCCCACCAGCAGGGTGTAAGAGAGTCCATTTTCCATACCTTTATATTACTTCTTGAGTAGGAATATTTGAAAACTATTGCTTATGTATTGCTGTGTAACAAAGCATCCCCAAACAACCATTACATTATCTCTCTTGAGTTCATAGCTTTATTAGCCTCAGCTGGGAAGTTCTGCTCCTTGCGGTATTGGCAGGGGTTGCAGCTCTCTGAGGGACTCAATTGGGCTGGAATGACTGAACCGGCTTGTTCACATGGCTGCCAGTGGTGCTGCTGTCTCCTCCATGTGGCTAGACAGAAGAGCAGCTGGGTTCCTGGAAAGGAAGCAGAAGCTGCCAGTACTCTTAAGGCCTGACCTCTGAAGTAATCCCAGATATCATTTTCCCCATATTGTATTGGATCAAAGCACTCCCAGGGTCATCCCAGGTTGGAGGGAGAGCAAAAGGACTCAGAAATGGTTGGTGTTCATCTTTGGAGACTATTTACACAATGATTGTATATTTTTTAAAAAACAATTATATCTTTGAGTTTGAGTGAAGCTAAAGAAAAGGTATCTGTGAAACTTCAGATAAACAAGTGGAGCTTAAAATTTTGATTCTTGCATATTAGGTTAATGTGCTCAGTGTGAATCAGGCTGGGGAAATATTAAGCTCTGCTAGCAATTCTATTGGATTGAAGGTAAGTCATCCTGCCAGTAACTACCTAAGTCAAGGTGTGAACAAGCTGGAATTTCTTCCCATTCTAATTTTTTTCGAGTATACCAGTAGAAAACAAAATGAAGAATCGGGTTCAGAATCATTTCCAGCTACTTGTCACATCTTTGGAAGCTTCAAGGTTAGATATAATGGAAAACATGCAAAAGAAAAAAAAAGGCTGAGAAGTGTGCAAGGTCTGCAGCATTCAAACTAATGTTTCACTAATTAATCTCCTGCTCCACAGATGATGCAGGAGGTGAGGCAAATGAAGGGGCTATGGCAGGAGAGGAGGGCAGGCAGTCGGAGGCAAGTCCACAGATATCACAGGTATATCAGATGGACCAGGAAAACTTTCCTAATCTGTGGTTTTGATTTGCCTACACCATTGCCATGTGGCCCATGTAATGATGGGAAGATATGTGGGCTAAAGGGGAAAAGAGGAGATATTTGTCATCTCTACCTGCTCATGGCTACTAGACAGGATCCTTTCTTTCTGCCTATTCTAGACAAGATGGCTATGAAAATGTTTATGGTTTTGGTTGAATTATTTTAAATTTGCTGGGGAAAGGCCATTAAACACCAATTTTCCAAAATGGACACTGAGAAATAAGAAAGCTTTATTAAGGAATAACATCTTTGGGAAAAAAAAGGAAGGAATGGGATTGTGTATGGAGGAGAGTCTAGAGTGTGTTCCCAAACTGGCAAAGCATCTGCCAGCCAAATGGGAGAATTTGGAGGGAAAATTGCCCACTATAGGCATCCTGCATTGGGTGGAAATGTCTAGTTCTTTTACAAGGTGACTTGCTTAGTCATTGATTGGTGGCTGCCCTTAAAATAGTGTGCCTTTGAAAGTGGAGGGAGACCATGAGGTTGCTCACAGCTGGAGGCTGTTAGACAACCACATTCTTTCCAGCTGGGCAGTGAGCTGTCTCTTGAAAGATCTGACTAGTGCTTTTCCATGTCTGTCACGTGTAACTTATCTTTCTCCAGTTCAGTTTTTTTTTTTTTTCCCTCAAAGCTTCATTGAGAAAGCAAGCTTTGCAAGATGTTCTCTGCTATTGATTTCATCTACAGACTCTCCTTGGTTGCAAGTGTTTGAGCAAGTTGAACTTGCTTAGGAGAAAAGGCAAATTTCTTGCTCAGGCCATCAAACCATGGGAAGGCCAGGAATGATTCGAAACCAGAAACTCAGATACCCCCAAGATGGCTGCTGCCTCTTGTCTCTACTTCTCTTAGTGTGATGGACTTCCTTGTGAGTGCCAGAAATAATAGCTGCCCTACACTTACCTCTCTCTACTTCTACCAACAGAGAAGAAAAATTGCCTTACCTCTCTGCTTGGTTCTAGTGTTTAAAATCTGAAGAAACGATTCTATGAGTCTGCTGGGGTTGCAGGCCAATTTCTGGATCAATCATTACTGCCAAGGAGGCAAGGTAGAAAGCTGGCAACTCCTATTTAAACTACATGATCCAAAGCAGCAATTCCCAGAAGCAGGCAGGGTGAAAAGGTAATGCAAATAAATGCTTATCCTAATCTTTCTTTTTCTCCCCCTAGTCCTAGCTTCATTTCTAACTATTTCCAGTGTCAGATGTCAGTTTAAAGGTGAATGCACTCAATTTTAATCTGGCTTTTTGCACAGCGTTCAGGCCATGCGAGGCTTTATAACTCAAAACAAGTGTTTCTCAGCCTTTTAAAGTTGAAGTTCCTTTTGAAAGAAAATGAAGAATATCAAAACCTCATTCTTCTTAAACCCCAAAATTTGGACATTTGTGCCTCACCTGCTGCTTTGAGAACCACAACTAACAAGAATTTTTTCGGTTTTATTTTTCTTTTTTAAGTTTCATTTTTTTTTATTATTATACTTAAAGTTCTAGGGTACATGTGCATAACATGCAGGTTTGTTACATATGTATACTTGTGCCATGTTGGTGTGCTGTACCCATCAACTCATCAGCACCCATCAATTCGTCATTTATATCAGGTATAAC
>NW_016810186.1:640745-653747 GCF_001698545.2 Rhinopithecus bieti | reverse complement strand
GGGAACAGGAGATAAAGTTACCTCTGTAAAATGAGGGGGTGAGGTTGGATGACTTTTAAAATACTACCAGCATGGCACATATTGACCTTGAAATTTATAGACCTTATGATTTACCCTGCCACTTTTCTTTTTCACAGAAATTCCCCCAAAATCATTGAATGGGCAGGCAGTCAGAGAAATGGGGCATAAAAGGGGATTTTAAAGTATAAAACAGAATAATTTGGGATAGTAGTATGGAGTTAGAGCAGGAAAGAATAGTAATATTTGCTGAATTCCTCTTATATGCTAAGTTTTGAACTCTGCATCTTACATTGTATTTTATTTTTCCCACAACCTATGTACCAGGCAGTATCATTCCCATTTTACACATGAAGAAATGGAAACTCAGTAATATTAAGAAATGCTCCCAAGTCTCAGTTAGTGGAAGCTTTGCTTTTGTTTATCCTTGAAAATCAGTGATTGGAGGGTGGGAAACCAAAAGGGGACAGCAGCAGACCCTGCAGGCAGCTGATGGAGGAGGAGATGCAAGCTCTGTGATGACTGTGAGCCTCTTACAGACCTGCCCTATATCTCCTTTATCTTTGTATCCCAACTACTCAGCACAGTGCCCAACACATGACAAATATTCATGTTGGAGATATGATCATGCATTATTCTGTAAACACACTAGGGCTCTGTCGATGTATAATTATCAGAACATGGCTGAAGTGATGTAGACTGTCTTAGTCTATTAGTGCTTCTATAACAGAATACCACAGACTGGGTAATTTATAAAGATGAGAAATTTATTTCTCACCGTTCTGGGGTCTGGGAAGTTCAAGATCAATCTCTGGCATCTGGTGTGGGCCTTCTTGCTGCATGTGGGGAAGGCAGAAGGGCAAGTGAAAGCAAATTCACTCCCAAAAGCCTTTTTTTTTAAAAAAAAATAGTGGCATTAATTAATTTATGAAGGTGTAGCCCTCACGACCTAAATTCTTTCCAAAAGGCCCCACCTCCCAACACCGCATTGGGGATTAAATTTCCAACACATTAATGTTGGGAGGCACATTCAGACCATATCAGGGAGCAAACAGACGAAAAGGAGGCATGGCTGAGGGCCACAGGAAAATACCAATGAATGCCAAAGCCAGAAGTTCCATGCCTATCACCGTGGGGGCTGGGCATGGAGTGAGGAGGAAAGCTGCTGGAATCCAGCTTTCTCAGCCCAATGGGACTGGACACTGACATCCTCCAGAAATTGCTAAAACCAGAAATGATGCTTCTCTCAAGGACTGAGAGAAGGAAAAACCAGGAATCTCTCAGCTTTGCCACAGCTGGGGGAAAAGTCAGCATTAACTGAAAGAAAATATTCTAAGAATGGAGTAAAATATAGGGAATAGACAATCTTTAGGATGCTTAGATATGCCATGAGGGTATTCTGCCTTATTATGAAATGACAGACACTGACTATAACTTCGCTACAGCAATGGGTAATGAAACAAGTGTTCGCAAATACAGGACTTTGAGTTTAATGCATATGTTGCTATTATTGCTGTTTTAATCAAACAACCAGTAGTAATACAATGGGAGACTTTCTTCTTAAAATGATGCATAGGATAAGGATACCCAAGAAAAGTTGTCTCTAAGACCTAAAGGTTTTGGTGATAGATGATTTAAAATGGTTTACCAGTGTGGTTCTAGTTATTATTGTTGTATAACAAACTAGCCCCCAAATTCACTGGCACAATGTAACTACCTCATTATATTCACAGATTCTGTGGTTCAGGAATGCAGACAAGAAATAGCAGAGATGGCTCCTTGATTTCTGGGGCCTCACATTCAAACTCTGGGCGTTTCTCAATGGCTTGGGGTCTAGAATCATCTGGAGGCGTTTTCTTCTCATATATTTGACAGTTGATTCTGCCTGTTGGCTGAGACCTCAGCTCAGCTCTGAGCTTAAACACCTACATATGGCCTCTCCATGGGGCCTAGTTTGGGCTAGGCTCTAAGAGCAAGGGTACCAAGAGAACATGGGGAATATGAAGGGCATTTGCTAATCTAGGCTCAAAATTCACATAGCATCATTTCTGCTCTATTGATTGAGGAAGCCACAGAATTCTGCCAAGCTTTAAGTGTAAGGGACATAGACCCCACCACTCATTGGAGAAATATGTGGGTCACACATGGGATGAAGGATGGTGTGGCCATCTTTGGAAAACACAGCCTATCACAAAGGCCCATTCCTTTTTTAATGATTCAATATCTGGGGTCATCACAACCAGCATCCTTCCTGTCACTAGACTATTACCACATTGGCATTATCCTGGACATGAGGAAAAACCTCTGACAGAACTCATTCTAAAGGAGAATGCTGGGCTGGAGATTGAGTACTGAGCCAGAATTCCAGATCGAGCTCTGCCACAACTAGCTGAACCTAAGCTCCTCAATTATAAGGTTTTAGGGGTCTGAGATATTAAGATCACTGCTCTTATTATGGAAAGAAACTTGCTCTTTGGGCATTAAGCTAGATTCCCAAACCCTACCCAAGGTGGTCTTTATACCAATCATTTCATGCCATCCTTCTAAAAGCCTCTGGCCCTGATGAGAGCAGTTCTATGTGCCTCTTGACCCACCCCACCCACTACCAGTACATCAATTTCTACTAGGGAATCTGGAATTGCCAATGAGGGGCTAACTAGGTGGGGCTCAGGGTTGGAGCGGGAGGTGTGTCGAGCCATTTCCTACTATATGCCACTGATGCTAGAAGGCTGCTTTGCAGAAAGACGAGAGGAAGGACTTTGTGAAGACAGAGTCAGTGGTTGTGTGTGTGTAAGTGAGAGAGAGCACAGCAGTCACATGGGTGAGAAAAAATGCAAGAGCACAAAAGTGGGAAGCTGAGGTGAGTGACATTGCTCATGATTTTATGGTCTCTGGTTTCAGCCTCTTGTAATACCTGCTGTGCGTCATCTACTTTAGTTCTAAGACATCCCTGCAGTTTCCAGAAAATTTCCCTTTTACTTGAGAAGTACAAATGGGATTCTATTATTTTCAACAAATAATCCCTGATCAAGATGCATATTCCAACTCACATACAGTGAACTTGACATTATAACCCAGATAAAACTCATCCAACTCAGAAAAAATCTCCTCCCAGTCCTCACCAGTCACAGCCTGGTGCCCACATTGTAAAATCCTTGATGAGTCTCGGCCTACAATTTATTATTCTTTGAGGATATAGAAAACAGAAGAAGACACATTGTAACTATTTGGTCCTTTAAGAAACCTTAGAGAGAGTTTAGAGACCAAGCCGCTCATATTGCAGAGAAGGGAACTGAGTGGAGAGAGGGGAAGTGACTGGCCCAAGGTTGTCTGCTAGTGAACAGTGGAGCTCAGATCCAAGTCAGGTCTGATTGTCATTTCAGCCCCCGCCTGACTTCAGATCAGCCACAGCTACCAGGGAGAAAGCAGCTGATTGAGCAATCAAATACCTGTTTTGCATTTGCATTGCTTTTCTCTGCACTCTATTTGTTCTCATGGGAGTCAGAATCTACAGCAAAATGTTAACTACTAGCAGCGATGAACAGATTTGGTTATCGCCCTGATGCAGTGAGCAGTGAGAGTAGGGGAGAATAGAAGAATTTCATTTTAGGGATCAAATTAAATTTGTGCAAGCCCAGCATGCTTCTGAAAACTCTAGCAACACAACCTAGGTTATGACATGCACAAACACTGAAATCACTTGTGGACCTTCCCAGTGAGGGAAAGGAATTGATGTAATGTCATTTGGAGGCCACTTCTATTACCATGACTCTGATTATATTGCACCAAAGAGACAAAATTGTTTCATTTCAAACTTTTATTCTAGAATATTTTAAACACATGTAAAAATGGACAAAATAGTATAATAGATCTCCAGATGATGATTTAAAAAAACTTTATTGATATATAATCAATGTACAATAGCTTGCACATATTTAAAGTGTACAATTAGAAAAGTTTTGACACATACACAATTGTGAAACCATCAGCACTCAAGATAATGAACATATTTGTTACCCTCCCCCTCACGTTTTCTCATACTCCTTTGTAATCTCTTTCTCTGGCGACTCCCTATGGTCTCTCCTCCTCTTCTATATCCCCCTTTTCCCTGTCTGCAGCCAACTGCATCTGCTTCCTGTCACTATAAATTAGCTTACATTTTAAAGAGGTTTATACAAATGGAATCATACAGTGTGTACTCTTTTTAACCTCTGATTTATTTCACCAAGCGTAAATATTTTGAGGTTCATCCATGTTGTTTCATGTGTCTGGCTCATTTCTTTTTTATTGATGAGTAGTATTCTGTTGTATGAATATGGCAAAGTGTGTTTGTACTGAACATTTGCATTGTTTCCAGCTTTTGGCTATAAAAATGAAGTTGCTATGAATATTTGAGCATAAGTCTTTGTGGGGATGTATACTTTCTTTTCTCTTGGGTAAATACTGGAGTGGAATAACTGAATCATATATTAAGTGTACTTTTAAGTTTTTAAGAAACTGCTGAACTGTCTTCCAAAGTGATGATACTGGCTGGGCGTGGTGGTTCATGCTTGTAATCCCAGCATTTTGGGAGGCTGAGGTGGGCAAATCACCTGAAGTCAGGAGTTCGAGACCAGCCTGGCCAACATGGTGAAACCCCATCTCTACTAAAAATACAAAAATTAGCCCAGCGTGGTGGCGGGCGCCTGTAATCCCAGCTACTTGGGAGGTTGAGACAGGAGAATCGCTTGAACCCAGGAGGTGGAGGCTGCAGTGAGCCGAGATCCTGCCACTGCACTTCAGCCTGGACAACAGAGCAAGTCTGTCTCAAAAAACAAAACAAAACTAAACAAAATCCCAAAGTGATGATACCATTTTACAGTCCCATCAGCAATGAATTAGTTCCTTGATATCCTCATCAACATTTGGTATCATCAGCTTTTAAAATTTTAGCCATTCTAATACATATATGCTGTTATTTCATTGTGATACTTATTTTCAGTTTTATAATGATGAATTATGCTAGACATCTTTCTATGTGCTTATTTGACATCCATGTATCTTCTTTGATGAATTGTCTATTCAAATCTTTTGCCCATGAAAACATTGTTTCTTTTTTTACTGTTTACTTTTAATTGTAATATATTTGGATTCAAGTTCTTTATCAGATACATACTTTGCAAATATGTCTACCAGTCTGTGGCTTGTATTTTATTCTCTTAATTGTGTCCATTGAAGAGGAAGCATTTTAATTTTAATAAAGTTTAATTTATCACCTTTTTACTTTCATGAATCATACTCTTAGTATCATATCTAAGATACCTTTGCCTAATTCAAAATCATGAAGATTTTCTGCTATGCCTTATTTTGTAATTTGTATCATGTTATATTTTCCATTTAGGTTTAGGATTTATTTTAATTAATTCTTGTGTATAGTAAAAAGTATGGATTAAAATTTATTTTCCTAGCATATCCAATAATTCCAATACCATTTGTTGGCAAGACTATTCTTTCTCCAGTGAATTGTCTTCACACTTTAAAAAATGACCCTGGAATAGTCAAGGAGGAGATTACATTTGATCTTTAAAGAATAACTTGGATTATAACGTTTGGGTGAAAGGAAAGTCAATGGCCAAAAGATTAGATAGTGCAGGACTCACAGGGCAACACTGTTCAGACTCATCTCCTTTCACATCCCCTGACTCCAAATGCCCTGATGTAAGATCCAACTAAGCCAAATGGTATCTTGTGTTCTGTAGGAAACATGCTCTCTCTAAGCTAGAAGACTTAATAGATCCTATTCCTTCTACCTGGAATCTCTTCTTTACTTCCCTCAACTATACTTTCCTCAGCTAGTCTGAACAGTCTCTTGGGACTTAGCTTTTGAGAAGCATTCATCAAACCCACCTCTATGTACCCATAAGATGCATTGCTAACCAGGTTTGGTTACATAACTTGCAGAAGCTAGTGTGAAATAAAATGGCAGACCCTTGTTCAAAAAGCAGGAAAAAGTCTATTAAAGATCCTACAATACAAAGTTTTATCCTTTCTTCCATGATCTCTCTCGACTTGTGTATTTATTTGCTATTTGCTATTTATTTTCTATTTAATGTCATCCTAAGTAAAGAAAAAAAAATTTTAAATTGTTAGCATAAATTTTACCATTCACCTCTATATTGTGAAATGCCAGTTTAGTTAAGAGCATTGATCTCATATGTAGAATCAGTGAAATTATAGAAGTCTTATTTCATAGCTTGCACACGCAATATTTTGTTCTTCCCAGACAGTGAAAAATATACACAAAACTAACTTAACATTTCTAAATTTGATTTATTGATAAATATTTCACCAATACTTTTTTTTTGAACTTAGTTTTTTTTTTTTTATTATTATACTTTAAGTTCTGGGATACATGTGCAGAACGTGCAGGTTAGTTACACAGGTATACACGTGCTGTGGTGGTTTGCTGCACCCATCAACCCATCATCTACATTAGGTATTTCTCCTAATGTTATCCCTCTCCTAGTCCCCCACCCTCCGACAGGCTCTGGTGTGTGATGTTCCCCTCCCTGTGTCCATCTGTTCTCATTATTCAAATCCCACTTATGAGTGAGAACATGCGGTGTTGGTTTTCTGTTCCTGTGTTAGTTTGATGAGAATGATGGTTTCCAGCTTCATCCATGTCCCTGCAAAGGAGATGAACTCATCCTTTTTTATGGCTGCATAGTATTCCATGGTGTATATGTGCCACATTTTCTTTATCCAGTCTATCATTAATGGGCATTTGGGTTGGTTCTAAGTCTTTGCTATTTCCACCAATACTTTCTACCTTCAGCTTACTGATGAATAAGGAAGGAGTGAAACAAAAAGGAACTATGAGTTGCCCTCTTTTACTTTCTGTGTCATAATTTTTAGCATAAGTTGTTGGCTAATATGGGGAAGTGATACAAACTTTTAAAAAATAATATAATAGTGTTTCTTGGTCATACATGTTTGCTAGAATACCATTGCATTCCTTCTGTGATTGAAACAAGTTCTGGTTTGAGCCTTAAGTGTGGCCCCTTGGGCTGTCAGCTGTCCCTCACCTCTCTAAAGCACATGTAGAAGTAACTCTGTTATCTTGTACTCACTTTGAGCCTCATTGAGCTCTCATGCACGGTGGGTCCAATGGAACTATTTGGTCACTTTGAGCCTCATTGAGCTCTCACGCATCCACTGGAATTATTTGGTTACAGAGCATCGTAAATGTTACCTGCAAATTGTTTGGCAGGAAAGAGTGAGCATGCATGTCACATGTATTTCCTCTGATTAAACACATGCTCTTTTATAAAACACAAGTTTGAAGATAAAATTACTAAGATTTTCAAGGCAATGACTGCAGAGCATATAACCAGGGTCCTTCTGAGTGTGGGGCCCTTTTTGACTGCACAGGTGGCATACCTGTGACACCAGTCCTGGTGCTAACTCAGATCATTTATCACTGTATAATAAATAGCAGATGTCATAGCTGAGTTGTTAGGAAGTTGTATTAAAGTTGCATTAGTCAAGATTCTCCAGTGAAACAACAAATAGGACACACACACACACACACACATACAGAGAGAGAGAGAGAGAGAGAGAGAGAGTGAGCAGGGGTTGGGGGGGGTGGTAGATTTTTTTTCCCAAGGAATGAGCTTATGTGATTATGGGGGCTGGGGCTTGCAAGTCTAAAATCTGCATGGCAGGCCAGCAGGCTGGAGACCCAGGGAAGAGTTGATTTTGCAGTCTTGAAGCTGAAGGCAATCTAGAGGTAGATTCTTTCTTCCTTGGGAAACCTCAGTCTGTTTTTGTAAAGCCTTCAACTTGTTGGATGAACCCACTCATATTATGGAGGATAATCTGCTTTATTCAAATTTATTTATTCTACCAATTTAAATATTAATCACATTTAAAAAATACCTTCACAGCAACATTTAGACTGGTGTTTAACCCAAAACTGGGTACCATAACCTCGCCAAATTGACACATGAAATTAAGCATCATAGAAGTAGGCTCTGAGATAGATATCAGTGTGTAGGAAGTTAATTAAGGAGTTCTCCAGGGCCAATATTTGTGGAAGGAAAAGGAAGGGAAGGGAGCAGTATTGGGCAGAGGGGAAAGCTGAGCTGAGATACAGTTCCAATGTCAGCCAGACCTATGAGGAATTCTGCAGAGAAAAGACAGTTCACATTTGTCCCAGTTCAGGGCAAAGGACTGGGCTTTTTTATTCCCATTCCAATCAGTTATTGGATATGAATTCCTCATATCCAGAAAGGGGGTGTGGCCTTGGGCAAGGTGACTCTCTTCAGCCCAGGCATTCCCTCTAACAGGCTAATAGCACTTCCAGCACGTGGGGGAATGAGACCTTTCACACCAGAGGGGGACCAGAGTGCCACATCACAGCATCTGCCACACTTAGCCTCCCTTTCCTGTTATACTTCCCAGCCCTACATGAGGGTCAGGATCTTATTATGTTTCCTCTTCACTTCTTATACACAGCCCCTTGTCCAGCACATAGTAGACACTCAACAAACCTTTGTTGAATTAATTAACAAAGATACTGAGCAAAAACTAATTTTCTCTCACAAAAAAAAGATCCTGATAAAGAACAGAATGGCCATGAACCCTTATGGAGCTTTCAACAATTCCTGCAGCTCTTCCACATTTGTCCCATTTAAACTTCACAACAACCTCCTGAAGTAGGGAATGAGCTGTTCTTAACTTTCTAGATGAAGAAACTGATGCTCAGAGAAATAAACTGGTTCTCCTGGAGTCACAGAGTTAATGAATGGGGTTTTCAGGATCTCCTTTGCTATAGCTTAGAGTGATTCCATTATGTTGACTAAATATGTCCCATCCTTCTTATCTAAAACATGGGCCTCATGGTCGTGCTCTAAGGATAAAGTGAACTACAAATACTCTACCTTTGTTTCACTGCCAAAAGGATGCTGCTGACCTGTTCTTCCAGAACCAGCATGAATTAAGGGAGATTCACCTACATTTTGGGGGCTCACATTGTGCCTGCTGGTGTCAGTGGTGGGTTGAGTGTCTCTAAAACATGTTGAAGCTACTTTAGTGACCCCCCCCCCAGGGATAGAGCTACTCCCTTGTCCTTGTTATATACCAAGTTCAAACTACCCAAGCCAACTGGCCACCAATAACACAGGGTCAGCCTTGAGGCTGTTAAGAGGAGGGAGATTTATGGGAGCTCCTCTTAAATGTTGCTTCTTTTACTTCCATGGTGTTGACCTTTAAAAAATTCCCACAGCCCATCGGATGAAAGTAAAAATAGCCTTTCTTGGCATTGAATAATATGACTTTCCTTGACGAAGAGGTCATAGATTTCCCTCTTCAGATGGTTTCTCCTTTTTGATTAACTAGCCAAATCTATTGAGGAAAGAGGATTCAACTCTTTGGAGGAAGAAAAATGGAAATGCTTAGGTAAAGGACATCTTTTTTTAAAGCTGTGTTGCTAGGCGACTTCCATTTGATCTTATAGAACCCATAAAGTATAGATCTGTGGGTTGGAATGATAGCAATAGAACTAAACTCTATTTTGTGAAAGCAAATAAGATGTACCTAATATGTCTTCTGGTTCTTGGATGTCCTACTAACAAAGAAGTTAAACCAAAAGTCAAGATCCCATGATTCAGTGCTCTGAAAGGTATCTGTGATGTAATGGGAAACAGACTCAGATACAAATGGATTTTAGTCCACCTCTGTGTTTACTAATTCTATGACTCTAAACTTTAATTACTCAACTGTAAAAGAGGAATAAAAGTAAATGCCTTGCTTGGCTATTGCTTAGGTCACATAAAAAGGAAGAGAAAGTTCTCTCTAAACAGTATAGCAATTTTTACTAAAGTACTTTGTTAGTCACAGGATTAGGAAGGATGAAAGATTTTTGAAAGCCTGTGCTAATTGGAAGTGTTTGGTACCAGATCTCTTAATTAATTGTCATGCCATATTTAATCATGAGTAACATGATAGCCTACGGGATTATTATACCAACAATTTGGATTCTAGAAAGCCCTGTGATATTTGAGTAACAAACTTGTGTTTTTTCAAATGGTAAATCATTACCCATTGGTGGACCCAAACTACTTGACCCATTCTAACACGTGTACAGTTCATGAGTTTTGACAAACATAGAGACTCAGGTAACTAAGATAGAGAATATTTCTACCACCATAAAAAGTTCCCTTGAACCCCTTTATAGGCAGTCCTCTCCTCCAGATCCCAGGCAGCATGGATATCTATTTTGGTCATTAAGAATAGTTTCTCTTATATGTAAAATTATGTAAATGGGATCATACAGTATATACTATTTGCATCTTTTTTCACTCATTATAATGTCTGTGAGGTTCATCCATGTGTGTGGATCAATAGTTCCTTTCTGTTACTGAGTAGTATATTTTTGTTAGAGTACACACAATTCATTTATCTAGTCACCTGTTAAGGGTAGGCGATGGTCATTTCCATCTTTGGGGGGATTATCAGTAAAATTGCAATGAATGTTTATGTGCAAGACTTTATGAGAACATATGTTTATATTTCAGGATAAATTCTATGAATGATTGGGTCTTATGGTTAGTGTAAATTTAATTTAATAAAAAGCTGCCAAACTGTTTTCCAAAATTTTACTTTCTCATCTGCAATGGACATGAGTTCCAATTGCTCCACACTGTCTCCAAAATTTAGTATTGTCAGTTTTAAATTTTAGCCACTCTAGTATGCATTAGTGATATCTCATTGTGGATTTTATTTGCATTTCTCTGACAAATATATTTTAATGTGTTAATTGACCATTTGCATATCTTCTGTTGTGAAGTGTCCAGATATTTTGCCCATTTTTCAATTGGTTTGGTTGTCACTGATAGCTTTTAAAAATGAAGCTGAATAAAACAGAAGAGGAAATATCAGAATACATTGCATGTGGTGTATTTTGTTTCATTGAATTTTTGTTTTAGTAATCATATAACTACATGCATCCATGTATACATATATACACACATATACATATATACTACTTTGCAATCTTAAATATATTATTATAACTTAATATCAGATTTATTATTTAGTGATAAAATATCCCACTCCATATCTTAAACCCATTGAAAGTCAGATTTTCTTATACTTGAAGCTGAAAGCACATCTGTTCTGGCTTATGCTTCTGTAATTCCATCCTGGGACAACCTCTTTGCATTCCACTCCTTACATTTGACGTAGATTTAGAGTTGTACATTTGAATAAATATACAGCAGATAGTTCATCTTGCTTGGTTGATTGCTAAGTGTGTGATTGCTGAAAAGTGGAAATCATTTCTAGCCACTGACATTTGGATTCATAAGCTTAGATGGAAAAGTGATAGGAAAAAGAAGGATATGCAAGACATAAAAGACCTTTAGAGAAGGAATATCAATGAATTTTCAAATTGATAATAGAAGTTGTAGTTTTTCAGAAAGTTTTGGAATTTATTAGCTATGTCATGTTTGATTTTAGAACTTTATATTGTCAGGGGATTTTCTCTTTTGACTAGTGACAATGTTAAAATGTCTGCAATATAAATTCTCTGCACGTTATTTTGAGAAGAAGAGAGAAATTTTCTGATTATTTTCAGTATATTCTGCACATTAAAAATGTAAAGCTAAAACTACCCTTTTTATGGTTTGAGCTGTCCGGGAGTTTGTTCCACAGCTCCTCAATAAGGCTGAAAGATGTCTTTTTTTGCTTTTTGCCATTAAGCAGCTGGCTAAGGGAAACATGTCCTCCATCCAGAGAGAGCTGTTTCCTGAGATCTTGCTTTTATTTGTTAGGATAATATCAGCTCCATTAACAAATAAACCTCCACATTTTAGGGTTTAATACAAAGAGAAGTTCATTTCTATCTTATGTAACCATCCAATGTGGCTGTTCCTTACGGGGTGATGAGTGAGTGAATGGGTGTCTGCTCCATGCAGTATGTGCAGTCACTGAAGGACCAGGCTGATCGAAGAGCTGCCATCATCAGTATGTTCTTCCCATCATTTTCCCCTGACCACTGGCATCTACCCAGAGAAGAGACCAGGGAAAGGAAGATCATGCATGGCAGTGTCTCACAGGCTGGGCGTGGATTTGTGCATATTACTTCTACTCCCATTCCTTTGGCCAGAACTCAGCCATTTGGCCACACCTACTGCAGAGGAGGCTGGTCCACTGTATTTGGCTGTTTGCTCAAGAAGAAGGGAACTTGGATTTTGAGGCAGAGCTTGCAGTCTTTGTCACTTCACACTGTCCCTTTAGTTTCAATTTCTGTAATTTCTTGTAGACATAGTGAAACAGAGACAAAATGAAGATGAGAAAAAGAATGTTTGCATACAGCAAGTGGGTGGATCCACAGAGGAACCCAGGTATCTCAACCTGTCCGATTTTATAGACTGCATGAATGGCCTTCCCCTTCCAGTCTCATCTCTCACGTCATACTCCAGCTGCACTGGACTTCTAATTCCTCTAGAACTGCAGGCTCAGGGAATTTGCATGGGCTCTGATTCCTGCCAGAACACTCTTCCTCCTCCTATTTGCCAAGCGATATCCTAAGCATGTTTTGTGTCTCAACTTCAGGATTTACTCCTCAGATTTTCTCTAAACTCGAAGTCTAAATTTGGCCTTTATATATATATATATATACTTTAAGTTCTAGGGTACATGTGCACAACGTGCAGGTTTATTACATAGGTATACTTGTGCCATGTTGGTGTGCTGCACCCATCAACTCGTCAGCACCCATCAACTCATCATTTACATCAGGTATAACTCCCAATGCCATCCCTCTCCCCTCCCCCCTCGCCACAATAGGCCCTGGTGTGTGATGTTCCCCTTCCAGAGTCCAAGTGATCTCATTGTTCAATTCCCACCTATGAGTGAGAACATGCGGTGTTTGGTTTTCTGTTCTTGTGATAGTTTGCTGAGAATGATGGTTTCCAGCTGCATCCATGTCCCTACAAAGGA
>NW_016810186.1:634048-637260 GCF_001698545.2 Rhinopithecus bieti | reverse complement strand
TTATTTATTTATTTATTTATTTATTTATTTATTTATTTATTTTGCGATGGAGTCTTGCTCTGTTGCCCAGCTGGAGTGCAGTGGCGCGATCTCAGCTCACTGCAGCCTTCACCTCCCGGGTTCAAGCAATTCTCTTGTCTCAGCCTCCTGAGTAGCTGGGACTACAGGTGTGTACTGCCACACCTGGATAATTTTTTTTGTATTTTTAGTAGAGATGGGGTTTCACCATGTTGGCCAGGATGGTCTTCATCTCCTGACCTCGTGATTTGCCCTCCTCAGCCTCCCAAAGTGCCCATTTATTTTAAAAAGTCTTTTATTTTAACTAGGGAAGCAACATATGCACACTAAGGAAGAAATAAGTAGAACAATAGAAAAAAATTTAAAAAGTCACTCATAGTCCCACCATCTGAAGAAAACATTGTCCATATTTCAAAGCATTTTTCAACCAGAATTTTCTCAATGTGTAATATTGTGTGGGGTGTGTAGGTGCGTGTTCATTGCTTTGATCAGACTCACTATATAGTTTTTTCCTGCTCTTTTTGTTAACTATTAGCATGTGATCTGCAAGCACAATTTTTAATATTACTTCATAGTTATGCCACAATTTATGTCATATTTTAATTTTGGGGTTGTTATGTTGGTTTCATTTTTGATATTATGAACAATATTGCAATAAGCATCTCTGTACAGAAATCTTTTTGCATGTTTCTGGTTTGTCAGACTAAATTCTTATATTGGGGGTGATAAATTGAAGGTTTTAAAGACTATTAACATATATTATTAAATGAAGACAGTTATGTTTTGAGAACAGGATCCTTAGGCTAAAGGAATGAAGGTCTTTCAGTGGAATTACGGTCATTGGACCACTGTCAGTGAGGGGGAAGAAGGAGAGAAAGCAGGGATGGGAAACATCAGTCTCCCTGGAAAGCACATTGGCTTTCAGAAGGTCTCAGGAGTAGAGTTACCAGACCAAGAGGGCGAGGGGGTTGCAGACCTAGAAGGTTAAAGAGAAGAAACCAAAGATTCATCCTGAAGGCAGAAACTTTGCCTACATTTAATCCCCACAGAGAGAGGGTAGCTTTGAGCTGCTTGCATACTTTGAGGCTGCAGTCATGATCCCAGTCCCTCCTGAGGCTGTTGAGGGGAGGAGAGTGACTAGTCCTTGTTAGCATTTACCCAAAATGAATCATGGAAAGAGAAATGCACATTGGCAGGTTGAGTCTAAGCTACAATTGGCTCCAGGGCCAAAGCTTCCCATTCTCAGCTGCTTCGCATTCCAGGCATCTTAATTCCCCCTTGTTCTCTGGGTGAGGCATTAACTACACAGTCCGGGGTTGATGAACTCTGTGTGCCACCAGAAAAGAAGCAGACTAGTTGATTCTATCTTTTCTGTGTGGAAATTCTCTCTCTCATGACCTATTAAGAAACCTGGAGGTGCTTTTGAAAGCCTAATGTGGCCTGGGACCAGCTTTTGTCTCTTAAATGAAAGATGCAAACAGAATGGTATCATTTTCAGAAGGCCACTGGCAAGGCGGAAAGCTGGGAGGACTTGGTGCTTCTCAGAAAGCCCAGGGTCACAGGCCAGGCAGGTTATTGACCAGAGAGGTAGAGGGATGTACTCTGCCAAGATTGTGTGGGGTGAGTCACTGCTCTAGAATACTAATAGCTTCTTAGGCAGGGATACAAATCCCTCAGTGGAAGGGGTGTTATTGTTGCAATGAGTAAATTCGTTACCAAATGTTATACTTCAAGTAAGAGAAGGAAAGAAGAAAATGAATATTTATCAAGCTTTTATTAAATACTAGGACCCTGCTTGGCATTGAACTTGCACTTTCTCATGCAGCCTACAACCTGCCCTATGAGGTGGGTTGGAAATAATATAAAAATTCATTTATAAATGTGAGGAAATTGAGTTTCAGAGAGATTATGCTGCTTGCTGAGGTCACAGAGGTTGGGGTAGGAACCAGGAAACAGAAGTGTGGCTGATGCCTCTATAAATAAATAATGTATATAGAAATGTATAAAAAATGCAGAGCCCTAAGATTTTGAAAAATAAATAATATATAAATTTAAAAGTTCAACATTTAGGTGCACTTTATTGAGGTATAATTTACATAACATCAAAATTTATCCATTGTAAGGGTACAATAAGTAGTTTTAGTAAATTGATAGAAAATGTGCCAATACCACCACAACTCAGTTTTGAATATTTTATCAAGTATACTTCCTTTTATGAAATAAGGCTGTGTCTGAAATGGTGGATAGAGAAAATATATAATTGCTGACATTATCTTTTCTACATTTTAGAGGAAGGAAGAGGCTGTGGGTGCAGGGAACAGGGACCCACTATAGCTTCTTAGAGCAAAGCAAAGTGAGATTTCCAGAAGGGTGATTCTAAAACTCAGTGATGGCCCATATGGCTTCACTTGAGGGGCTATGAAATAAACTGTGTGGAGGTCTCCTGGCATTGGTTAAGTAGATGTGCAACATTAACACTTTCAAGTTATTGGCCTGCTGTTATAAAATTCCACTTACATTTATGTCAAACTTAGACATTCCAGGATATTGAAACATTTAGATATAGAAAGTTGAGACGATGACTCAGTGTATATTGTTCTTTCCTTGCCTGCCTCTCACATGCCTTTCTGGTTTTGGCTTAGACATCATTTCCTCCAGACAGCTATCTCTGACCTTATTTCCCCCTCTTCCAAAGAATATTCCCAATATAATCCTGTAATTATTGCTATAATATTATTTGAAACTCTGTAATGTATTGCCCCTTTACCTCAATTCTTCCCCATTAGATTCTAAGCTAACTGAAGGCACAGGAAATCCTCCCTGTCCCTTCAGTAGTGCAGAATTCACTTTGATTTCATTTCACTTCTAGTTCACATAGAGAATTGGAAAGGCATAATAATCACATATTATATCACATTGAAATTTTGCTAGAAGGGGGCTAGAGAAGACTGATTGCAAAGTGTTAGAACCCGCTGCTATCTAAAGGATAAAAATATATCAGAAAAGAGTATAAAATATTTCTGAATACCTTGCCCATGCCTATGTCCTGAATGGTACTACCTAGATTTTCTTCTAGGGTTTTTATGGTATTAGGTCTAACATTTAAGTCTCTAATCCACTTTGAATTAATCTTCGTATAAGGAGTAAGGAAAGGATCCAGTTTCAGCTTTCTACTTATGGCTAGCCAATTTTCC
>NW_016810186.1:589155-630954 GCF_001698545.2 Rhinopithecus bieti | reverse complement strand
TAAAAATATAAAAAAATAAAATAAAATAAAAAGATGTAGGGACATTCTCTAATAAAGTGTCTTTCCCATTTAAAAAAAATATATATTTCTGAATATTTGATATAGTTACATGAGACAAGGCTAAGGTGATGTTGGTTGGGTTTTGGGGATGGGAGTGGTTTAAGAAGGAAGTTTCCAGTTACAAAGAGAATACTTCATAAGGTCACATATGTAGTATAGGATCCTCTAAACTTCTGGATTATTTAGAGATTATTTATCTTCCCCACCCTTTAAATCCCAGAAATCTTGAAACTTTCCTAGGTATTTAACATTCAACAATAATTTTAAACACTGACCCTGAATTTTCATTTGATTCAATTTTGTTTAACTCCAGACCTCATTTTTTGATATTTAAAAATGTATAATATGTTGCCTGAAAAATGACTTTCTCATATGACATTTGCAAATGTTCTATCCATAGCAATTAGATTTTCTTTTGGCCGCCATTTAACTGTATGTGTCAACTAAATGAATGTCTGGAGTTTTATTTTAAATATGAAATTTGATGCTAGTAATTATTTAACCTCCCAAGTTCTTGTTGTAATATATTTCCTAATCTTCTTTTACTCTCTACACTCTTTGTGATACATTCTTCAGCTGATGTGTATTTAAGTAACAGTTTGCACACCTCAACAAAATTCCTCTATTGTTGTTTTGTCTCTTGTTCTATAAAATACTGCTTGCTTCTTGAAATTATTATTATTTTTTAGTGCTCTCTGGCAGCAAATGTAACTGCTTCTGATTTCTTTATTTACTTCCTTGCTTGTTTGTTTATTAAGACAAAGAGGAGCCTACAGTCTGGATGCTGATCTAGGAAGCAAATTATCTCCAATTATGTTTCTGATGACATGTGTCTCTTCCTGACTTGATATTTCCTAGAATTTCTTAATCTATTCTAGGGATAACTTGGAAGCCACAACAGAGACACTGCTGAACAGTTTTCAACTTTGGTGGCAAAGATAGAGCAATGGGTTAGCATTGATGGCCAAGAAGAAATGTTGTGCTTTCTTTCACAGGACAAGCCAGGGTTTCTCTTTCTCCTTTCTGTTTATCGCAAAGTCATACTAAATTTTATACTAAATTGGGGTCCAAGTTCAGATGTAACCATAACAGTACTTTGTATTGGGTCCCACTGGACACCTGGTGTGGCTTTGAGCCCTTTAGCTGTGACAGATGAAAAGGGCTAAATGACAAACTATCAATGCTTCATGTAACCCTGAAGGTTTCATTCAACCAACAATGACAAGATCTTGACTGCAAGAGCTGACAATCATTATTAATCTCAATGGTTTCTCTCCCTTTATTATACTTCCTTTCCCCATCCCATGCAATGCACATTTCATTTATTTGGATCTCATGGGCATGGAGTTGCTATTGACATTCTTCTCAGTTCATGGAACGCTATCATTACAGTTCCCTCTTTTGTTTTATTTTTATTTCCTCTTTCATGTCTTATCCTCATTCCCGTTCTGTATCCACAGCCCTCTATCTCCCCATGCACCCTAACTAATATGTCAGACATATATCCTTGAGAATGTATGGATTCTTGGAAAATATAGCATGTGTGTGCATTTTTTAAGTTGGTACATATGGTGTTGCATTACAGCCTTTATTCTGATTTTCATTTTTATTACTCAACACTAACTTTTTGAGACTTAGCCATTTTTTTCTATTCACATCTAGTTCATTGCTTCTAATTCCAGTAGAGTTTTTCACAGTTTGAATCTACATTTTATTTTTTCATTTCCTTAGTGATGGATAAATCAGGCTGCCTCTACTTCCCTGCTTCCACAAACAGAAATTTGATATATAGCTTCGAGTCCTTTTGGACCTGGACAAGGATTTCTTTAGGGAATATATTCAGGAGTAGGAGTGCTGGAATTTCAAGGACACACACTCTTATCTTCACTATCTACAACCAGATTTATTTTATTTTAGATTGATTTCTAAAATGGCTGCACAGGCTCACAGTTTCAGCAGCAGTGCATGAAGCTTTCCATTTCCGCACAACCTTACCAATACTTGGTATCATTTGACCTTCTAACTTCTATTAATGTGATGGGTATTAAGTGGCATCTTATCATTTTTACCTGCATTTCTCTGATTATTAGTAATGTTAGCTTTTTAAATTTCTTTTTTTGTGAATTATCTTAATTTTTTGTTTAAGTTTGGTTTTAATAGTTCTCTTTTCATCAAACCGTGTCTTATTGCAAAATGTATATTGATAAGTAATAATTCGTTTTCCTATTTTAGTGTGCACCCATGTCTCTCTCTTTCTGCATGCTGACTATGGCTTCCTATCAGCACTTATAATCAATGAGTTAGTATAATTCTAGCTAAAATGAGCTTGATATATCTGTTGGTCTACATGGCCATTTTCAAGAAAACATAGCATTTCCATTGACGTTTTAAAGTGGGTATAGAACATTAAAGGCACATCCCTAAGAACTCCTAGGAATGCGCTTCCCTAAAGGAAATTAAAATATAACTCTTCTAAAACCTAGAATATTTTTTCATGGATTTAGGGATCTTTAGGGCTGATTATTTGACTGATACATGAAGTGGTACTGCTTCATAAAGGGAGGGCCTTATAAACCCACACTGAGTGTTGCAAAGTGGGAAATGCTGTTAGAATAAGATATTTTGTTTCTCTCAAAATTCATTCAAGAATATTTATTAACAAGAAGTAGTCTGACAAAGGGCTAATATCCAGAATATAAAGAACTGCAGAAACAAATCTTAGACAAGAAAAAAACAAACACGACCCCCATCCCAAAAGTGGGCCCAAACAAGGACTGGAGAAACCAGAGCATTTGCTCAAAAGAAGGACATTCGATTACAGCCGAACAGGGACGACAGAAAAAATGGCTCATCATCACTCACCATCACGAGGAGAATGCAAATCAAAAAAACGCACAATGCAGATACCATCCCTGCACACCAGTTAGAAGGGCCAAATCCAATAAAGAAGTGCAGGAAACAACCCAGTCGGTTCTGGGCGTGGAGGAGATTGGAGAAATTAGTGAACACTTTTACACCTGTTGGGTGGACCTGTAAACAGTATCAAACCATTTGTGAAAACAATCATGGCGAATCGCTCAAGCGATCTAGCGAACTAGAACATACCATATGACCCCCAGCCATCCCGTGATTACTGAGTATAGTACCCAAAGGTATTATAAATCATTGCTGGCGTATAAAGACACATGAACACGTTCTATGGTATATTGGCTGCGCACGTATTCATAATAGCAAAGACGTTGGAATCAACCCCAAATGTCCATCCCTGTGAACAGACTGGATTTAAGGAAAAATGTGGGCACAGTATACACCCATGGGATACAACTACCCCGCCCAGCGAGTGAAAAAAGGCATGACGTGGTATCCCCTTTGAAGGGACAGGGATGGCAGCTGGAGAACCCATCATTCCTCAGAGCAAAACTATCCAACTAATAAAACAAAAACCAACGCGCGTCCACGGCTTCATAGGTTGGGCGAAACGTCTGAAGAGCAATTGCAGATGTCCAACTTGCGACACCCGGGGGAAGGGACGGAACACTCACACGAACATCACACACTGGGACCTATTATGGCGAGAGGGGAGGGGAGAGGGATGGCATTGAGAGTTATACCTGATGTAAATTGCGAGTTGATGGATGCTGACAAGTTGATGGGTTCAGCACACCAACATGGCACTTGTATACATATGTAACAAACCTGCTCGTTGTGCACATGTACCCTAGAAATTAAAGTATAATTTAAAAAAATGAAGAATTAGATATAGATTCTGCCTTTAGATACAGTCTAGTTATCACTCAATGTTCCCACCTTTGGAGGCTGCATCTTTCTTCCAGTGATACTATACTTGTTCAAAATATTGTGGGACTCTTACTACTTTATAGTTACAAAAAAGAATCTAAGCGATTATAACCTAGGTTACTAGTTTGGCAATAAGAACTCTGAACTACTTTTCAAGAGAGCTGAGTTAAAATCCAGCTTTGCCACTCTTATCTGTGTGGTGCTGTGCAAGATACTTAACATCTCAGGCAATAATCATGCCTCTCTCACAGGACTGGTAGAAATGAGACAAGATAGGTGAAAGCTCTAGCCCAGTGATGGGCACACAGTACTTGCAAATATTATTTATATTGAAATCCCAATTCATTTCAAAATCATATTGAGCTTCATAGAGTCGCCCTTGTCTAGGCTGAAATCCGGAGAGGCTTGCCTTCTGATCAGCGGTGAATGAAAAAAATAAAATAAAATCCAGAGAGACAGAATGCACATGAGTATAAGATTTTGTTGCTGGTGTTTAGTTACGTCTTGGTGAGACCCCACAATTGCCCGCTGTTTTCCCTCACATCATCCTGACAGTGTCGTCCGTCTGTGTGGTAGCAACAGTGGTAATTTTGGGTGATTACAGCATGACCTGAGGGATTCCGGAAACCTCAGGAATTCCAGGGAGAGGACTCTCTGTTTCTGCTTGACGTAAGTTCATTCAACATAGCATTCCTAACTATGGCACCTATGACTGACAGAAACTGAAAAGTTGACCTTGGATGATAGGGACAGATTTGTAGCCTGCATTTACTATTCAAATAAAGCGACTGTGGATGTTGAAAAAGATCTGTCATTGACATCTTTCTTATGTCCTGTTTCAGTTCTTCTAAAGTCACATTCATCTTTTGGGTTCTAAGAATGTAGTGGAATAGATCCAGGTTCAAAGTTGCATTCTCATTTTAACTAGTCACATGACCTTGAGCAAGTCATTTAATCTCTTTGAGCCTCCATTTCCTCATTTATAAAAGGAAAAAAAAAAGGGTACTGACCTTGCAGAGCTGTATAAGGATTAAATAAGACAATGCAATTAAACCCCAAGTACTTCACCAGGCACATTGTAGGTTTTTAGTAAATTTTACATCCTTTCTGATTCACAAGAAAAAGTGGGTTGCTCTGTGAGCTGAAAGCCACATGTGTGAGTGTGTGATTCCAAATTTAGCATCCTTCTCAGATTCCTATCAGGTACTCTAAACTGCTTTCTTATTTTGACAGATGCTAGACTCTCTATTTGCAGGGTTTAGTCCTGTGACCATGCCAGTATGTAAATGAAGCCTTCTCGAGAGCTGCTGAATGTCAGGAAGACAGCACTTCTGCCAGACTATTAATGTGCTATCTATTGCCATTGCTGCTCAAGCTCTCAAGAGTACCTTTTAAGATTTTAAAACCAAAGAGCTTCAGGAGTTTGCCAAGGCAGAGCACATACTTTCTCATCGCAGTTTGAGAGAAATGACTGGAGATAAGGACTGATAAGAGGTTCAGTGACTTATTCACTGGCTCTGGGATGCAGATCTGTGCTGGAGTTCTAATATAATGGGGTTAGAGCATGAAGTTTTGAGGAAGGACAATAAATAACTGGGGAGAGGGAAGTGTTAATACCCTCATTAGTATGATGTGAACAAAGTGGCCTACTTTGCCAGTATTGAGGGGCTCTTTCTGCTCAGTTTGCCTAGGACCCATTTGCTAGGCTGGAGCATCCACTGCTAGGGCATGAGTCAAGGGTAGAAAGGAGAAAAATGAGGCCTGTGTCAAGGAATGTCTGGCTGAGTTGGACAGTAAAGGTCTATACCCAGGACTGCAGAAGGCAGAAGTCTGTAAATAGAACACAAAGCAAGAAGCTAGGGGACTCAGCTACTTTGTGGTCTATTTACAAATTTCCTTTGCATCTATTATCTGATATTAGCATTGTTCTCTAGCTTTGACCTGGGCTTTGCCCCTGAGTATTCTAAGACAATAAATCATGCATGACTATCAGAAGCCTGTGATGATGATGATAATAATAATAATAATAATAATAATAATAATAATAGTGTTAGGATTCTTCAGAGAAATAGAGTTAATAGAAAATAACACATATAATAAATATATATGAAGAATCATTATAGACATTGGCTCACCTGATTATGGGGCCAAGAAGTCCCACCATCTGCTGTCTATAAGCTGGAAAACCAGGAAAGCCAATGTTATAATTAAGTCTGAGTCTCAAACCTGAGAACCAGGGGAGAAAATGGTATAAGTCCCAGTCTGAGTCTGAAGGTCTGAGAACCACGAACTGTAATGCCTGAGGGCAGTAGAAGATGGATATCCTAGCTCAAGAAGAGAGAAAAATTTCACTGATGCCTGTCCACATGGGTGAGGGAAAATCTTTACTTAGTCTACTGAAAACACTCTTACAGACACAACAGAAGTAATGTTTTACCAGCTATCAGCGTATTCCTTAGCCCAGGCAAGTTGACACACAAAATTAACCATCATGATTATTATTATAATGGTTATTATTTAAAAACTGGTGCAGGCTCTATTGTGTGTAAGTAGGTCTTATAGCTTGAAGGAATCAGGCAGAATTGTGCAACTTGCTTCAATATATATTCCTAACTTTTGGTTAGTGCATTGGTTAGCTATTGTTATGTAACAAATAACTAGAAAAATCTTAGATGTATACAATAAGCATTTATGTAGCTCATGTATCTGTGAGTCACTTGGAGTATCTCTACTTAAAGCTGAGAGTCCAGGTGGCTCAAGTCTGCTTCATTTGTTTTATTCTGAGGTTCAGGATGAAGGGACAGCTGCTACCTGGAGAACATGCTTTTCAAAGCAATGACAGAGGCACAAAAGAGCAAACAAAAATGTGTGAGCCTGTGAAGGCCTAGGCTTGGAACTGGCATACTTTCCCTCCTGCGCATCTGTATATACTTGGCCAGAGAAAGTCATAAGATCAATCCCAAAAGCAAAGATTTGGGAGGTGTAGTCCATCAATGAAGGCAGAAAAAAAAATTCTTTTTTTTAGTCTCATAGAATGGGGCCTAAATACAGAGAGAGCGAAGAACTGGGGCCAGTAATCCCAGCCATGAATTAACAAGGAGACCTAAAGTTATGAAATTCCCATATTATTAAATATCCTCTTATTCATTTACTTTGTGATTTGTAGTACTGTAATGAGGACTAAGGTTTCCCTCGAATGCACATATGCCAAGCACAATGAGATATGAAATATCTTTGCATGTGTCATTTCTCTGTTCCAGTTAACATTCATGAAGCTAAACCAAGAACTGAAATTAAAGAGTGAAGTTCATGGAGTTTGTCTTTTTAAAATGTTTTGTTTTGCTCTTGAACAATAATATGCAACCCAAAAATTGCACAAATTATAAGCATATATCTTAAGGAATTTCCACAAATTGACCACAGCAGTGTAACCAGCAGCAAGACTGGTTTACAGAATATGACCACTATCCCACCAGTTCATTCTGTGCCACTTTCCAGTAATTATTTCTCAAGAGTAGCCACTATTCTGACTCCTAGCCCTATTGATGCCATCTAGAACTTTATATAAATGGATTGAATCATATATCAGATTCTCTCTTTTGAGTGCAGAATCTCTCTTTTATGTGGATTTCTTCATTCTCTGAAGTTCCCCCTTTCTATGACTTTCTAAGTGTCATAAGGAGCCCTCTGCGTTTTACATCCTCCTTAAGGGATTTCATATCTTATTGGCAATTTGATTGATATGCATCAATGTGCTAACATTTAAAAATCATTTTTATCTCTAACTAACAATAGTAGGTGTGTCCCCTGGTATAGGTATTGTGGGCAATGGAGTGACAGAAAGGGAGGCAGTTCTTTGGACCTCCTATATCTTCACTGATTTTTAGTCTAGTCATTATACCAGTTTGAAGAGAGGTGTCCTTAAATCTGCAGCTATGATTGCTTATTTGTCTGTCTCCCTTTAGTTCTATCAAGTTTTGCTTCATATACTTTGAGTGTTAAAAAGTATTTTATTAACAGGTAACATGGAGAGAATCACAGGGTGATTAACCCTACATTTTAAATTTTTGTAATTAGATGCATGTACATTCATAATGATTATGTTTTCCTGACATATTGACCCTTTTAATATTTTTAAGTGTCTCTCTGTCTCCAGTCCATTAATGTACTTTGAGGAACTGGGATGATGCTAGGGATGTGGAGCTTGGTGATCCTGTGGTGTGTTCTCTCCTCAGGACCACTCTCTGACCATGGAGGGGGTCTTGTTATATGAACCTTTGTATAGGTCAAGATCCTGGGAGAAAATAGATGACAAACTGGAAAATTTTCATAGCAGAATTTATTTTTATTTATTTACGATCTGAGTTATCGTGTATTTTGTTCGGTTTGTCTCTTGTTTGTACCAATGTTTTAATGACTTCCATCTGCAGACTTTATTTCAATTATTACATTTGATTAAGAACTTAAATATTTTCGTTCTTTATTCGTTGAATACCTTGATTAAAGATATTCAATAGATTTTGGGAAATAAATGCAGCCAAAATTTAAGTGGCTCTTTGCACACACACAAGAAGAGAGTTTAATTAAGGAATTACTTATGAAGTGTGAACAGAGTTAAGGCAGGCAACAAAGGATGGGCAAGGAAAAAGCAAGGGGCACTCACCTTTTGCTGGAAGAAGTCCTGGGTAATTCATCTACTTCATATTTTTCTTGCTATATATGTGGGCGTGTACATGGCGATGCTAAAATAATAATTCCATGGGTTTTGCTGCTAATTCTAGACATTGAAAAACCAACAAAATGAGGACAAAGATAGAAAAAGTTTCTTATTTGTATACAAGTAATCATCATTCATGTATATTAGAAATCATTTAGGTAAAATTATCAAGCAGCATAACATGATTATGATCAGCATTAGATGTATTATTCTACTAGGATTAGAAACTCAGCTCCTTTTTGCTCATCTTTCAAAGTTTCTAGACCACATTAGATAACGATGAATAAAAGTTTCAAAAAAGGTAGAGTAGGTGTGTGTTCTATAACTACCTCTTTTGCTGAGTGACTGAGTAACTTAGAGAAAGTTCCCAGTAAACCAGTGCATGACATTTCTCTGAAGATATTGCTGAAGCATTTTAAGATCCTTGGAGGAGAGGTTTATTTTCTACAAGTGAAGAGTCTTGGAGTTCCAGATAATGAAACAAACAAAAGAGGAGGAGGAGAAGAAGGACACTGACCACAAAACAGGGCTCAATAAATATTTATAAGTTAATAGGTGGAATAATCTTGCAAGAGTCATGTTCATAGTTTGCTGCTTTTAAAATGCCATTAGCTTTTTCCACTTAGGTCAGAGCAGTGATATATCAGGTCAACATCAGCCTTTCTATGTCATCTCTCTAGAATTTCCTTCTCATTCTTATTTGCCTGCAAACTGACTTCACTCTTAGCTTCCTGGTAAATGGCTCCCGTTAACTCTTATGGCTCATAAGTCCCATTATCTCTCTGAAAAGTTTATTTTGTCATTTAGGAATACATTCTGCAGAAAATAAAAGAGAGGCTAAGTGAGAGAAGTTTAAACAAGGGATTTGTTTTTCTTACTTCATAAAAGGCATAGAGGCAGGCAATCCAAGACTGATGCAGCTGCCAAGTGATGCCCCTGGGAACTTGGGCTCCATTTTTCCATGCTTCATCCTCATTCTCATGCTTGTCACCTCATGGTCAAAGATGGTGATTGCATCTCTAGGCCTCATGATTATGGGTAGAAAGAATGGTGAATGGTGGAGGAATGTCTTTCTTTTTTGTTTTTTAGATCAGGGCTTGGCTCTTTTATCTAGGAAGAGGCACCCACCTCAGGGACTTTGCCTATGTTTCATTGGCCATACATGTGCCATTGGACCACCACTGTCTATAAGAGGGGTTGGGGAGTTATGTATTTTTAGATGGCTATATTGCTACACTGAACAAATCAGGTTAGAAAGAAAGGAGTGAAGAAGGAATAATGGCTATTGCATAGACAATTAACAGTGTCTATATCAGCAGCTCGCTGTTATGGAATTTTAGTGACAGGTTCTCTACTTTTGCTCAGTTTTCAAAGTCTGCTGTCTATATCAGATGACAACCAATAGAAGTTTCAAAAACATAGAATAAATGTATATTCGAATACTACCTCTGTTGCTGAGTGGGCATATTGCACTTAAGACTTATCCTAGGAACTGCCCTTGCTTTATGCATATACAGACAGAAATGAGGCACACCTGTTCCTGCCCTCAGAGTCTATAACCCAAAGAATAGCATCATCAAAGCGTCTTGGAGGTTAGTTGGACTCTCTGTTTCTCTTTTATCTGCCTTTAAGAATAACAGAGTCCTTGAGTATGAGATATTCATTTGTTTTGTAGTGTCAGACACTGTAATTGGGATGCATGCTGTATCTATCAAGTAAGAATCAACTCTCCTATTGTTGCAGTGGAAAAAAAATAAAGAGAAACATTAATTTAATAGTTGGTGGCTTTGCTAAGGACAGTATAAATCCTGTCCAGATAAAGTTTCACTGTGTTGTTTGCCTGAACTTAGCCTCTGTGCAAAGAGTATCATTCCTGAGATTTTTGTGTGTGTGTGTTTGTAGCTCACAAATATACCACTCCTCTCATTAAAACAATATAAAGAAGTAGAATTAGCAAAATGACAGCATAATATCATCATCTTGCATTTATGTTTCATAGCCTTTTCTGCACACATCACTTTTAATATCATTTCCACAATCACGTCAGGCATGGCACGAAGAGGAATAAGGTTCTATTGTAATGGCAAATGTCAGTGTGAGTTTGATGTGAATAGCGTTGAATCTATAAATTACTTTGGGCAGTATGGCCATTTTCACAATATTGATTCTTCCTATCCATGAGCATGGAATGTTTTTCCATTTGTTTGCATCCTCTCTTATTTCCTTGAGCAGCGGTTTGTAGTTCTCCTTGAAGAGGTCCTTCACATCTCTTGTTAGCTGTATTCCTAGGTATTTTGTTCTCTTTCTAGAAATTGTGAATGGGAGTTCATTCATGATTTGGCTCTGTCAGTTGTTGATGTATAGGAATGCTTGTGATTTTAACACATTGATTTTGTATCCTGAGACTGCCGAAGTTGCTTATCAGCTTAAGGAGTTTCTGGGCTGAGATGATGGGGTTTTCTAAATATAGAATCATGTCTTCTGCAAACAGACAGTTTGATTTCCTCTCTTCCTACTTGAATATGCTTCATTTCTTTCTCTTGCCTGATTGCCCTGGCCAGAATGTCCAATACTATGTTGAATAGGAGTGGTGAGGGCATCCTTGTCTTGTACCAGTTTTCAAAGAAAACGCTTCCAGCTTTTGCCCATTCAATATAATATTGGCTGTGGGTTTGTCATAAATAGCTCTTATTGTTTTTAGATATGTTCCCTCAATACCTAGTTTATTGAGAGTTTTTAACATGAAGTGATGTTGAATTTTATCAAAGGCCTTTTCTGCACCTATTGAGATAATCATGTGGTTTTTGTCTTTGGTTCTGTTTATGTGATGGATTATGTTTATTGATTTGCTTATGTTGAACCAGCCTTGCGTCACAGGGATGAAGCTGATTTGATCATGATGAATAAGTTTTTTAGATGTGCTGCTGGGTTGAGTTTGCCAGTATTTTACTGAGAATTTTTGCATCAATATTCATCAGGATATTGACCTGAAGTTTTCTTTTTTGTTGTGTCTCTATCAGGTTTTGGTATCAAGATGATGCTGGCTTCATACAATGAATTAGGAAGGAGACCCTCCTTTTCTATTATTTGGAATAGTTACAGAAGAAATGGTGCCAGCTCCTCTTTGTACCTCTGGTAGAATTTGTTGTGAATATCTGTAGTCCTGGGCTTTTTGTGGTTGGTAGGATATTAATTACTGCCTCAATTTCTGAACTTGTTATTGGTCTATTCAGAGATTCATCTTCTTCCTGGTTTAATCTTGGGAGGGGGTATGTGTCCAGGAATTTTTCCATTTCTTCTAGATTTTCTAGTTTATTTGAGTAGAGGCATTTATAGTATTCTCTGATGGTAGTTTGTATTTCGGTGGGGTGAGTGGTGATATCCCTTTTATCATTTTTTATTGTGTCTACTTGATTCTTCTCTCTGAGCCCATATAGCCAAGACAATCCTAAGCAAAAAGAACAAAGTTGGAGGCATCATGCTACCTGAGTTCAAACTATACTACAAGGCTACAGTAACCAAAACAGCATGGTACTGGTACCAAAACAGACATATAGACCAATGGAACAGAACAGAGACCTCAGAAATAACACCACATCTACAACCATCTGATCTTTGACAAATCTGACAAAAACAAGCAATGGGGAAAGGATTTCATATTCAATAAATGGAAAACTGGCTAGCCATATGCAGAAAACTGAAACTGGACCCCTTCCCCATACCTTATACAAAAATTAACTAAAGATAGATTAAAGACTTAAATGTAAAACCCCAAACCATGATAACCCTAGAAGAAAACCCAAGCAATACCATTCAGGACATAGGCATGGGCAAAGACTTCAGGACAAAAAATACCAAAAGCAATGGCAACAAAAGCCAAAATTGACAAAGGAGATCTAATTAAACTAAAGAGCTTCTGCACAGCAAAAGAAACTATCATTGGAGTGAACAGGTAAACTACAGAATGGGAGAAAATTTTTTCAATCTACCCATCTGACAAAGGTCTAATATCCAGAATCTTCAAAGAACTTAAACAAATTTATAAGGAAAAATAAACAACCCTACCAAAAATTGGGCAAAGGATATGAACAGACACTTCTCAAAAGAAGACATTTATGTGACCACAAACATATGAAAAAAATCTCAGCATTACTGATCATTAGAGAAATGCAAATCAAAACCACAATGAGATATCATCCTACACCAGTCAGAATGGCAATTATTAAAAAGTCAAGAAGCAATAGATGCTTGTGAGACTGTGAAGAAATAGAAACGCCTTTACATGTTGGTGGGAATGTAAATTAGTTCAATCATTGTGGAAGACAGTGTGGCCGTTCCTCAAGGATCTAGAACTAGAAATACCATTTGACCCAGCAATCCCATTACTGGGTATATACCCAAAGGAATATAAATCATTCTACTATAAAGACACATGCACATGTATGTTTATTGCAGTACTATTTACAATAACAAATTCATGGAACCAACCCAAATATCCATCAATGATAAACTTGATAAAGAAATTATGGTACATATATACCATGGAGTACCACGCACCCATAAAAAGGAATGAGATCATGTCATTTGCAGGGACATAGATGAAGCTGGAAACCATCATCCTCAGCAAACTAACACAGGAACAGAAAACCAAACACCACATGTTCTCACTCATAGGTGGGAGTTGAACAATGAGAACACACAGACACAGGGAGAGTAACAACATATACTGGGGGCCGTTGAGGGGTGGGGGACGAGGGGAGGGAACCTAGAGGATGAGTCAATAGGTGCAGCAAATCACCATGACACACGTTTAACAAATTATGTAACAAATCTGCACGTTGTGTACATGAATCCCAGAACTTAAAATAAAAGGAAAAAAAGTAATGGCAAAGACTGCAATGACTTTTGCACCAACCAGGTATCATTTTCTCTGTATGTAAGAAGACTGATGCTGAAACAGTAGAACTTGATTTATGCCAAGTTCTTAGCAGGTACTTCCCCAACTTCTGATGCCAACTTGAAAACCCACTATGGAACCGGCTCCCACTTGATTTATAAAGTCACAAATGCTAGCTTTCTAGCATTTTTGGTGATTTGGTGCACATCTTCTGCCTTATTCACCTTTTCTCTCTGAGTCCCTATTTGTTATTCTGCGCACTTCCGTGATGTGACAATAATTGGGATCATTCTCAACTCTCCCCTTAATCTTATACCTGAGTTCCAATATGGTTGCTTGTTTGACATGCCCCTACTCGTTGCCCTGGTGAGTTCCACTCACACTCATGCTGCCTTGCCCGAGGCCACTTGTACTACCCATTATGGTGGAGCAAGTCATGCTACTTCCTTTGTATCAATTTGCCTTATCATCTTTATACAAATTTTCCAGCTACAATGTAGCTCTATTTAGAATAAAACCATAACCGAGTATTACTTCCCTCCCAACTTTTAAATTTTCTGTAATAAAGACTAGTGTATCAGACTGACATTGCACTTTACATCCAGCTTATCATTGGTTCCCTGCAGCATCTTCCTCACCTCCAAATCAGGAGGTCAGATTCTTTCTCTTGGTTTTTCTTTGCAGTTACAAAATAGCTTTCTCTCCCTTTCTTATTGTCCTAATAGTTCTTGATATTTGCTTGAGTTCTGTTTCTTGTTCTGTATCCCTTTCATATCTGGAAAACCTATATAGCTACTTGACTTCTGTTTTTTCACCTTTTTTGGCCAGCGGTCTAGCTAACCAGGGTTATAGTTAATTGTTTCCTGCTACCTTAGACCTGTTTTCCGTCTCTGTCCTCCATGCTCCTGTCACTGCCAACATCATTGCTGGTCCCTCTTATCTAATTTTTAATTTCTCTATTGTGCCTCTTCCAAGAAAGCTATATTATAATGTGGAGGGAAACCTAGGAAGGAAAAAAGTTCCCAATCACATCAGCAACTTGTTGCATCTTTATTCCTGATTATATCTCTGCCTGACAGCTGTCCCATAATTTCTCTGTGGACTGTGGCTTCCTTAACCTGGAGTCCCATGCCCTAGTCCTTGGTCAGGTTACTGTTGGCATCTCTCAATTATTTTCCAGCTGATAAGAATATATTAAGAACAGGTGGCCAGCTTCCTTGACCCAGAACCAGGAAGTAGAAAGGTTGAATAAAAAATTAAAATTATTTTCAGTATTTCAAAGTTAAATCATCTTAGACTCCAAGTTGTGACCTGGAAGAGAAAAATGCAGTGCTATACCTAAAGGTTAATGTCAAAAACAGAATTGGAAAAATGTGAAGAGGAAAATAATGGAGGCCCAGTATAACAAGCACTAACTAGATTAATGGCCTCTAGAATTTATGTACTATTTCCAGTTCTGCTGTCAACCAACTAGTTGTGTGATTTGGAGCAAATCAATTCACCTCTCTGAGTCTTGTAACTAATTATCAGGTCTTTCCAGCTTGAAGATGCTATAAAAGAAAACAACTAAATTATTCCATCTCTCTTTAGGGCATCAGGTATGCCTGTTTTATTATCCTCTAAGTTTCATTCCCAAAGTGTGTTTATAAGTAGGAGTCATTTTCCTGGGTTATTCCCAAGGGTACAAACTAGAGACCATTCATTATCTAGTCTCTGTCTCCCCTTTTTTCAGCTTTATTGAGGTATAAGTGAGAAATAAAATTATATGTAATCAAGGTGACAATATGATGCTTTGATATACGTAAACCTCGTGAAATTATTGCCACAGTTAAATTAACACATCCGTCATCTCATATAGTTACCTTGTTTTGCATGTGTAATGAGAACACTTAAGATCTACTCCCTTTAAGAAATTTCAAGTAATAATACAGTATTATTAAGTATAGTCACAATGGTATACATTAGATCTCTTTTCATAAAGCGGCAGCCCTGTTCTGTGCCTTACCTCTTTTAAACACTAGGCCTATGTCCTCCATTTTTGTGAATTGGTCTGATATAGCAGTTTTCAAATTTGAGAGTGCATCAGAATTACTTAAAAATTTATTAAAATAATGGCTGGGCATGGTAACTCATGCCTGTAATCCCAGCACTTTGGGAAGCTGCGGCAGGCAGATCACCTGACATCAGGAGTTTGAGACCAGCCTGGTCAACATGGTGAAACCCCGTCTCTACTAAAAATACAAAAATTAGCTGGGTGTGGTGGTGCATCCTTGTAATCCCAGCTACTTGGGAGGCTGAGGTGGGAGGATCACTGGAACCCTGGAGGCGGAGTTTGCAGTGAGCCGAGACTGTGCCACTGCACTCTGGCCAGGGTGACAGAGAGGGACTCTGTCTCAAGAAAAAAAATTTTTTTTGTTAAAACATAGACTGCTGTGTCCTACCCGAGTTTCAGAAGGTCTGTAATGAGGCTCAAGAATTTGCATTTCTAAATTCTGGCTCTATCATGTACTGTTTGTGTGTCTCTGAGGAAATTTATTTTATCAGTCTAAACCTTGGTTTTCTCATCCATAAAATGAGGCAAAAATATTTCACTTCCTATGGTAACTACTGCTGTGTACCAGTGCCTAGAATTTTGCCAAAATTTATTTCCTGTTCCCTTGTTTTCTTCCAACTTCATTTGAAATGTTCTAGGAAAATAATCAAATCATGGATTATCATTAAATAGCAACCATAGTCACACAAGAAGACCATTTGAGGGAAATAAATGTCTATTCTAAGAGTCTTCTGAAAGGATATAATTTTAGCAAGTTTAATAGAAATCTTTCTGAACACTCAAGAAAGTGAGAAGAAAAGAATCTTCTCACTTAAAACTCTCAAATATTTTTCAGTTATAGCATATGTGGCCCAGATATATTAGCACTTGTTACATATCTAGGATCTAAAGAGAATTACATCAGGTCTAAAATGAGGCATAGTATAATCACTGGACCTGATAGAGCAGGGCTGTCTTTTCTGTATGACTAGGGTGAGTCAGAGCTATGCACCCCACTGTCCACCAGCCCCTCCCAGAGTCCCTGTCTGGCATGCCAGTATGCAGTACAGACTCAGCTACCCCACCAGGGTGCTTTTGCCAGTAACCACTGCCATAGCACTTTCTTTGGAGGTCCCCTACCCCACCCCACTGGAGTGCTTTTGCTGACAGCCTCCCACCAGAGTGCTTCCTACTTATTCCCCCCTGCCCCACCACTGCCCTAGACAGAAGGCTGTTGCCAGTGGTCCGGGAGCACCTTGGCCCTTCCAGCCAAGCTGGTTCTTGACCTTGAGAAATTAAAGGACAAAGTCATGGGCACAGTCCCAACCACCCAAGGCTAGAGCTTGCAGACCAGCAGTGCAGAGCTGAGCCTTGGCCCTCTGAAAGCATCGAGAAATGAAGCCATTTAACTATACCCAATTTTCAGCAGAGCCAAACCCTCGAGGACAGTAGAGAATATAAAAATTAAAAGCCCTATCCAAAGAACTTTTTATCTAACTTCAAAGGATAAAGGAAAATCACTTCTCACAGATGAGAAAGAACCAGTGCAAAAACCCTGGCAAAAGTGTCTTCTTATGTCCAAATGATCGTACTAGCTCCCTAGCAATGGTTCTTAACCAGATTGAAATGGCTAAAATGTCAGACATAGAATTCAGAATCTATGGCAAGGAAGTTCATCAAGATACAAGAGAAGATTAAAACTCAATCTAAGGAAAATAGTAAATGATCCAAGGATTGAAAGATGACATAACCTTTTAAGAAAGAATCAAACTGAACTTCTGGAAATAGAAAATTTACTACAGGAATTTCAAAATACAATTGGAAGCATGAACAACAGAACAGACCAAGCTGAGAAAAGAATCTCAGAACTTGAAAATCACTCCATCAAAGAAACACAGGCAGACAAAAATAAAGAACACAGAATTTAGAAAAATGAACAAAACCTCTGAGAAACATGGGATTATGTAAAGAGACCAAAACTACAACTCATTGGCATTCCTGAAAGGGAAGGAGAGAGAGGAAGCAACATGGAAAACATATTTGAGGATATAGTCCATGAAAATTTCCCCAGTCTTGCTTTCAGCATGCGTATTCAAGAAATTCAAAGAACCCCTTTAAGATACTCTATAAGGTTGTTGGCAATTCAAGATTGTCTTTCCTATCCTCTTCAGTGCCTCTTTTAGCAATATGAAGTTAAAACCAGGTACTGTGATTGCTCAACTGATTTTTGGTTCTTATGAGGGTTTCTTTTGTGTAAATAGTTGTCAAATTTGGTGTTCCTGTGGGGAGGATAATTGGTGGAAGCTTCTATTTGGCCATGTTGCTTTGCCTCCTTCCCTTCTAGGGTTATTAATGTTTTAGGTCTTACATTTAAGTCTCTGATCTATCTTCAGTTAATTTTTGTATATGGTGAAAGGTAGGGGTCCAGTTTCATTCTTCTGCATATGGCTAGCTAGTTGTCCCAGCACCATTTATTGAATAGGGAGTCCTTTGCCCATTGTTTGTTATTGTTGACTATGTTGAACATCAGGTGATTGTAGGTGTGTGGCTTTATCTCTAAGCTCTCTATTCTGTTCCACTGTTCTATGTGTCTGTTTTTGTACCAGTACCATACTGTTTTGGTTACTGTAGCCTTGTAGTATAATTGGAAGTCAGGTAGTGTGATGCCTCTGACTTTGTTCTATTGGTTCAGTATTATTCCAGTAATTCAGGCTCCTTTTTTAGCTTCACATGAATTTTAGGTTAGTTTTTCCTAATCCTGTGAAAAATGGCATTGATAGTTTGACAGGATAGTGAATTTCTTTGAAAAGTATGACCATCTTAACAATATTGATTTTTCCAATCCATGCACAATGGGATGTTCTTCCATTTGTTTGTGTCATCTCTGATTTCTTTCAGCAGTATTCTGTAATTCTAATTAGAGATCTTTCACTTCCTTGGTGAGCTGTATATCTAGGTATTTTTTTCCTTTTGTGACTATTGTAAATGGGATTAGGTTTTTGATTTGGCTCTCAGCTTGTGCACAGAAATGCTACTAATTTTTGTACATTGTTTTTGTATCCTGAAACTTTACATATCTTATTGATATTGTGCTGTTAGATAGTCACCTGGCAGTGGCCATATGGTACAGAAAGAGAATCTGTGTGCTTGGGGAAATAGAGCACAGTATTTGTGAAACTTTGCATTGGAACTCAGTGCTGCCCTGTTACAGCAGAAAACAACACCAGGGAGAACTCAGCCCATGCCCATAGAGGGAGCATTTAGATGAGCCCTAGATAGAGGGGAATTACCCATGCCAGTGGTTGGAACTTGAGTTCCAGCAAGCCTAACCACTATGGCGTAAAGGGCTCTGGGGTCCTAAATAAACTTTAATGGCAGTCTAGGCCACAAAGACTGCAACTCCAAGGCAAGTCCAAGTACTATATTGTGCTTGGAGCCAGTAGCCTTTGGGGGCATGTGACCTAGTGAAACACCAGCTGTGGTAACTAAGGGAGTGCTTGTGTCATCCTTCCCCCAATCCCAGGCTGTGCACCTTGTACCTCCTAAAGAGGCCTCTTCCATCTGCTTGAGGAAAGATGAAAAAGGAGTAAAGAGGACTTTGTTTTCCAACCTGAATACCAGTTTAGCCACAGTAGGATAGGGCACCAGGTAGAGTTGTGAGGCCCCCATTCCAGGCCCAGTGGTACACACTGTGGGCCTTGGGTAAGACTCTGAGATGTGCTGGTTTCAGGTGTGACCTAGCATATCCACAGCTGTGATGGATATGAGAAGAGTGAGAAGAGATTCTTTCTGCTTGAAAAAAGCAGAGGAAAGAGTAAAGGGGACTTTGTTCTGCAGTGTAGGTACCAGCCTGACCATGGTGGAGAAGAGCACTAAGTAGGCTCTTGGGGTTCCCAATTTCAGGACTTGGCTCTTGGATGGCACTTGTAGACCTACCCTGGGCCAGAGGGGAGACTACTACCCTGAAAGGTGAGTCCCAGGACTGCAAAATCCACCACAAGCTGACTGAAGAGCCCTTAGGACATAAGTGAACATTGGTGATACCCTGGCAATATTCCCCATGGGCCTGTGGTAGTAGTGGATATGAGGAGAGACTCCTCTGTCTGGAGAAAGAGGAGATAAGAGTGGGACGGACTTTGTCTTGTGGTTTCAGTGCCAGCTTAGCTGCAGTAGACTGGAATACCAGATAGATTTCTAATGTTTCGAGCTTTAGGCCCCATCTCATGGACGACATCTCTGGACCTGTCTGAGGCCCAGGAGAACTCACTGCCTTGAAGGGAAGAACACAAAACTTGCTGGTCTTGCCACCTGCTGATTGTAGAACCCTAGGGCCTTGAGTAGTAGCCAGATAGTGGTTATAGCAGGCCTTGGGCAAGACTCAGTTCTGTGCTGGCTTTAGGTATGTGAAAGCACAGTTCCTATGGTGGTTGCCACACAAGTGCTTGTGTCACCCCTCCCCCAGCTCCAGGCAGCTCAGCACCAAGAAAGAGACTTTGTTCGCTTGGGAGAAGGCAAGAGAAGAGAACAAGAGTCTCTGTCTGATAATCCAGAAAATTCTCCTGGATCTTATCCATGACCACCAAGGTGGTACTTCTATGAGTCTTTAGGAACTACAGCATTACTGGGTTGGGGGTGCTGTCTAATCCAGATATGGCTTATATTGCAACACTTCGGTCCCTTCAAATACCCTGAAAACCTTCCCAAGAAGGATGGGTACAAACAAATCCAGAAAGTAAGGACTGCAATAAATACCTAACTTTTTAATGCCCAGACACTGACAAACATCCACAAGCATGAAGACCATCCAGGAAAACATGACCTCACCCAACAACCTAAATAAGGCACCAGGTCCCAGTTCTGGAGCAACAGAGATGTGTGACCTTTCAGACATAATTCAAAATAGCTATGTTGAGGACACTCAAAGAAATTCAAGATAACACAGAGAAGGAATATAGAATTTTCTTAGAGAAACTCAACAAAGATATTGAAATAATGAAAAAGAATCAAGCAGAAATCTTGGAGTTGTAAAATGCAATTGATATACTGAAGAATACATCAGAGATTTTAAATAACAGAATTGATCAAGCAGAATTAAAAATTACTAAGCTTGAAAACAGGCTATCTGAAAATACACAGTCTGAGGAGACAAAAAAAGAATTAAAGAATAAAGCATGCTGAGGGATCTAGAAATTAGCTTCAAAAGAGCAAATCTAAGAGTTATTGGCCTTAAAGAGGAGGTAGAGAAAGAGTTTGGGGTAGAAGGTTTATTTAAGGAAATAATAACAGAGAACTTCCCAAACCTAGAGAAGTCAGTAATATTGACTTAAATATGTCAATATTCAAGTACAAGAAGGTTATAGAACACCAAGAATATTTAACCCAAAGAAGACTACCTCAAGGCATTTAATAATCAAACTCCCAGAGGTCAAGGATCATGAAAGCAGCAAGAGGAAAATAAATGTAATATACAACGGAGCTCCAGTACACCTGGCAGCAGACATTTTAGTGGAAACCTTGCAGGTAAAATGCTCTTTTCCCCCTTCAGCACTTTAAATATGGTATGACAATTTTAAAATGCTGAAGGAAAGAAAATCTTTTACCCTAGAATAGTATCCCCGATCAAAATATCCTTCCTTTAAAAATGAAGGAGAAATAACAACTCTCCCAGACAAACAAAAGCTGAGGGGTTTCATCAACACCAGACCTGTCTTACAGAAAATTCTAGGGAAAGTACTTCAATCAGAAATAAAAGAATGTTAATGAGCAGTAAGAAATCATCTGAACGTACAAAACTCATTGGTAATGGTAAGAACACAGAACAACACAGAATACTGTAACTGTGGTGCATAAACCACCACTCTTAAGTAGAAGGACTAAATGATGAACCAATAAAAATAATAAACCCAACAACTTTTCAAGACATAGTTAGTACAATAAGATAAATAGAAACAAGAAAAAGTTAAAAGCATGGGGACACAAAGTTAAAGCATAGAGTTTTATTACTTTTTTTTGCTTGATTCTTTATGCAAACAATGTTAAGTTGTTCAGCTTAAAATGAGTTATAAAATAGTATTTGCAAGCCTTATGATAACCTCAAATTGAAAAACATACAGCTGATATATACAAAGTTGAAAGCAAGAAATTCAATTATATCACCAGAGAAAATTGCCTTCACTAAAAGGAAGACAGGAAGGAAGGAGAAAAGGAAGAGAACACCACAAAACAACCAGAAAACGAGTAACGAAATGGCAGGAATAAGTCCTCATTATCAAGAATAACATTGAATGTAAATAGACTAAACTCTCCAATAAAAAGATGTAAGTGGCTTAATGGATAAAAAATAAGACCCAATGTCCTGTAGCCTACAAAAAACATACTTCACTTATAATGACACACATAGAGTGAAAATAAAGGGATGGAAAAAGATATTCCATGCCAATGGAAATCAAACAAGAGCAGAAATTGCTTTACTTATTTCAGACAAAATAGACTGCAAGACAAAAACTATAAGAAGAGACAAAAAAGATCACTATATAATGATAAAAGCATCAATTCAGCAAGAGGATAAAACAACTGAAAATATATATGCACCCAACACTGGAGCACCTAGACATATAAAACATATGTTATTAGAGCTAAAGAGAGAAATAGGCCCCAACACAATAATAGCTGGAGACTTCAACACCCGCTTTCAGAATTGGACAGATTTTCCAGACAGAAAATCAACAAAGAAACTCTGGACTTAATCAGCACTATAGACCAAATGGACCTAATAGATATTTACAGAACATTTCATCCAACAACTGCAGAATACACATTTTTTTTTCCTCAGCAAGTGGATAATTCTTAAAGATAGATTGTATGTTAGGTCACAAAACAAGTCTTAAAACATTCAAAAGGATTGAAACAATATCAAGCATCCTCTCTAACCACAATGAAATAAAACTAGAATTCAATAACGAGGAATTTTGGAAACTATGCAAAAACATGAATATTCAACTGTATGCATGCTCCTGAATGACCAGCGGGTCAATGAAAAGTTAAGCAGGAATCTGAAAAAATTCATGAAACCAATGTTCATGGAAACATAACATACCAAAGCCTATGAGTAGAAGCTAAATATTGAATACACATGGACATAAATATGGGGAAAAAAGACACTGGGCAATACATGAGTGGTAAGGGTGCAGAGTAGTGTGGGTTGGAAGGCTACCTCTTAGGTACTATGCTCACTACCTGGTTCATGGGTTTACTCATACACCAAGCCTCAGTGACATGCAATTTACCCATGTAACACACTTCCAAATGTACCCCTAGAATATAATATGAAAGTAGAAGAAGAAAAAATTGAATAGGTACTGTAATAAAAGAATCTTTACTACAAGAAGCTATAAATTGTGTAATTGACTTATGAAAGCACTATGGAAAACCTAGATAATCCAAAATAAATGAATGCTTTAGTCATAAAAAATGAGGCATAAAAATCTTAAGGAAATAAGTAATTGTCATTTTTTCATTATCTTTTAATATGTAGGAATTAGAAAGGTATATCTGAATGTATGACTAAGAATATTTGGTATCTATTATTAGATTAATGACGTGTGTTCTCTTAGCCCAGTCATATGAATCACAGTAGGAAAGAGATAGAAAGAAGGGCTCTTGAATAAGGCAAATACAGAAAAAATAGAAAAGAGAGTTGGAAACTACTATTGTAGATATTATTATTAGAGGAAAGTGTTCAAAATTCCTTTAATTCACAATGAAAAACTCAAATATGTGAAGTCATTCAGATATGAGTCCTTGCTATAATTTGTTTCGTTGGAGATTCCAGGAAATCTTACATAGACACTTTGATCATCTGCAAGTAGGGACAGTTTTATTTCTTCCTTTCCAATATGTGTAGTTTTAAAATTCCAATGGCAACAACTTCCATTACTACATTGAATAAAAGTGTTGAGAATGAACATCTTTGCTTCGATCTTGAAGTTAAAGAGAAAGGTTTTTACTAGTAAGAATCATGTTACCTACAGGTTTTTAATGGATGCTCCTTATGAAGTTCAGGAAGTTCCCTATATTCTTAGTTTGCACATTTTTTGGTTTTTACATGTACAGGGTTGTTTAAACAAAACAAAGACTATAAAACAAAGACCATATATGGCAAGAAAAGCCTAAAATATTTACTATCAAGTCATTTACAAAAAAAGTCCAACCTTAGTCTAATGATAGCAATGGAAAGACAAAGATTGTCAGAATGAATAAAAGCATCATCCATCTATATATTGTCTATAAGAAACTCACTTAAAATACGATGATATAGGTAGAATAAAAGAAAAATGGTGGAAAAGATATAACATGTAAATAATCAAAATAAAGCTGGAATGGATATATTAATATAACACCTAGGAAACATCATGATAAAGAAAATTACTAGGAAAAAGATGATCGTTATATCATGATAAAGTGATCACTTTACCAATAAGATGTAACAATCTTCAACATGTATATATCAAACAGCAGAACTTCAAAATACTTGATGTAAAAGCTGACAGGAATGAATAGAGAAGTTGAGAAATACACAATTACAGTTAGAAGACTTTAACACCCTTCTCCCAGTAATTTATAAACTGACTAGACCGAAATCAGTAAGGATAGAGAAAAAATAAACAATTCTATCATCAGCAAGATTTGATTAGCATAGTCACAACCATCCACCCAACCATAGCATAATATACTTCTCTTCAAAGGCACATGAAAAATCACTAAGATAGAGTACATATTGGGTCACAAAACAAACTACAACAAACTTAAAATAATTTAAATCTTATAAAATATGTTTTATGACCTTAATGAAATCATACTAGAAATGAATGACAAAGACATAACAGGAAAATCACCAAACATTTGGAAATTAAGCAATACACTTTTAAATAATCTAAAGTTTAATAAGAAAGTTTCAAGGGAAATTTAAAAATATATTGAATAAAAAAATGAAAATGCAACATATCAAAATCTGTGGGATACAATTAAAGTAGTACTTACAGCAAAATTTACAGCGGCAAATAAATGCCTATAGCAGAAACATAGGGCCAGGTGTAGTGGCTCACACCTGTAATCCCAACACTTTGGGAGGCTGAGGAAGGCGCGTGCCTTGAGCCCAGGAGTTCGAGAAAAGCCTCGGGAACGTGGCAAAACTCTCTCTCTACAAAAATGAAAAGATAATTAGTCAGGCATGGTGGTTTTGCCTGTAGTCCCAGCTACTCAGGAGACTGAGGTGAGAGGATTGCCTGAGCCCAGGAGGTCGAGGCTGTAGTGAGCTAAGATCATGTCACTACACTCCACCCTAGGTGACAGAGTGAGACCCTGTCTCAAATTTAAAAATAAAGAAAAGAAGAAAAGAAGAAAAATCTCAAATCAATAAGTTTCCACCTCAATAAACTAGGAAAAAAAGGGCAAAAGTAAGACAACACGAGCGGGAGAGAAAAACAATAAAGATAACAGCAGAAGCTGAAAAAGTAAAAACAATAGACTATACTCTATATTGCTAACAACAGAGTATATACTATAGTATAGTTTGCTGGTTTATATATCTGTATCTTTGTTCTATATAGACACTATTTTTTATACATGGATATAAAATTGAATAAACAAAATTGCCTCTAGCAATACTGACAAAGAGAAAAAAGAGAGAAGGCACAAATTACCAATATCAAGAGTGAAACACAGGATGTAACTTGCAGAGGATAAATAATAAGGGAATACTATGAGCAACTCTATGCACACAAATTGGACCATTTAGATGAAATAGACTAATTGCTCAAAATCTGCAAATTATCAAAGCACAGGTGAAACAGATAATCTTTAATAGTCTTATAAAAACCTGACAAAGAAATCTTCAGGCCCAGGCACTTGCAGTGATGATTTTTACCAAATATTTAAAGAAGAAATAACACCAATTCTGAGCACTTTCTTTCATCAGATAGAAGCAGCAGCAACACTTCCCAACTCATATAGTGAAGGCAGCTATCCTGATACCTAAACCAAAGATAGTACAAGAAAGGAAACTTACAGAACAATATTCTTTTTGAATGTAGATGAAAAAAGCCCTTAACAAAATGCTAAAAATGGAATCTACTAATATATGGAAAGAATAATATATGCCCAAGTAGAGTTTATTTCAGGAATGTAAGTCTGGTCCAACACTTCATAATCATAATCAATCAATACAAACCACAATAAAGAATAAAAACTACATTATTAAATCAACTGATGCAGAAATAGCACTTGACAAAATTCAACACCCACTCATGATAAAAAATCTCAGTAAACTAAAACTTAAAGGTAACTTCCCCAACCTGATGAACAACATCTTCACAAAACCTGACATAATACTTAATGTTGACAGACTGAATGCTTTCCCCTTTACGTGGGGAACAAGGAAATGATGTCAGCTGTCACTCTCATATTCAACATAATGCTTAAAGTCCAACTCAGTACAAGAAGGAAAGAGAAGAAATGGCATAAGAGGAATGGAGAAAAAAGATGTGTGTCTTTATTTTTTTTTAAATTTTTTATTTTTTTATTATTATACTTTAAGTTCTAGGGTACATGTGCACAACGTGCAGGTTTGTTACATATGTATACATGTGCCATGTTGGTGTGCTGCACCCATTAACTCGTCATTTACATTAGGTATATCTCCTAATGCTATCCCTCCCTCCTACCCCCTCCCCACAATAGGCCCCGGTGTGTGATGTTCCCCTTCCTGTGTCCAAGTGATCTCATTGTTCAATTCCCACCTATAAGCGAGAACATGCGGTGTTTGGTTTTCTGTTCTTGCGATAGTTTGCTGAGAATGATGGTTTCCAGCTGCATCCATGTTCCTACAATAGTCTTTACAGGTCATGGCAAGGAGCCTACAAACAAATTACTAGAGCTTACAAATGAGTTTAGCAAAATGTCACTATAAAGAAAAATAAATCATATTTATATATGCTAGCAAAAAACAACCCAAATGAAAATCAAAATTTAAAACATACCATTTATAATACTTCAAAAATAAAATATGTAGGTATAAATCTAATAGCATATCTATGAGATCTGTCTACTGAAAGCAGTAAAACTTCAATAAAAAACAATCAAAGACCTAAACAAATGGAGAGACATACAATGTTCATGAATTGGAGAGCTCAACTTAAAAAGACGTCAGTTCTCCCCACAATGATTTATTCATTTAATTCCATTTCTGTTAAGATCTCATTTAACTCAATTTCTATTAAAATGGATTTTTGGCGGATATCAAGCTTATTCTAAAATTGTTGTGAAAAGGCAAAGGAACTAGAATAACTAAAACAATTTTGAAAAAGAATAACAACATTAGAAGAGTAATGCAACCTGATTTTGAGATTTACTATATAACGACAGTAATACAAAAAAGTGTGGACTTCACAGAAGGATTGTCACATAGACTAATACAATAATAGAGAGTTCAGAAACATGCACAGAAGTCCAGCCAACTGATTTCGGATAAAGGTGCAACATAAATTCAATGGAGAAAGGATACTTTTAAAATAAATGGTGCATAATGCATTTGGAATTCATAAATGTTTTTGTGTCAGTAGTTCTTTCTTTTTTGCTATAATTCTATTCAGTGGATGTACTATATTTTATTTATTTTTCAAGTGTAGGACATTTGGGTTGTTTCTGGTGATTATAAATGTTTAGGATTTTTTTTGTGAACATAAGTTTTCATTTTTCTTAGGAAATACCTAGAAGTAGGATTGTTGGGTCATAAAACATGCATATTCTTATCTTTGCAAGAGACTACTAAACAGTTTTCTAAAATGGTTGTACCATGTTGAATTTCTATCAACAATATATGAGATTTGCAATTGCCCTGCGATGTCACTCACACTTGGTAATGTCATTATTTTGTATTTTATCCATTTTATTCATGTGAAGTGCTATCTCATTGTGATTTTAATTTTCACTTTCCTAATGATGAGTAGTATTATGTAATGATTTCTAATGACTAATAACTCATTTCATAACTGTGTCTTTTTTGGTGAAGTATCTGTTCAAGTCTTTTATCCCTTTTTTAGGGGTTGCTTATTTTATTATTATTGAGTTGTGAGAGTTCTTTATTTGGGCTACACGTTCTATGTCAAAAGTGTAAGTTACAAGTATCTTTTCTAAGTATATGGCTTATCTTTTCATTCTCTTAACAGTGTCTTTCATAGAACAGAAGTTACACATTTTGATTAAGTCTAATTAACCATTCTTTTCCTGTTATCAATTGTGCTTTTGGTGCTGTAGTTAGAAAATGTTTGCTTAACCCAATGTCACAAAATTTTCTTTCGTGTTTTCTTTGAGAAGTTTTATAATTTTAGGTTTTATCTTTAGGTGTATTAGTTAACTTTGAGTTCATTTTTGTATGATATGTAAGGTAAGGGTCAAGGTTTTTTTTTTTTTATATGGATGTCCAATTTTCCCAACATCATTTATTATTTAGTTCACTAATACTTCTTCAGTTATATTAAATAATTTTTAAAATTTCCATTGAGTTCTTATTTTTAGCTATTATATTTCATTCTAAAGCTTCAATTTTATTTTTTTTATTTTACAAGGTCTTTTGATATGTTCTTTTATTTGTTCATTACTAGTTTTCTTTTTTTAAACATTTCATTCATACTGTTTTATATTTTGTATCCAATAATAAGTATATATTTTAAAGGTATATCATCTTTATTTGTTGTTGTTTAACGGTTTCCTTAAATTTTAGCTGTAAAACAAATATATCTACATTAATATTTTTTATTTTTTATTTTTGTGAGTAGATAGTATGTACATATATTTATGGGGTACATAATATGCTTTGATATGGCATTCAATGCATAATAATTACATCATGAAGAAGGAGGTATCCATTCCCTCAGGCATTTATCCTTTGTGTTACAAACAATCCACTTATACTCTTTTAGTTATTTTAATATATACTATTAAGTTATTGTTGACTTTAGTCACTCTGTTGTGCTATCAAATAGTAGGTCTTATTCATTCTTTCTATTTTTTTTTTGACACATTAACCATGCCCACCTCCCCGTCCAACCTGTCACTATGCTTCCCAGCCTCTGGTAATCATCATTCTACTCTCTGTGTCCAATTGTTTTGATTTTTAGATCCCACAAATAAGTGAGAACATGTGATGTAGTCTTTCTTTGCCTGGCTTATTTCACTTAACATAATGATCTCTAGTTTTATCCATGTTGCTGCAGATGATAGGATCTCATTCCTTTTTTATGTCTGAAAAATACTCCATGGTATATAAGTATCACATTTTCTCTATCCACTCATCTGTTGATGGACATTTAGGTTGCTTCCAAATCTTGGCTGTTGTGAACAGTGCTGCAACAAGCATGGGAATGCAGATATCTCTTTGATATACTTATTTCCTTTCTTTCAGGTATATACCCAGCAGTGGGATTGCTGGTTGATATGGTAGCTCTATTTTTAGGTTTTTTTGAGGAAACTCCAAATTTTTCTCTATAGTGGTTGTATTAATTTCTGCTACTTTTATTTATGGTGGTTTGTTTCCCTGTATATTGGTGATTTCATATTGTGAGATCATATTTAATTGATCTTATTCTGTGAGACACTGAGAGTCTAAATTGGAATTGCTGTCACACAAGATTTGTATGTTTCTACCAGTAACTAGTGGTTCTACTGATCTGGCACCACTTTCACTTTGTTTGAGAATCTAAGCCTAATGCAGAGGACTTAGGTTTAGGTTCTCGTCTCGTTCTGGGTTTAGTCTTCCCTTTCTAATACTGGTTTTGACATTTGTCCTAGAATAAAAATGCCATCTTTTGCTCTTCCTTATTGTTCATCATTCTGGCTACAGCTCATTGTCTCTTTCCCACCCTTCACCTCCACCTCCACCTTATGTGACCTATGTGGTGACATGTCTTACTTTCTTGTAAGCTCAGCAATACTTTGAAAAGATTGATTGTGTAATTCATTGAGGATCTAGTTATATTTTGAGTGCTTTTTTATGGCTTTTATGAGGGCTTTTCAGAACATTTATTAGCTATACTGCAGGAAGCAGAGATGTTTTATTTTTCTTTCTTTTTAAAGGCTGCACCTAGAAATGGTCACATGTCATATCTGAATAAAAAAGGCCAGGTGCTGTGGCTCACACCTGTAATCCCCACACATTAGGAAGCTGAGGCAGGTGGATCACTTGAGGTCAGGAGTTCGAGACCAGCCTGACCAACAACACCATCTCTACTAAAAATACAAAAATTACCCAGGCATGGTAGCAGGCGCCTGTAATTCCAGCTACTCAGGAGGCTGAGGCAGGAGAATCACTTGAACCCAGGAGGCAGAGGTTGTAGTGAGCTGAGATCACACCACTGCACTCCAGCCTGGGAGATGGAGTAAGACTCTGTCTTAAAAAAAAAAAAAGAATTAAGACAAAATTCATTTGTTTTCAGGTTTACAGTCCAAGTAGGTTCTAGAGTAGCCTTTTACCCTCACTTTTCATTTTTTATTGACATACTGAGTGTAGACACTGTTAGTCATTCGTCTTCAGAAGGTCTATAAGAAGAAACATCCTAGAAAACCTAGAACATATCCTAGAAAGCCGATTCCAGGGCACAGTTGATTCTCAATCCTTTTCCTTTGGGATAGAGAACATTAACTTCTTTTTACTCAGTCATACTGGGAAAGAGAAAAACTGTAGATTTATGAACCTCAGTGGCACATGCTGTCTCATAGAAGTAATCATGTAATCTGTGGTCACAGTTTCTATAAGGGGCAAACATGTGTCAGCTAGAAAGGAAGGGAACTGTTCTCCATTATGGAAATATGGGTGAAATCTTTCATACGCCTCCCAACTTTAATCTCTTTTTTACTAAAATAGATCTGTTGTATTTTAAATAAGCCACAGAGGGCTATAAAGAACTGGATTCAAGTGTGGAGCCAATGTAAAGTTTCAAGAAAATTCCTATCAGGAAAGGTAGATATGTTACCTGCCCATTGACATCTTTTCTAATAAGCATAATTTTTGTTCTCATTTTATTTGTTCTTTTTCAGTATTCATTTTGTTTAACACAGAACTGGACTTTCTTTTCTTTCTTTCTAAATCTAAAACAGAGTTTCTGTTTCTGAGGAAAAACATAAGTTAATTGAATTCTTGTCATGTTTGAACATGTCCCCAGATGTTCATGTGTTGGAAACTTAATTCCCAATGCAGCAATGTTGAGAGGTGGGACCTTTAAGAGGTGATTAGGTCATGAAGGGTCTGCCTTCCTCAATAGATTAATCCTGTTATGACAGGAGTGGGTTAGTTGTGAAAGGAGTGGGTTCCCTGTAAAAACATAAATTTGGTCCACTCAGCTATGCTCTCTTGCCCTTCTGCCTTCTACCATGGGATGATGCAGCAAAAACGCCCTCAGCAGATGTGGTCCCTCAGTCTTAGACTTCCCAGTCTATAGAACCATGGCCAAATACATTTCTGTTCATTTAAAATTACCTGTTCTGTTGTATTCTGTTATAGCAGCACAAAGTGAACTAAAACAGTGCTCATTGCAAAACATGTTCCGTTTTGTCCTGAAACTACCATCACCTCTCCTTTCCCTCTTTCTATGAAAAGACAGAAATGTCATGTGTTTCCAACAAAGATACCAACTTCTGAAATATATATCAAGTGTATACTGTGTCAGGATAGGGTTGCCAGATAAAATACAGATTGCCTGAATTTTTTTTTTTCTGTAAATGTAGCAAACCCTAGTCAAAAATCAGGTAGACAGGTCACTTGGGGTCAGGAGTTCGAGATCAGTCTGGCCAACATGGTGAAACCCCATCTCTATTAACAACATAAAAACTAGGCCGGGTGCGATGGCTCACTCCTGTAATCCCAGCACTTTGGGAGGCCAAGGCAGGCAGACAATGAGGTCAGGAGTTTGAGACCAGCCTGGCCAATATGGTGAACCCCCATCTCTATTAAAAATACAAAATTAGCTGGGCATGGTGGCACGTGCCTATAGTCCCAGCTACTCAGGAGGCTGAGGCAGGAGAATTGCTTGAACCTGGCTGGCGGAGGTTGCAGTGAGCTGAGATTGCACCACTGCACTCCCACCTGGGTGACAGTGAGACTCCGTCTCAAAATAAATCAATAAATCAATAAATAAAAATAAAAAATAGCTGGTCATGATGGCAGGCACCTGTAATCCCAGCTATTCGGGAGGCTGAGGCGGAAGAATTGCTTGAACTGGGGAGGCAGAGGTTGCAGTGAGCTGAGATCGTGCCACTGCACTCCAGCGTGGACGACAGAAGAAGACTCCATCTCAAAAAATAATAATAAAAAAAAGAAAAAGAAACCAGGTAGGTACTTTACACAGTTTATCTAAAATATTTATGAGAAGACTACAAAAGACAAACAATGAAGCAGGAATTTGAATCCTGCTGTGTCTTGTTCCTAAGTCTAGACATTTCTGCATTTTCCTTTCCCACACTGACTATAGAAATCTATGTAATAAAGGCCATTGAGAATACACAGTGGAATTGATACCTGTGCTGAACTTCCATCTTTTCTAGAACGAAGGCACTTATATCACCTAAGAATTAAGCTTCTAACCAGAAACCCACAGAGAGTTTGAGAATAAATTGTCAAAAGCCTCAAATACCCAGAAAAAGAAGTGAGAGAAAAAACATTTTTACATAGTTTGACCTTTTATTACTCTCCATGGTTTGAGACATAACATGTTCTGAAACATGATTTTTTATAAGTGGCATATTTGGGCCCAAAATATAAACAAAAGCTATTCTCATCAGACCCCTCAATAGCTATTAACATAATTATTTCTAATTTTCCATTGAGTGAATGTTCTGTGATTTAATAAAGTGAATTATTTTTTAAAATTACAAGAAAGGAGGCCTATTTTTCTTTAACTCTAAAAGGAGCAAAAATTTATTCTGAATGAAATTATGGGTGTGGTCACATAGTAGTTGAAAGGCTAAGACAGAAAACTGTATCTCATGCTTGTGAACCAATTTGTGAGAATTGACTATTTTCAGACAGAAAATCAATCCCAGAGATCTTAAGTGACCCCTTAGTGACCTCTCTACTGGCTCAGTATAATAATAACAACAGTGGTAGATGAAGTGAGGTTATATATGCCGGTGGGTTGGATGGAAGTACATCTTAGAGCTGTTATTTCCAGGCTTTGGCCATTCATTTACTACCTAAATGATTTTTGCAATATCAATATGCTCTTGTTACTTACTTAGTTTCTTTAAATTGTGTCTTCTTTCACTTGAAAATAAATTTGTCCTTATACTAAGTAATAATATTCATGAAATCATGTTTGATAAAACAGTTATGTTTATTTCCAGCAAATATTAATCATAAACTTAACTTAAAATTTAAAATATCTCTTTGTGAGCCACCTAAAATCAATCAGTACACCCATGTACTCATGGTGTTATGTATATAACACTTTGGGAAAGATTGTCTTAGAGAAGGGGACAGCACATTTTGGCTGGTTGCCTGTTTGTATAAACAAAGTTTTATTGGAACACAGCCAGGTCTATTTATTTTTATATTTTTTTGGCTGCTTTTGTGCTATAATGGCAGGTTAAGTAGTTTTGACGGTGAGCATATGTCTTACAAAACTGAAAAATATTTAGTATACGGCTCTTTACAGAAAAGTTTGTCAATCCCTGGGTTAGAGGAGCACTCCTCAGTTGGGTTTTGTCCATTTCCATGACTGTCCTCTGGTTCCCATTCATGATACAAATCTCCCTCTCCTTAGAAGTGTCTTTCATGAGAAGCAACTATTCTACCTTCTGTGAAGACCAGACTAGAGAAAACCTACTTAAGCATAGGCTGAATCCACAGAGTCTAATGAAGGTCTATTGACAGATCTCCACCAAATATCTGTTGGCTTGAAAGGGATACATTTCTGTTTGGTGCAGAGACTAGCTGTCTCATTATTCCCCAACCAACTAGACTGAACATTCCAGCATCTTTTTCTCTCCCATCTTCAAAATGGAGTGACATAAGATGAGATTTCAAGCTTGAAAACTGACTTTGAGTAAGAATTCAACATTGATGTGGCTGTCACCTCTAGCTCTGATATCTATATTCCTAAGTGTGGGCAGCTTCTGTTTAAGGTAAAGTTGAACATTTTAAGCAGAAAAGCAATTTTCATCAGGTAAAGTAAGGGGAAAAATTTGTAAAGCTGTGTCACCTTACATTATACTGTCTGGCTTTTTTTTTTTCAGTCATTTCTTGTGAAAGAGAATAAAAGTCCTCATATAAAAGAAAGTGAAATTTTCTAATTTTGAGGACACAAGAGAAATGGCTGTGTGTATGTGTATTAGCTATTACTGGCTCTGGAAATATGTTTTTATCACTCATTACTATAACTGTAGATAATCAAGACATAAAATTAAAATTTGTAATATATATCCAGTTAATGAGATAAGAAAGTATCACAACTAAACATTTTTAGTATATTTCTTCAAGATGTTTGTGGACTGATGAACCAAATTATGAACAAACTATTGAGGCATTATAGAGAAGATAATGATCCATTGATATTGATGCGTGTGTATATATTTAAGGTAGGAAAGGATTGGAAAAATGTTCATAGAGGAAATTTTATTTTGGTCTTGAAGGATGAATAGGAGTTTTCTAGGTAGAAAAGCAGGTGGAAGACATTTCATGAAAAAGGATTTGTTCTTCTCTTACAAGAGTCAGTGGTAGGACGTTATAAAAAGCACTAGCTGCATATCAATTTTAACCCTTGACAAGCCTTTAAGAATGTTTCGAGGTCATTTTCTGGGTCTGTTTGGTGGGTCTTTTGCAAATAAGTCACTTATTCTTAGGAAAAAATGCTTCCTTTTTCTTGGTTAAAGAATATATATCCCCCAGTTTTTGATTCTTTGTCTTGACTCACTAAACCAAATGACTTCTGTAGCTTGGTCTGTGATGGAGCAGTGGAGGTTCAAGTTTGAGAAAGGAAGCAAGACCTAAGCTTTGGCCATACTGTTACAGAAAGATTTTGTTCCCTGGGTGACAGCTAAAAAACCTCCCTGACACATCTGCACATCACACCATGATACGATATTTTCCTGACTTCTCTATGGTTTGGGCCCTTCCTGCCAATTCTCCATTTGCCTCTGCAGCAGCAATGGAATCAGTCAGCAGATGCTGATCTTGTCTTTCTGCATCTGCAAGTGTCCCACAGGGCTAAGATCTCATGTTTCCTACAGTTCAGCATTGATCCTTCTCTCAGGAAATAGCATTTATCTTGTCAGGGAAAAGCAGGTGCATAAACTTCTGTACCAGGCACTCTGTACCCAAGAACAGAGAGATTTGTAGGGCCCTTTGCTGATGCAGGCCATCAGAGCAGCTTTTGGTCTGCTAGTCTTGACAGTTCCATGGAGCAGAGCAAGGGCTTTGTCATGATATCACAAACCAAAGGGGGACAGTAGAATAGGATCAAAGGCAGAAGGGTGGCTTTCATAATCTAACCAGAGGATATCAAGTGATAGGTTCTAGTTAAATTTGGCAGAGACATATGTCATGGGATCTCATGGAGAAGCCGTTGGTTGTGTAGCCTGTACTGCAGGGGGTGGCGTGGGAAAGACGCTCCAGCTTTTCCAGTATCAGTGTCATCTGGAGGAGGGCTGAAGTGACTCATCCAGGAAAGCCTCATGGCAGGCTGGGAATAAAAGGGAAAGAGGCTGGCAGTAGTCTACCAGGCCTCCTACTTGTCCTGAGTTTTTGCATCATAATGAGGTCCAAATGCTCTTTAAATCTTCTGTGAACCCCGTTGGAGTTTATAGAATCATTGCATGTAGAAGTGGAAGGCATCTTCGAGTTTATCTGCTTCAACACTTTCATTTCAAGATGAACACTGAGGCCAAAGGAGGGCAACTGAATGGTCTGAGAATAGCCAAAATTCTCCACTCTCCACTTTCCTCCCTCCCCTCTCTTCCTCCTGTCCTTCTTTCCCTTCCTTCTGCATATATTTATTAAATATCTACTATGTTCCAGTATTCTTCTAGGCAATTGAGACATATCCGTGAATCAAATAGTGAAAGATTCCTGTCTTCATGGATCCTATTAAGGAGACAGACATTAAACAACATACATGACAGATAAGTTATACAATGTGATAGAATGTGATAAGTACTATGGAAAAGAATTCGCACTGGGATCCCTGTGGGTGAAGGAAGGGGAGAATACAGTTTTAAATACGGTGGTCAGGGCAGGATTTATTGAAAAGGTGATATTTGAGCAAAGGCTTGAAGGCAATGAGAATCTGCTGTGTGGGTTTCTGGAGGAAGAATAGTCTAGGTAAAGAGAACAGCTGGTGCAAAGGTCCTGAGGTAGGAGTATGTCTAGTGTGCTTGAGGAATGGCAAACAGGTTAGAGAGAATGGAGTGGAGTAAATGAAGAGTGGAAAGTAGGAAATGAGATAAAAGAAGTAGCAAGTTTGTAATTACTTTGTAAATAATTGTAAAGAAATTTGGGCTTTTATTCTGATTAAGGTAGAAAATCACTGGAGGATTTCGAGCTAGGGATAATAAGATTTGATTTACATACACTATAAGAGGGCAAGGGAGGAAGCAGGGATCCCAGTTATGTTTCTTTGTTCAGAGCTCAGACAAAGAAATGGAAAAATATTCCGGGTATGTTTTCCAGGTAAAGCCAGCATTGTTTGCTTATAGATTTAATTGTGATATGAGAGAAAGAGAAAAATCACGGAGAACACCTGAGTGTTTGGCTTTAATGATAGAAAAGAGGGAGAGATCAATTGAGATGGTTAAGTCTTGGATGGAGCAGGTTTAAGAAGGAAAATCAGTTTAACCTTGGACATGCTGAATTTGGGATACCTGTTGGATACTCAAGTGGGGATAAATAGGTGGCTGGATGTTGAAGTCTTAAATTTAGGAGAAAACTTTGGGTTGAAGATGTACATTTGGAAGTAGCCATTGTATATATGATATTTAAATCTATAAGACTAAAAATTTTGTCTGAATAATGTCTATAAATAAAGAAGACATGACCAAGGACTCAACTCTGGGCACCTCAACATTATGAGGTCAAGAAAAAGGAGAAACCAGAAGAAGGTAGACTAAGAAGACACTCTCACAGAAGTAGGAGAAAAGCCAGCAGAATGTGGTGTCCTGGAACCCAAGTGAAGAAAGTGCAATTAAGCAGGGAGTGAGGAACTGTGTTAAGATCTGCTGATGGATCAAGGAAGGTGAAGACTGAAAACTGAAAAATTTGATTTAGCTCTACACAGTAGATCTTTTTAAGGGCAGTATTGGTGGACTAGTGGTGGAGAAAGCTAAGTTGGGTTGGATTTCTGTGATAATGGAAGAAAAAATTGTAGATTGTGTGTACATATAATACCTTCAAAGGGGTTTGCTGCAAAGAAATGAAAGAAATGGAAAGACCACTAGAGGAAAAGTGAAAACCTCTGGGAGTTTTTTTTTTTTTGTTTTTTTTTTTTTTCTTTTTTTTTTTTTTTTTTTTTTGTGGGAGGAAAATAACATTGTTTGTGTAAGCTGATGGGGATGATTTAGTAGAGGGTGAGAGAAGAAACAATTGCTAGTAAGATATCCTTCAGTGGGCCAGAGGAGATGATCAAATACCAAAAGACTGTCTTTAGATAGCAGTATGGTTAATTCATGTGTTAGCAGGTGTGAAAATGGAATATGTGACCTTGAAGATAGTAGGTGGGCAGAAGAGACAGTAGAGTCCACCAAACTTCTTTGGTATTATTTAAAATTTCTCCGTAAAAAACATGAGAGTAAGAATGTGGGAGGGATTTTGGAGGTTTGAGGAGAGAAGGTGTAAGAAAGTCTTTTGAAAGAATGGAAAAATAAAACAAATGGACTGGAAAAGTATAGTGATCAACCCCTCCCTCCCTCTCTTCCTCCCTCCCTCCCTCTCTCCCTCTTATTTTCTTTCCTCCCTCCCTCCCTTCCTCCCTTCCTTCCTTTCCTTCCTTTCTTTCCTTTCCTTCCTTCTTTCCTTCCTTTCTTTCCTTCCTTCCTTTCCTTCTTCCCTCTCCTTCCTCTCCTTCTCCTCCCTCCCTCCCTCCCTTCCTTCCTTCCTTCCTTCCCTCCTTCCTTCCACTTTGTTTGCTCTTGCATGTCTACAACACACCAAACACTGTGCTCAATTTGCTTAACTATTTTCATTATCTATAAGTAGAGGGACAACATTTTTTTAAATTAAAACTCTGTGGGAGAGACATCCTGGTACTAAGTCACTATCATGAATGAATAAGCTGGGCATCAAGCCCATGCACAGTCTCCAAGGCTGTTTCTGGCAGGTGATGATGGATGGTTCAAAATGGACAATCATAGTGCCACTGAGAGTTTTCTGCAGGAGAATAGAAATCCAAAATCCAGTAGTGAAACTGAGTTTGCCTTACTCCCACACACAGGTTCTCAAATTTCATCATTCAAGGAGACTGTTCTCAGGAGCCTGTTGGCTACAAATTTGATTTAGGTTATTTCTCAGAGCTAGATTTAAAACATTTTTTTTTTTTTACAATATAGTGTTTTCAGGATATGTCCAAGCCTAGGCAGCTCATCATTTAAATAAGCTAAAAGATTATTATTCAATATTTTTTTCAAGGACGCTCAACATCTCATAGATGCTTGGAAAATGTAATATGAATTGGGGATTGTCTTTTTTCATGGGACCTAAGACAGAGAAATATATAATATAATTTATAGATTGCTATAATTACAAGCAGAAAAATGAAAACTTCATAGGAAATGGAATGGCTAGGTGTTCCATTCTAAATAGCTATATATTTTCTAAAATTTCTGAGGGTTATTTCGAAGAGTTTGAGGTTGGTTGTTTTTAATCTTTCGTAGCACATCACTGTGACCCTTATTTTCATTCTCTTGACCTCTCCCTTAACTGTTCCCTTAGTATATTCAAATTGTTTCATTGATTAAGAGGTCTAAACTTGCTCACAATATTTCAGACTGGCTGAAAGTAGATACATAGCTCTAGCTAGAATGAAATGCATTTTAGAGGTTCAAATAGGAACTAGTTATATTTCTAAGGGAGATAGTTTTTTAAAAGTTAGCTAAGAACACATTTATAATAGAGATGGTGCCATAACAGCAGCATCCCATTTGCCAGCAACCCACAGAGCTGCTTGTGGTTATGTGCACTGTCGAATGTGCACTGTTTTCAAGTGTAGATTCCACCACACTACTCACTGCCCATTCAACACTGCATCATGACAAATTGGTGTGGCTCCTGTCTTGCTTTGCTGTTGGTCACTTGTAGAATTTCATGGCACAGTCTGTTTGATGGGACAATGATCCCTTACTATGGGTCCATCAGAAGAGTGGATGTGGAACAAGTAAGAAACCCTTTAATGCCCACCCCCAATGACACTATCCTTAACATACATCATTCATGGTTGTGTGTAGGTGTTACACTTTACAAAAAGAATTAGCCCCTTTGAAATTCCTCTGGCAGAATATCTTCTAGTTCCCAATATTACCCCTCTGCCTTTCCTTGTGGCTCTGCCTGTCACACAGCTGATTCTTTTTTTTTTTTTCTTTTTTTCTTTTTTTTTTTAATATAAGAATTGTGATTCTCTGCCCAACTTGTAGAAAATCCCACTCCTTACATTTGGGGCTCCAAAATTCTTGGCCTATGTAGAAAGCACCTTAATTCTCCCTGAAATCATCTTCCATCAAGGAGTTTGAGACCAGCCTGGTCTCAAGCGATCCTCCTGCCTCAGTCTCTCAAAGTGAGAGGGGCAACATAATAAGACCCTTGCTTTTACAAAAAATACAAAATAAAAAAATTAGCTGAGCATGGTGGTGTGTGCTCGTGTTTCTAACTACTTAGGAGGCTGAGGTGGGAGGATTGCTTTAGCCCAGGCAGTCAAGGCTTCAATGAGTCTTGATTGTGCCACTGCACCCTGGCATGGGTGACAGAGTAAGAACCTGTCTCAAAAAAAAAAAAAAAAAAAAAAAAACCAGCCAAAACCCAGTGGCCTCAGCAAGACTGGAATCCATGGAAGAGGAGAAAAATGAAGTAGCAGATGCTTTATAAAGGCACTGTGCAGTGGGTTGGATGTAATACCACTGGCAACAGTGGTAGTAATAATAATTATAATGATGACAATAATTATAACATTAGCTAAATTTGCTAGAGAACCATCTATGTGCCAAGACCTTTATAAAAATTATCTATTTGATTTTGAGAAACATCAAGCAATGTAGGCATTATTGTCCTGATATTTTTAGATGTCAAAACTGCGATTAAGAGAGATAAAATAATGTTACCAAGATCAGACACCTATTAAGAATAGAACTGGCATTTGAACCAAAATAGACCTGAAACACAAGTCTATGCTCACTCCATAGCATCCTGTGTCCTCCCTAGGAAACTTTCAGTGGTCACTGAGCACCTCAGACACCTCCTTGGGAAGACAAAGGATTTGGAAGTGTGAGGTACCAGGTATTCTCCAGGCTGAAATAATTGAAACAGTAAGCTATTCTTGATAATTCTTCTTATAACTGGTGTGATCTAGAAAGCAAGAATTATGTTAAAATATAGAAGTGAGTGAATACTTATTTTACTGGGAAGAAGAGCTGTCTTCTAGAGCATTTAAATTTCCCTGTACAGTCATCCCTCGGTATGCATAGGAGATTGGTTCCAGGACCTCCAGGATACCAAAATCTACAGATGTTCAAGTCCCTTGTATAAAATGATGCTGTATTTGCTTATGGCCTATGCACATCCTTCCGTATGCTTTCAGTATCTTGATTACTTACAATACCTGATACAAGGTAAATGCTATGTAAATGATTATTACACTGTATTTTTTAAATTGTGTATTATTTTATTGTTTTTTAAAATTTATTGAGAATTTCTGATCTCTGGTTGGTTGGCTCTGTGGACACAAAGGGCCAATTGCACTGTGGTGCTTTGTATCTTACAGACACATCCCATTTGTTTGAATGGGATGAGGTGGGTTTACTGCCATTTTGTTTTATTTCTGGAGCACCCCAAACAACTTTACTACCTATTTGCAAATGATCATTCAGGAAAAGGATGTTAAACCTGGGTTTATGAATTCATTACCTCTTTTCTGTTTATTTTGCTTCAAGCACTTCTTATGGATTTACCTGTATCATAATTACCTCTTGTAAAGTCAGTTTTAAAGTATTCCTTTTCATTAAAAATTTGCATGCAAATGACGTAAGAGTCTAGTAGTGTTACAAAGTTAGATATGAAAAACAGTAGGCTTCATTTTACTCCCATTTCTCCCTCCTAAGAGGCAAGCATTTTCATCTTTCTAAGTGAATACTTTAGATCTTTACCATCATATCTCTAAAAAACATGCTTCTGTTAGGCATTATCTATTGGCTTCCTAACTTGAGAGGATTTAATTTCCTCAATTTTCATATACCTCTCCATCCCATCATGACACTTTCCCTTATCCTGTACATAAATATAGTTATATCAGTTAGAGCAATACTCAGTGTTTACACTATGACAATGTAAATAATTTATGATTGAGTCACATAGTGTACTAGGATAACTTTTTTGTACTTTTTTTTTTTTATCATAGTGAAATTTCCTTTATTTGTTTGTTTGCTTAATTTCCTATCCACCTTTCTCTAAGTTAAGCCAAAAATTTCCACCCCCTGCCCAAATCACCTCTTGGTACATTCAGATGCATCAGGCACTTACACTGATGACATTTCCTTGAAGAAATCTATCTTGAGTCAGTCTTACTTGCTCCATTGTGGGCTGGTGGGTGCCGGCTCCTTTTGTGTTAGGTACCAGCTGCTATTCTGAAATTACCCTCCTCAACACCTTGAGGATTCTGGTGTTGTTTTCTCTGTTTCTTAAACTGCAAGTCATTTTCTTTTTGGTTTACTTTTTGTTTTGATGGAACACATCCACCTGTAAATGCCTGAGAACGGTTGCATGACAGGTAAACTATAGCTTTAGAGATACATGTTTAAGTAGTAAAACTATAAAGACGACGAAGTGTAGTACAGTGGTTACCTTATGGGGCAGATAGTTTTTTTTTTTTTTTTTTTTTTGAGGCGGAGTCTCGCTCTGTCGCCCGGACTGGAGTGCAGTGGCCGGATCTCAGCTCACTGCAAGCTCCGCCTCCCGGGTTTACGCCATTCTCCTGCCTCAGCCTCCCGAGTAGCTGGGACTACAGGGGCCCGCCCCCCCCCCCGGCTAGTTTTTTTTTTTTTGTATTTTGGTAGAGA
>NW_016810186.1:530430-587307 GCF_001698545.2 Rhinopithecus bieti | reverse complement strand
TAGTAACTAATATTATTTTCTTATTTATTATTTTTAACTATTATTAATAGTAATATTAGCTATTACTATTATTGTAAAGGCACAGTTTCAACCAATGGAGATTTCCCCACACAAGCAACATTTAGCAGTGTCTTCAGATATTTTTGGTTGTTTCAATTGGGGAACAGTGCTACTGACAGCTATTGAATTGAGGCCAAGGATCTTGCAATGCATCATACAGTGTACAGCACAGCTCCCCCCACAAAAAAATTATCTGGCCCCAAATGTCAATAGTGCTGAGGCTGAAAAACCTTATGTTGTAAAGCATTTCATGTGGTATGTAATACCTGGATCTCAATCAATGGTCATTCCCTTACCCAACCACAAATTTCATTCTTTTCTTATATCTATTTACAGCTTTCTTGTCATTTACATCACTGCTTCAATATGATAACAATACATAGCTGCTTATTCATTCAGTCAAATAGTGGATAAACTTTAACTGGTGAAAATAGGGGAATGTCTAGGATTTTCTCTTAAATCACTTGGTGAGGGTAATGTCCTATTTGCTGGCAATGAACCCTTCTCCAGAGAGTCACTAGATATATTAGGCATATGCTACATCCATCTCCTTTTCTTCTCAATGATGAGTCATTTCTTGTCTTCATGAAGCCTTTGTCCTGTAAATTCAGTCTGTTTCATCACAGTCTGGTCCCTCAGGCAGCAGTGGCAAAGGGTCAGTGGATATTATTTGCATTGTCTTTGCTTAAACTCCAGGAACTTGGATCAATGGGTGCAATTCAAGGGCCACACTGGCACATTGAGCATTCTTTTTTTCTGGACGTATCTAAAGATCTGTTGTGCTACACTGACTGGCGTTCTCCACCCACAGTGATCAGATAACTAGATTAAGATAATCTCAAATAATAATAATTAAAAAAATTAGACTAGGTTACAGATAATCCAAAACGAATGTGTTATTGTTCTCCCCAGTTAGGAAACAACCTTGAAAAAGGAAGAAACTGAGTTTATACTTACCTATGACATATCAATTTAATGGAACAAGTGAGAGTCAATGATTAATCTGGTTTTTTAATTAAGCTTTATTTACCTTCAAAATATTAGTAGTATATTTGAACCTTTTAAGTCAAACAATTTTCTTATAAGTTGAACCTTTTAAGTCAAACAATTTTCTTATAAGTTGTTTCATCCCTTCTCTAAACCACTGTGCCCCAAAAAGTATGCTTGTTAAATGTTGGAATACCAGAAGGTGAACTAGATATGACTTAACAACTCAGACCATCAGTTTGGGCCTATTTCTGTTATCACACAATTTTAAGCTTTTTCTTCATGGGCCTCAGGCGATAACCTTCATCCTGGAGGATTTCCCTTGATCTGCAGCATCCTGTTAGAAGCAATCCCTGGGTACAAATTTTAAACATCTATTAACGAGAGATTTTGATTATTTTAGTTTGTTTCTTTTGTGCCAAGATAAATAAAATTTTTCTTTCTCTCTAATATTAGTATTTGATCATTGTTCAAGACAGTTATTCATGGTACAATTAAAATAGCAAAGATTTTGTCTTAGTTGGATCTGAACTCTGCCACTTACTGATTGTGTGGGAAAATTCACTGAACCTCACTGTGCCTAAATTTCCTCATCCGTAAAAGGAACAGGTACTTGTCATGGTCTGAACATCTATGAAAATGGGGAGGGGGATTTCATGGGCTTTTAGATGGGCAATTTCACCTAGAAAGGAATGTGGATGAGATCAGCAACTATAAATGTCACTAAATAGCTAGGGATTAGAAATTATTTCCTGAGGAAGATCTGAAGACTTAAAATTCAGTTTGGCCAACTATAAAAAGAGAAAAAAGGAAGAGAAAGCAACTTTTCAAGTATCTATATGCCCAATACATGCTAGGTTACATTTACACATTTTCACCTTGTTTAATCCTTACAATCATCCTACAAGGTAGATATTAGTTTGCTCCATTTTCAGTTAATCCATAGACTTGCCAGAGAGTTATGTCATGGCCTACGTCCCTAAGCCCCAAAGATGAGCTGGACACAACAGGTCCTTGCTGTGGGAGTCAGAAGAGAGAGAGAGAGAAAAAGAGACAGACAGAGAGAGAGAGGGAGAGAGAGAGAGAGCGAGAGCGTGAGAGAGAGCCAACTTAGCCAAAGGAGCAGAACTGGAGAAGACCTGAAGAGGATGTGATGGCACTTCAGAGTCACAAGGATGTGGACACTCTTGATGCAGGAAGATTGGTTAGTCAAGCAAGAGGAAGAGAATAAATCCTAGAGAGAAACTTGGGAGGAAGGGAGGGAGAGGGAGAGAGAAGGGAGATATAGAGCTAGTGGGAAAGAGAGAGATTGAGAGAGAGGAGGGAGGCCATATAGCTCATGAGACGCTTGGGGAAAGAGAGTATTGCGTCTCCATGGCTGACTGAGGTCCTGTTAATTCTGCATTTCCGAGTTAAGTGTGTCCCCACCAGGCATGTGCTGATTCAAAGATGAGATAATGGGAGGCTGAGACAGGCTACAGTGAACTATGATGATGCCACTGCACTATAGCCTCAATGACAAAGCAAGATCCGGTTTCTAAAAAAAAAATAAAAAATAAAAAGGCTGGGCACGGTGGCTCACATTTGTAATCCCAGCACTTTGGGAGGCTGAGGCAGGCAGATCACTTGAGCTCAGGAGTTCGAGACCAGCCTGGCCAACATAGTGAAACCCCATCTCTACTAAAAATACAAAAATTAACAGGGCATGGTGACCTACGCCTGTAATCCCAGCTACTTGGGAGGCTGAGGCAGGAGAATGGCTTGAACCTGGGAGGCAGAGGTTGCAGTGGGCAACTCTTCACCACAAAATTGCACCACTGCACTCCAGCTCAGGCAACCGAGTGAGACTCTTTGTCAAAAAATAAATAAATAAATAAATAAATAAATAAATAAATAAACAAACAAACAAATAAATAAAAATAGGAAAAAGAAAAGAAAAAAGAAACATTTAGTTGTTGAATTGTTGTACTCTGGGGTTGTAGTTAACATTATAATATTACAAACAAACAAATACACAATCCTGAGCAAGCCTCTCCTGATTGTTGACTGAGAGCAAGGCACTGTGCTTATAGACCACATGGATATAAAGGATAAACTTAAGATTTGTCCTGGGGCTTCTATCTGCTTGCTTTCCCACAGCTTGCTCCTAATTCCAGGCTTTGCCGGGCCAGTGAGAATGAGTGATGGTGGGGTTCCTAATTCTATGGAGCTACACACTGTATACAGGCCTGTATTAGTTAGGGTTCTCTAGAGGGTCAGAACTAATAGGATAGATGTATATATGAAAGGGAGTTTATTAAGGAGAATTGACTCACACGGTCACAAGGTAAAGTCCCACAATAGGCCATCTGCAAGTTAAGGACGAAGGAAGCCAGTGGTGGGTCAGTCCGAGTCCCCACATCTCAAAAGTAGAGAAGCTGACACTGCAGCCTTTAGTCTGTGGTCAAAGGCCTGAGGGCCCCTGGCAAACCACTGGTGTAAGTCCCAGAGTCCAAAAGCTGAAAAACTTGGCGTCTGATATTCGAGGGCAGGAAGCATCCATTACAGGAGAAAGATGAAGTTTGGAAGACTCAGCAAGTCTGCTCTTTCCAACTTTTTCTGCCTGCTTTATTCTAGCCACATTGGCAGCTGATTAGATGGTGCCCACCCAGATTGAGGGTGGGTCTGCCTCTCCCACTCCACTGACTCAAATGTTAATCTCCTTGGGTAACACTCTCACAGACACACCCAGGAACAATACTTGGCATCCTTCGATCCAATCAAGTTGACACTCAATATTAACCATCACAAGGCCTAAAGCAGAGAGTTATTAATACTAATCAGCCCTCTCCAAGCCCCTACATGTTAATTGTCTACTCTGCCCCTTTCCCTTAATGCCAGGCCAGTTCAACAAAATATTTCAAAAACAAAACAATTGCCAGTGGTTGTAGCCATCACCGTGGCATTTCTCCCCACCCTTACCCCTTACCATTTGCTTGTTCTTAATTTTCTTTAGTTCTGCACCTTCATACTCTGATATCTTGGTTCTGTAACCATGAACTTGACCTCACCCATGGTTTTCAGAGCAAGAACTTTGTAGCTGGACTCTCTAGTGTTAAAATTTTGCCTTCAGAATTTTCTTAACACCCCTGTCGTTCATCATGCTGCCTGAAGTTCCCTTGGCAGCATCTGGGCCAAGAGGAAGGGAGAACTCAGATATCCTCTTAAGGTATATTTTTAACATCTGCAAGTAGTGATGGGGCAAGTAGCTACTGAATAGAGCAGCCTGTACATCGAGTCCCTTTCTGGAAAGCACTGAGATAGAAGTGAGAGAACAGAATTTAAATGAAGTAAGAATCCTGGGGTTCTTGATAGCTAGTGAATTCCCCTCTGTCACTGGAGACCTCAACAGGATACAGAAGAGAAGACTGGCAAATAAGAGGTTTATCTTGATGCCCCAAATAATTTAGGTAAATGGCAGGAATCCCATCATTCTGACAAACTGATTGCTTGGTTCAGTCATTCATTCTTTTGTTTATCATGCATTTATTAAATACCTGCCATATGCCTAGAACCCAGATGAACAACAAATCTCTTTTGCATCGATGAAATTCTTCAACCTTTCTTTTTCCAAAAATAAGCATTGTATACTGTGGCCAGATGTGAGGCCAAGGGTGTGAACAGGAAGGCTCCATTTTCAAGCTGTGCTAGTGGCTGAGAAATTACCAGGATAATTACATTTACCTTCATTTCTTAACAACTAGTTGCATGGTGCCATCTGAGCTCTTGTGGAGGCAGCATAAGCACTTTAGAGGACAGTTCATGTGGAAAGAGTTCTCTGCTGATGAGAAGATAAGACAGTCACAGAGCAGGGAGTATATCCCTTAGCTTGGCCGGTGTCTGAGTCATTCTCTATATTCAGAAAATACAGAAAAGTCTAAAACAGAATTTCACATGGTTTGTAATCTAACTTTACAGATATAATCTTGTATACAGAATGAGACTTTATAAATATATATAGCATTTCTGTCAGGCTTTTCCTAACATTGTATGTTGAAAACTCTTCCACATCATTAAATATGTTTAGAATATAATTTTAATAGCTACATACATTCCATTATTTGGGTGTGTCTTAATTTATTTAACCATTTTTTATTGATTTTGATTTTTCTTTATTATAAGTATTATCTCATGAATAATGTTTGCATCTATGATTATTCTTTTAGATGGATCTTTTAGATAAAATAGTAGGTTTAGTGCTTTTAACTTTTTAAGGCTTTTGGTTCATACTACAAAAGGTTTTGTTTTTCAGGCCGAAAGTGCCAAAATGTGCCCCATCTGTGATGTATGCAAGTAATTTGCAAACTGTACACTCTCCAATATTGTATATTATTTAACAAATTTTCTACTTATTGAAATAGTTACTGAATTATCTATTGAAGATTAAGAAGAGCTTCTTGCTAAATTTGAACGTTTATTACTCCTTTCTGAATTATTTGCCTGAGAAGGTTGAAGAGATTCAATCAGGAGTCCAGAAAGCCATCATGACTTTCTTTGTTTTCTGATGTGACTTTGAATTGCTGCCAAGAGACATTGTCAATGATTCCTGTTCTTCACTCTCACCTCCTCAGAACTCTTGACTTGATGACATTCTGATTTTTCTCTTCTCATTCTGGTTGATAAAGAAGTCAGAATGTATTTGGGGATATGATATGCCTTGGATCTGCTGATTGGGATCTGGGAAGGGCAAGGTTACTCAGACTTTCTTATCTACAGAGCATTTTGACCCTGACTTAAAACTGACTTCATGAAGAGAGTTCCAACTTCAGTTTTGTGATACCTACAGATGACTTCAGTTATTTTCAGGGGTGTTGTGAGATTTTTTTCAGAGGAAATTACATATAATTTAATTTGAAAATTAATTCAAATAAATCTTTTAAGAGGAGAAGAGAATATGAAATTAATGAAGTAAAATTTCTCAGCTCCCTGAAGATTGGCAAAGACTTCTTTAATGGCAAAGGATGCTTTTCTATGATTTTACACAGTCAGGCTGAGGACAGTGAAGTAAGTTTGACTGAAATGGGACCACAGCTGCGATTATCTATTTACTGAGATACTCTAGTAGTTTGGGGGCAGAACTACATCCGGAAGCTAGAAAAGATGCAGCTTGGTTATACAATGTTTTGTCCAAATAATATGGCAACAAACACAAATATAATAATACTGGGTGGTCTGAGAAGTGGATTTCACCCAGAAATAATGGAGATGTCCTAATAGGTAGGCATAACACAATGTGTGAAAACAGATGACTGCAGTGATCTTACCAAGGTGACTGTAATTTTAGGTAAGTCTTTCATAAGATTTTATGTGTCTAGACATTGTGAATATAGGACCACAGCTCTAGTTCCTTTCTACATGGAAATAATAAGGTAGTTGAAAAACTTAGAGATTGGAATCCTAGGCAGTCTAAGGAGGAGAAGGCCAGTTACACAGATCAGGGCATGAGGTTGCCACTTCATTTAGAAAAGATGAGTTCTGAAAATAAGGTGTATAAATGGCCAACAAACACATGAAAACATGCTCAACATTGCTAATTGTCAGAGAGATGCAAATCAAATGAGACACCATCTCACAACAGTCAGAATGGCTATTATTAAAAGGTCAAAAAATAATTGATGAGGTTATAGAGAAAAGGGGATGCTCATACACTGTTGGTGGGAATGCAAATTCGTTTAGCCCCTGTGGAAAGCCACTGGAGATTTCTCAAAAAACTAAAAATAGAACTGCCATTCAACCCAGCAGTCCTATTACTGGGTATATACCCAAAGGAAAATAAATTGTTCTACCAAAAAGACACATGCATTTATATGTTCATTGCCGTACTATCATAATAAAAACATCAGGGAATCAACCTAGGTGCCCATTTATGGTGGATTGAATAAAGAAAATATGGTACATATACATCATGAAGTACTACACAGCATAAAAAAGAATGAGATCATGTTCTTTGCAGCAACATGGATGTAACTGGAGGCCATTATCCTAAGCAAATTAGTGCAGGTTCTCACTTACAAGTGGGAGCTAAACACTGGATACTCATGGACATAATGATGGCAACAATAGATACTGGGGACCACTAAAGCAGGAAGGAAAAGAAGGGAGCAAGGGTTGAAAAACTGTAGAGTAGTATGTTCACTGCCTGGGTGATGTGAACAATCATATCTTAAACCTCAGCATCCCATGATATACCCATGTAACAAACCGGCACATGTACTTCCTGAATCTAAAATAAAAGTTGAAATTCCATATATATTAAAAAAGGAAAAGATGAGTTCTATAACAGAGTTCATGGCCAGAGCTGCTTTAAAACCCAGATAACAAAGTTGGGTAATGGAATGATGGGTAAAAGCTCTTATAGATAATGGATAAGAAAGAGCTCTAGATAATCTCCCAGTTCAGAACTGACTTGGCCTTAGGACAAGCTGGCAGTTGAGGAATCAAAAGGGCCCTGCTGTGGGGTGAAGCAGTTGTACTTGAATTGGGACAAGGCAGGCCTGACACTAGACCAGGAAGACAGCATAGATAATGCAATTTATGGTTTTGGCCATGTTTAGTATCAGCACAGCATCCTATCTTTTGTATGTATAGACTAACTTATGACAATTTTTCATTCATCCCTTTACTTTACCTTTTCTCTTCATTTTTCAGAAGCCAATCATCAACCTCCTATTGAGGAAGATGAAATAAGAGGCCTGAGAAGGAAAGTGCATCAAACTCCCCTTACTAACATCATATCTGTCAGGAAGGAGGCAGATGAGGGCTGTGGGGAGAGCCCATCCATCTTTTTTGCACTTGGGTGTTCTTAAAGAAGTGATTTATGAGGCCAGAGCAGTCTTCCATCACAGCACACTTAGCATTTATTACGTTCATAACAAGTTAGAAAAGTTTTGTGCAAGTAGAGCTTGGGGAAAACAACTCTGAGTTTAAGAAACTCAGTTTAAGAAACATGGAAACATACTTTTCACTCTACCCTGGTCAAAACCTGTCTACTGTTTAAAGCACCAGTGATATCATGCAGTGAACAGATCATGGACTTTGGGGACCAAACAGAGCTGGGCTTGAATTCTAGTTCCACTGGTTGTTGGCTGAAACTGATCCTGTTTTCCCATTCATATCATACCTGCCTTACCTGCTTCTGGGATTGTTTTGCATTAGTTGGTATAATTCTGTTGGATATTCTTTGTAGAGAGAAAGAAAGGATTACACAAATAAAAATGGTTACTGAGTGAAAAGAACCATCGAAATAATGAATCATCAGTTCCTAAGTTAATCTTCCACCTCCAACTCTAACACTGGCTAGAATTTGGAGACAAACTGGGAAATGCTTTAGGGTTCCAAATCACCAGAACTAAGTCAAAGTCAACTAAAAGGGCCATTCACAGCCATCTTACGTGCAGTCATATGCCAGGAAGGGAAGAGTTAGTAGGAGGAGGCTTGCATCCAATCTTTCTCTTTATTGGTGCAATGCTCCAGAAAAGAAAGAAGACAAGAGACCCAGTCAAATCTTCTGGTAAATATGCTAATTATGGACTTCTTGGAAAATAAGCTTAGTCCCTGTCAATAGAAAGCTTTTAGCAGGATTCTAGAATTCTTATCGTAAACCTGGATCCACATATTTATGGATCTTGGCTCCCTGGAAAGTGGTAGGTAAGCTTGTCACTATCTAAGCATAGATGACTTGTTCTATAAGTTATGTAAATTGTGCACATTGCTTAGAGACTCATAGGTAAATCTGAGCCTGGAGTGTTAGCCTGATGTGGCAAGAAAAGACTTTGAGGGCAGCATTGGAGGTACCAGGCCTCTCCTTGCTTTGTCTGTGCCTCATGATTATGTAAATTTTTGGAGTTAGTAAAGCTTGATTAATACTGAGTAAGACCTCTGATTCATGTTAGTCTGATTTTACCAGCTGGATCCTCTGTGTTATCTCATGTACCTTCCTTAAAAATTTGTTGAAGCCCTCAAAACAGCAATTATTTGCTCATTGTTCCTTGGAGAGAGTACATGTTTTCATGGGCACTAATACAGCTATATCCTGGCATGACTTAATGACACAGTGGGAACACCTGTCTCCCTACAAGCCCGTGATATAGAGGAAGAGCTGAGGAAAGCAGTCAAGTCCAATTCTTTTCTCAGCCCTTTCTCCACACTTGACTCCTTCTCCACTACTCTCCCAGTACCATATCAACCACGTCTTGCTCACCAGATGCTCTGTCTCAGTTTATTATTACTTCATGAGGCTTCATTAGCATTCATTGAGACTAATAAAACACTCGACACATCCACAGTCTGTTTTCTAATCTTCACCACTCACATGCATGTAAGAATCAGTGTAAAGTTTCATGCATTGGTAGAAGGGTTGTCTTAGAGTTTTTCATCCACAAACATTTAACTTCCTGCTGTACCCTGACTGGGGAGAAATGCATTCCTAAAACCTTTGACAAATGGGCCTGTTATATTTTGTACTGTTCTGCTTCTATACATATATTCTCTTATAGGTGTCCTTTGTATTAAAAAATTGGTTTGAGAGCAAAGGAAAAAATGTTGCTGCATGTGAAGAATGCCATCTTATTCTATTTTTAGAAGTATGTATTGAAAGCTTTGGAAGAGGAAGAGTCTTATGAAGGATAACTGTACGTCCCTTTCATTAGTCTCATTGTGCTTCTTGGAAAGAGAGTAGTAAGTAATCTGGTGAGATGGTAAAACCTGAAGTGAGACAATTGTCAGGTGAGGAGACCCTCTCTTTTATACATAGGAACTATATGAGCTTGAGTCATCTTTTTCTCCTCCCCGAGTCTCATTTGCCTTATGTATAAAATTGAAATAAATGTATATATCAAAAGGTGATTGAGAAGATCAAATGTGTTGGTGAATGTGAAAACATTTTGTAAACTATAAAGCACTACAAATAAATATTTGATATTTCAAATAAAAAGGACTTGATTATTTTCTGGGGTTTTGTGAGTTGACCATCTTATCCCTGCCCCCACCCCTCGTCAGCAGCTCCACAAACATTTAATGTGGGAAGTTAGGCTCTATCAGCCTCTTGGCAGACCATCTGCTAAGTGAATCCTGAGATCTGTTCAAAACAGAGCAGAAATTCAAGGGACCAAAGTGCATATCCACAGGCATGCATACACATAAATATGCACACAATCATACACATATATGCACATATACACAGACATCTCTTCTCCCAAATCTCAGAGCTATGCTTTTTTTCAACCACGTAGTGAAAAAAAAAAAACCTGGTTGTTTCTCCCACAGCTATTTATAACACCACCTGGGAAAGTAGTTTTGGTACCTTACAAGCTGGTGTCTACATGTTGACTTAGGAGTTAATGATGACTGGCAAGTCCAAAGGGAGAGGAGAACAAGGACACCCCCACAGAAGGGGTCATCTGGGAGTAGAAATCAGGGATAGGACTTCAGATGGCAAGGCTCTGCTGTCATCTTTGTGCAGACTTTCTGATCCCTTAGCTCTGATCCCACCTCTGTAACTTTATGCTATTATCTTATGAGGGTGGTTGAGAAGAGTGAGGTCCCATCGCTGAGTTTTTGTGATGTTCTATTTATTCCAATAGAGGCAGGAGTCAGAGAAACAGAATAGACTCAGCCAGCTCTCTGGTGGTCCAGGAAACTGGAATCAAGGTATTATGTGTATAAGGCACTGACTGGGATGTTTATTAGTTTAGATCTGTATAGTTTAAACTAAGTATGTGTATCTAGAAGTAGTTTCAAAATTCTTTGACTTTTCAACAGGCAAATATTGGATCTTGTCTAAAATAGAACCTGGGAACACTAGATGTTGAATTATGGCTGCTCTTCAGCTCTATTTCCAGACATTTGGTACAATGGCATCAGACAGATTTTGATTCAAACCCACAAACTATTTTTCACAGCCAACGTGGTTAAGACCTCAGCAGCTTCTTCACCTATAAAATGTTGATAATAATAACCATTTGGGATCTTGTAGAATAAAGGGAGAAAATTTTTAACAGTTGCCCGAGATGAAGTAAGTACTCACTAAATGTCAATTCTTCTCCATGTCTTCCTTCCCACTTCAGGCTTCCCTTGGTGAATTTTCCCTGGACAACTCCCTCCATCCACAACTACTATTTAGGTTTAGAGTGTTTCAAAGTCACTTGGATATGTATGCAATTGTCTTCAAGCTAATAGAGATAATAATAGTACCTAACAATACCTATCTCATGGGTTCATTATAAAGGATGAATGATATAATACAAGCAAAACAGCACAGAACTTGGCAAGTAGCAAATGGGTATGGGCTAGCTAAAATGTATTACCTACCTAATGAGTGGAGAAGACAGGGAAAAAAAGTCCTTCAGCCCCAAGTCTATTCCATTCTTCATTGTACCCATAGTGACACACCACAACTCAGAAATCCTGAGTTTCAAAAAGTCTTCAAAATATTGTTCCTATTCCCAGTGATCTGATGCTACAGTTCAAGTCAACTAGAACCTTGTCTCTGTTTCATCTGCATTGTTAGGTCTCTCTCATTTAGATTGGTTAAGACTGTTCCCCAGAAGTAGGCTGCAATGTTTCTGGAAATTCTGCACAGGGCTTATTCTGTTTTGCTGGGTTTGGGGAGTAAGGGTGAAGATGGGGCTGATGGTGAAACAGGAAAGGGGTGGGCTAAAGATTAGGTGGTGGAATCTGGAAATCCTCCATTTTACAAAGGAAGAAACATGTCCTAATTTTATCCTTTTCTTGCTCTAGCTTCAGATCACGATGCAAAGCCAAACACACCTCCCCCAACACACCTACAGCAATCTAAGGACAACACCCGGTTCCAAATTACAGCTCTATGTGCCAGTTTTTCATACTGTTTTCTTTACATACTGGTAAAATTGAGACTCCGTTTTTTTTAAATTGCAAGAGAACAGAAAAAAACAATCACATTGATAAAGAGGTTAAAAAAATCCCTACGCAGAAATGCATATTTGTGGCATAAGAAACATGCAGCTATTTTCAGGTATGTGTAGTACTGCTCCATTAAACTGTAGATTTTTTTTAATGCTTCTCTTTCTGATAATTCCCTGAATCACAATGTGTAGAGAATGGAAGCATGTTATATAAATAGTGAAATAAATTTATATCTGTTTTCTTTTGCACAACAGAAAGAAAATTACCATTTTAAAACATAGAAAATTGAATGTAGCCCCTTCTGCAGGCTAAGGAGGATTGGATTTTATTTTACATCAAAGGAGGTGGAGAATTAGGAATCTATCTTGATGATCTCTTTGAGGGTAAAAATTGAGCTCCCTTTCTCCTAGGGCACCATCTCAAAAGAGAGGATGGTAGATAGGAAACAGCAGAGTTCTTCTGCATAATAAACCTGATACGTTGAAGAACATTCTGAATTTCTAAGGACTGCCTAGGAAGTAATTGGGCATGTGAGAGGCAAGGGAGCTAGAAGAGAGACAGGTGAGAGGATGCTACAGAGGACTAACTAGAGGCCCCTAAACTGGCAGGGAGCCAGTGCCTAACCAGGGAACACAGCCAACAAGAGACTGTGAGAGGGAAGAATGCATTTCAGAGCAAAAACATCTTACTTTTCAACATTAAGAGGGTTTCTTAAGTTATTATGGTCTCCATCCTGTTGCTTTGAACCCCAAGTAATGTTTGGTTACACAGACACTATGTTTATGGTGCTTTGTGTGAAGAACAAGAGTGGATTCCCAAAGGCCTAAGGATGTGCAGGAAGAACAGAGCAGTTACAGGGGTAAGCGGCAAAGTGGAGACTGAGGACTCAGTAGAAGCTGGAAACTTGATCATAAAATGAGATTACCATGGGACAGGTTAAACTCTATGGCAACCCTCAGAAACACTGCAAGGGACACTGAGGAGAGGAGCAGTGTGGGTGCTGAACTTTGCAGGAAAGAATAGAGGCTCTGGCAGTTCTGTTTGAAAATTTATTGACACATAATTTCCAGAAGGTCTGCCAGAGGCAGCTGCTGTGTGTGTGTGTGTGTGTGTGTGTGTGTGTGTGTGTGTGTAGGGTAGAATACTTGGGTAAGGCAATTAACAAATGCTGACACCTTTTCCACACTTACCACTTCACACTTGAGAGAGCTATTTTGTGTAAGCCACAAGTCTGAAGGAGAGTCTCAAAGCCTTGATATGCGCTTCTTGACCATTGTAGGGGCAGAAAGGTGTGATACTTTCCCTCATCCATCACGGCCAACACTCCTATAACAAAAGGCATGTTAACAAGAGAAAAGCATAACACATTTGTTTACTCTAAGTTTTATATGACATGGGACCCTTCAGCAATGAACACCCAGAGACCCAGGGAAGACTGTCTATCTTTAGGCTCAGGTTTGGTGAAGAATGGGGAGCCATGGAAACATGTGATTGGACAAAGGGACATGATCTAATGGTGATAGACTGAAGAGGGAAACACAGCAAGGCCTGACTCTTCAGATTCTTCTTGGCCTGTCTCTGGAGCATTTTCCCCCTCCCCCAACCCCACCCCACTATGAGGCAGGATCTCTCTGGAATAAGGTTCTTCAAGGCAGAAGGGAGAGAGTGACCCTACTAGGTTTTATGTATGGGTTGCTTGGGAAGAGGTGTTCTAACTTCTATTATCCATCTTGTGGAAGAGGAATTCTGGTTTCTACGGCTCATTTTGGGGAAGAAAGAGGGGTGGGAGACAGGATGGCAGGAGAAGGTCAGAGAGACTTTCTCAGTATGTCAAGGTGCCATATTTTTGTATATCATGTTCTGAGCCCCAACACAGTAAGCTATCCCATATTGCTACATTAGATACAATCTAAATGAGCAACACAGATATGTCAGGTCAGGGGTAAAATAATGTTATAGATAAACTTATAATCCTTTCATAATAGAGGGTCAATTACATTCTTCTTTTCATTCTATAACTGCTATAGATTCCTTTGCAGGGCTGCTGTGTGGACTCATGCTTTTTTGTGTACTGCAAGACGACACCCGGTCAAAGCCAGGAATGAGGAGCTGACTTCAGCCTTCAGTCAGCTCAGATGTTGTGTGTCTGTCAGCTAATGGGGGACCAAAATATTGATGGTAAAAATGCATGAGCTTATTGTCATTTTCTTTTATTTTACTTCTTTTGTTTCTTTTTGCAAATCTTCAGTGCTCTTTGCACAACATGTCTTTGGGATATTCTTATTGACTGGTCAAATCTTTAAACTCAATTATTCTGTCATCACTAAGGTGACATTTTTCAATCTCAAATTCTAAAAAAGGATACTATGAAACACTAGACAATGTATCCAATTGGCAAGTTCTTGTGTTTTTCTTAAGGGAAATAAAGCTATTATTCTATGGGAGGCTTGGAAATGAAAATTTTCTAATAAGAACTCTTATCATATCTGTTGTTTGCACTACTTATCACAGGCAGATTTACTTTAGAATTATATATATTGCAACTTGTTCTTCCCAGCTAGGTGAGAAGGACCCATGCTTTATTTACACTCTAAGTTGGGAGGACAAAGAGATTTCACCTTGATACAATTGGTAGTGGCTGCCTAGAGCAGTATGCTGAGGAAAAAGGTGGGTTTGTGTTTGAGTTGGCTCAGTAAGGGACACTGCTATAATCAATTAATGATGCCTGCTGTGGGAATGAAAGAGTGGAGGATGCATGTATTATCTGGTCCTGTTGTAGGTGCTTTATATAGGTTCGACAGAATAGGTAGTCAATAGAAATTTATTTCATAAATAAAATCTGTAACTATCAAAAGAGTCTTGGAATTATCGCACTACCCCATCTTCTCTCTGTACAGGACAAGGAAAAGTATATACCCATGACCATAATACCATTCAAACAATGACATTCTTGATAGTCATAGGGGGCTGTACTAATAATTATACTGGGAAAGTAGATGCACACTGGGGTTGCTGCTGGTAAAGAAGACTTGCCTCAGGGTTAACCCCTCTAAGAAGTTTTTTCAGTCTACCTTTCAGGTTAGGTCTGTGCTTCCAATAATGTCCTATTCATAGTTTGATCATGATGCTTATCATACTCTATTGTACTTATCTCTTTTCTCATCTGCATCTTTCATTGAATTTTCCATGTTTTGAGAGAGGATCAAAGTAAAAATCAGATGTGAATCTACTGCACATAGCAATACATACATAATATACTATAGACTAAATGTTTATGTACCACCAAAATTTATTTGTTGAAACCCTAACCCCTAATGTGATGATATTTGGTGGTGGGGCCTTTGAGAGATGATGAGGTCATGAGGGAAGGGCCCTTATGAATGAAATTAGTGCCCTTATAGGAGAGACCCCAGAGATCTTCCTTATCTCTTCTACCATGTAAGGACATAGCAAGAAGACAGCCATCTATGAACTAGGAAATGGGTTCTCTCGCCAGACACCAAATCTGCTGATGCTTTGATTTATGGCATTCCAGTCTCTATATGAGAAATAAATTTCTGCTGTTTATAAGCCACCCAGTCTATGGTAATTTGTTATAGCAGCCTGAACAGACTAAGACACAATAGGTGCTCAATTAAGGTTAAATGAATAAAATTCTTGTTATTCAAAGTAAAGTCGCAAGGCCTTTCCCTCTACCTGTTTCACTCCCAACTTCCTTTCTTTAATATAAAAGAGTCTAAATGCAGAAAGGGGGAGAATAGAGTTACTAACAAAGTGTTCTTCAGTCTGCTACCACAACATAAATTTTTTATTTCCAGAGGAATTTTCGGATACTGAAGCACTCTGCATTCATTGTCTTGCTTTACTTCTTCACTGTCCTGTGAGAGCATGGCTTCAGTACTCTTGTTTGCATTCAACAGATATGAAAGCTAAAGACTATTTGGTTATACTCAAGCTCTACCTGTATACTTAAGGTGATACAACTACTTAGCAGTGACAAACAGTACTAGGATCCAGGTCTTTTGGTTCCAAATGCAGTATGCAACTTGCTGCTCTTACTTAGAAAACTTAGTAAATACCATATTAAAATACTATTTACACCTCCTTTGGTTCATCAACGTTGGCAGACTCAGTAGGAAATGAACTTAGGAAGAAAAATTCTGTGAAAATGGTGACATTCATAAGATGTCAAAGAAGACAGTAGAGGGCTACAGGTCTCCATTTGTAACCTGCCTGGTTACATCAATTAGAAAAAGTCATAATGAAGCTTCTAGAATCAAACAATAATAGGAGACAGGGTCAACAGGCAAAGCTGAGATGCTAGAGGTATATGCAAAGAACAAAGTCAACTCTTCTTGCTCAGAGCAGCATAGGAAATAGGTAAAGATAATTTTGGAAGACTGACTGCCTTGTGAAGTTCAGAAAGTTCAGGTCCAGAAGAAAAGGGACAATAAGGAACATTGTATCAGACTTCAGAAAGACTGACAACAAAAATAGTTCACTCTCTCAGATACAGCTTTCATCCTCCTGCTTCTTGGTGGGAACCAATGCCCAGCAGAGAGCAGCTTGAGGTCTTTTAAGTGATGATGACTGCTAGCAACTGGCTGAGTGAAGAACACAGCTAAGGGAGACAGCCAAAGTTCCTGGCAGAACATTTTCTCTGACATCCTGTTTTCGAGGAACAGGGAGGGATACAGAATCAAAGACTCAGAAGAAAATTTCAGAGTTGGGAGGATCCACAGCATATCAGGAGTTAGAGTCATATATATTGATGATGGTGTCATACCTTATCCTGTTTCACAACTGAGTGGTCAAATTTGGAACCATCTCATGATCACATTATAAATCCTCCTTTTGTATTTTTAAGGTTGCTCTGATTGGGCATTGGCTTTACTAATCCTTTAGTAACCCCAGTGCTTCATCCATTCACTTATTCATTTCTCTCCACTCATTCCCCTGCCCCAAGGAGTTCCAATCCAGTTATCAGACTCTATTGCAAGCTTCTACTCACTGGGTTTGGTGTACAGTGACTAGATGCTGTTGGTGCTTTTCTTTAATCCCATTTCAGTGGTGGTTACATTGTCCATATTTTCTTTACTAATGGAAGGTGATTATGAAGTTGAGATATCATTTGACAGCTCATGGTTGAAAATGTTTTATTTTTGTTTTTTCTCATTTCCTGCTCTGGAGCCACCAATGAAATATTAATGGGCCCTGTGGGAGGTTTTCCTTTATTTAACAGCTAAATGTGTACAACAATATAAGGTATTATAAAAACATACTCAGAGAAGGATAATTAAAATGAATAAGGGGGAACTGGGATCTCAGGACAAGGAGTGAGAAAACTCATGAAGCATCCTTTGTAAGTTTGAGACAGGATAAGAATGGAAGTTACAAAATCTCAAACGATATGGAAAAATCTTAATATGAATTTGTTCACCAAAATCTTCTAAGAAGTTGGAAGAGCCAAGTCCAGGATCATTAAAAAAAAGGCATGATTTCATGCAGCAGGCAGTAAACATATGGGATTTGTAACAAGAGGTAGTAGGGCTGAAATACTGTTTCTCTGCAAGGAAATAGATGCATTCATTGGCAAAATCTTCCTTCAGAGTTAATAGGGGAGCCGAAGGGTGTTTGAGCTAAATCACTAATTTCAGATGCTGACATAATTGAAGACTATGCCAACCTTCAAAACACATTTCTTGGAGGTCATTCTGAGAAACTAAAATCTAGGTTGATAAATTGTGTTTCTGAACTTAACAGTTTATTATTGGTGTTATCAGTGATGTTACTATTTCGTAAAAATGTTTCATAGGCTCATCCTAAGAGATATCAAAAAATCGAGGCAGTTTATTTCAATAAAGGCCCTCAGATGTTATAATTCTTTAACTCTTTCATGGTCAAAATGACTTTTTTTTTCTCTACACTTGCAGAACACCTTGGTTTTCAAGGTAGTCTTGGGTCAGGGTTTCTTGAACTCACAACTTTGTAGACATTGATCATTGATTTCTGTCATTAAATTTTGCTGTGAAGATTCTGAAGTCAGCCTCTATTTTTCTTTCTGATGACTTGCTTTTTTCTCTACTAGATACCTGAAGAATTGTTTTTAGCCTCAGAGTTCAATAATGTATTATTTTAATAATTCTTTCACAATTATTAATTTCTCCTAGAACATTTTGTGTCTTTTCAGTATGTAATTTTCTTTATTTCAAGGAGAATCTCTTCTACTATAACTTTTAATACACTTTCTGTCCTATTTATTGCATTTTCTATTTCTGGAACAATAATATGCCTTATGTTGGGCCATTTTTTTTCTTTTGCTCTTTGCATCTGTTAATCTTTTTTTCTTATTGTTCTGGGCTGTTTATCTTTTTTCACTCTGTGTTCACTGTGATTAAGTCTTCCTTATATATTTGTAATTGTTTTCAGCTGTGTCTATTATACTCCTTGTTCCATGATGGGTTGTTTTTGTCCTTAGCTTGTTTCCTTATCTTTGCAATCTCAATTTTCCTCTCATCCAATTAAAAAAAAATCTTTTGTTTGTGGTCTTATTTTACTGATTTCATTTTCTATAGAAACCTATAGAAAGACTATTGCATGAAGTACTGTTGGAGAATTTTTTCCAAGTTAGTTTTTTTTTTTTAAACATTTTTTGGCATTTCCCTCTATCTTCTGTCTCGTTCTCTCATTTGGCTGTAGTGTAGTCTCTTAATACCATACTCTTACTCTTCATCTTCCGGGCAACTCTACCCAGAGTTTCCTTTTGTTCTAGTAATGTGGACTGATTCTCCTTGACTCTTTTCTTACTCTATCAGTGATTTCTTTGTCTACCTTTTCTGAGCTGCTTCGAGGTGTGCACATTGAGTTCTACTTATTAAAAAAAAATAGCAGTGAGAGAGATTTTGGAGGGTTCTGCTTGGGCAATATGTGGCCTTAGAAGGACCCGGAACTTCTCTTTAAGACTTTGTCATATGTTTTGTCAAAACAAGACATTTGACAAACTTGGCATTTAGCAACAAATCAGGACTCATTGCCCTTGGCTGGAGCTGTTTTCTATTCTTGTGGAGGGGAGACAGGGCAAGTATATCATCTTACTTTAAATACATCCTCCAAGTCAGTGTGGCTCTTACTTACATCATCCTGGTTGTTTCACATTGCCATTTCTACTCACCTGTCTTTCCCTCATAGCCATTTCTATTCCTAGCAGTAGAAGAAAAATAAAACAGTATCAGAAAACTTCATTTCTCATTCATAGTTCTGAGGGGAGAAGTGAGTCTTCCTCTGTTCTAAGTGTACCCCATTCCACACCCTAAAAGCATGTTTTTGGGTTTCTTCTTTCATGCTCTGTTAAATACCTATTATTATTGGGGATGGTTATATCTGGGTGGTTCTGACCACTTTGACTTCCTTCTTCTTGCTTCTCTCAGCCTGGGGATGTCCAAGTGGGGAGCACGAAGTGCTAGGAATTCCTCCCATTCCTCAGGGTTGCTGTGGTGATAGGTACACATGTTGAGAGCATTTCTACGCCTTCCCCAATGTTGCTGATTGTGCTCACCTGGGGGCTGTTAGTGATAGTACTCACGTTTGCTGATTTCTTTCTTCAGCACTTATTCTGCTAAGCTGCACCAGAATTATCTTCTCTATTCCTTGGCTCAGCTACCATTTTTATAAGTTTATATAATAAATGTTGGTTGTAGGTAGTTCTTTTAACTTTTTAATAAGGTGTTCTTACTGTTATTATTATGGTTATGTCTTGGGAAGAGGAAAACCTGTGACCTGCCCTTTTACCTGCCAGAACACTTCTCTTGTTACAAATTATTGTTTTTATTCATTTTAGAGGTGCTTCTACACAGGTGTTTGTAGCAACAGTGACAGTTTAATGATATGTTATAAAAATTGGATTGACGGAAGGTAAGGTTGTTTAACACTAGTGTTTTGATATAGTCCTCTGGGGTTCTGCCCAGATGCTAGGAAATGTTCTGACTGAAAGTTCGTCCAGGAAAAGCTTTTCTGCCTTTGGGGATATCCACATGGAACAGTAAAAATGGCTTAAAATCAAAAGGGTATAGTAGAAAAACCATAAGGCTTTTTTTTCCCCTAAATAGGCTCAGCCTATTTAGGGGAAAACTCCACATGCATAAGTGATTTTGGCCAAGTTCTTAAACCTCTTTAGGATTCAGATTCCTTATCTGTAAAGGGGAATGGTATCCCTTATTATACAGACTTACGGGGAGGATTAAATGAGATGACATGTGCATTCAAAGCATCCCCTTTAGCATCTAACTCTACTTGGGTGCTGGGAAATGGTAGTTTCTTCTTTGTTTCTCCCCAGCTGCCTACCCTACCCCCATTGTCCTTTGTGATCTGCAGATATGGCCACCCAATCTGAGCTAATATGGTAGACACCACTTTGCTCAATGAGGAAATGAGTCTGGGAACATCTTACACTTCATGGATGCTTTTTCCACCTTATAACATGATCTCCTTTAACATAAAGATTATGAAGTGAGATCAGATGGTTGGCAGGTGGTAAAATATTTGTTTTCTGACACATCACTATAAAAAGATTATACTGTCCATTAAAATTGAATTTGTGTGAAATCCAGGAAGTCATCAAAAGTGATTATATACTAAACTAATTATTCTCCCAGCAAGAGCTCTTGACAAGGCCCGGTAATAATGAATACTTATTAATAAAATGAAGGTACATGAGGCTGAGACATTTCATTTTAGATGATTGCAGTAGGCATAATATTTTTGTTTGCCCCCAGCTACGCATTAGGAAAAGGAAGAGTCACGCAGAGAACTGGACTGAAAGGGGACTGTGGGGGACGACAGGGGTGTGTCTGAATTAGAACCCAATGCTCAACTTGAATGCCAGCTTGAAAAGTGCCCCCCAGTATGTTATGGCCATGATTACCTCCACTGAGTGAGAGAGATAGCTTGAAAAGCCCAAAGAGGAATGGATGAGGTGGCATGGCATGCAGCCTATGGCTGCAGAGACAATTAGAGACAAGTTACAGCAGAAACGTGACTGCCACTCCATTTGTGGGATTATGAATTTGAGCCAAATGTGCAGAAAATGCTCTCACTCTGTGTAGCCATTATTGCCTTTCCTGCAGGAGCGATCTGGAAATCTTGGGAAGAACCCATTGTTCACAGGTAATAACAAGCCACAGTAAATAGACACTTTCATTAATACAATGTGTAATGAAAGGTGGACCATACCTAATTAGACTTCTGATTAGCCAGTGGATCACCAGATAAACCCATTTGCTTTCAAAACTTGATTCTATACAAATTATATGTTTTCTACTAAATAAACTAGGTAATGAAGGAACATACGTCAAAGTAATAAGAGCCATCTATGACCAACTCACAGACAACATTATACTGAATGGGCAAAAGCTAGATGCATTCCCCTTGAAAACCAGCACAAGACAAGGATGCCCTCTCTCATGACTCCTATTCAATATAATTGGAAGTCCTAGCCAGAGCCATCAGGCAAGAGAAAGAAATAAAGGGAATCCAAATAGGAAGAGAGGAAGTCAAACTATCTCTGTTTGTAGACAACATGATTCTATATCTAGAAAACCCTTTGTTTTCTAAAATAAAAATAAAACAGTATCCGAAGATTTCATTCCTCATTTATAGTTCTGAGGAGAAAAGTGAGTCTTCCTCTGTTCTAAATGTACCTTCTTCCACACCCTAAACGCACTTTGGGTTTTTTTGTTGTTGTTGTTGTTGTGCTCTGTTAAATTCCCGTTATTGTTGGGGATGGTTAGATCTGGCTGGCTGGTTCTGAGAAGTCAGCCTTAGCCCAAAAGATCCTTCAGCTGATAAACAACTTCAAGTTTCAGGATACAAAATTAATGTACAAAAATCGATAGCATTCCTGTACACAAACAACAGCCAAGCCAAGAGCCAAATCAGAAATGCAATCCCATTCACAATTGCCACAAAAATAATAAAATACCTAGGAATACAGCTAACCATGGAGGTGAAAGATTTCTATAATGAGAATTATAAAACACTGCTCAAATACATCAGAAAAGATACAAACAAATGGAAAAACATGACATGCTCATGGACAAGAAGAATCAATATTATTAAAACGGCCATACTGACCAAAGCAATTTACAGATTCAGTGCTATTCCTATCAAACTACCAAAGACATTCTTCACAGAACCAGAAAAACTATTTTAAAATTCATATGGAACAAAAAAGAGCCCAAATACCCAAGGCAATCCTAAGCAAAAAGAAAAAAGCTAGAGGCATCATGTTACCCAACTTCAAACTATACTACAGGGCTACAGTAACCAAAACAGCGTGGTACTGGTACAAAAACAGGTATATAGATCAATGGAACAGAATAAAGAGCCAAAAGATAAGGTCACACACTTAACGCTATCTGATCTTCAACAAAGCTGACAAAAACAAGTGACAAAGAAAGACTTCCCTAATGAATAAATGGTGCTGGGATAACTGGCTAGCCACATGCAGAAGGTTGAAGGTGGACCCCTTTCTTACACCATATAGAAAAATCAAGTCAAGATGGATTAAAGACTTACAGGTAAAACCCCAAACTATAAAAACTGTGGAAGACAACCTAAGCAATACCATCTTGGACATAGGAACGAGCAAAGATTTTATGACAAAGACACCCTAAAAGCAATTGCAAAAAAGCAAAAATGGACAAGTTGATTCTAATTTAACTTAAGAACTTCTGTACAGTGAAATGAGCTATCAATAGAGTAAACAGGCAACCTACAGAATGGGAGAAAATATTTGAAAACTATGCATCTGACAAAGGTCTAATATCCAGCATCTATAAGCAACTCAAGTTTACAAGAAACAAAAAACCCCATTAAAAAGTGGGCAGAGGACATGAACAGACACTTTTCAAAAGAAGACATACATATGGCCAGTGAGTATATATAAAAAAGCTCAACATGGTTAATTATTAGAGAGTGCAAATCAAAACCACAATGAGATACCATCTCACACCAGTCAGAGTGACTGCTATTAAAAAGTCAAAAAGTAAGAGATGCTGCTGAGGTTGTGGAAAAAAGGAAACACTTATATGTTGTTGGTGGGAGTGTAAATTAGATGAACCGTTGTGGAAAGCAGTATGGTGATTCCTCAAAGAGCTAAAAGCAGAACAACTATTTGACCCAGCAATCCTATTACTGGGCATATGCCCAGAAGAATATAAATCATTCTATCATAAAGACACATGCATGCAAATGTTCATTCCAGCACTATCCACAATAGCAAAGACATGGAATCAACCTAAATGCCCATCAGTGGCAGATAAAGAAATTGTGAGACATATATACCATGAAATACTATGCTGCCATAAAAAAGAATGAAATCGTGTCTTTTGTGGGAACACGAATGGAGCTGGAGGTTATTATACTTAGCGAAATAACACACAAGAACAGAAAACCAAATATCTCATGTTCTAACGTATAAATGGGAGTTAAATGATGAGAACTCATGAACACAAAGAAGGAAACAGCAGACACTGGGGTCTACTTGAGGGTGGGGGTGGGAGGAAGGAGAGGAGCAGAAAGATAACTATTGGGTACTGGCTTAATACCTGGGTGATGAAATTATCTGTACAACAAACCCTTGTGACATGAGTTCACCTATGTAACAAACCCGAACAGGGTTCACATGTACCCTGAACCTAAAATTTAATTAAAAAGAAAAAGAAAACTTTGCCAGAAAAGATTGCAAAGCCAAAAAAACAAAAACCTGACCTAATTATATGTTTCATTGCTTCCATAATTATATTACTCTGTACATAATAACATTTGCATTGGGGATTTTGTTCTTAATTCACTCTGAAGAAACATTATCAGCATTGAGATTGTTGAAAGTGCCAAGCTTTAAAGGAAACCCTACTGGGCTCAGAACACACCCTTAGAAATATTTTGTCCTTCTTAAGTTATGGGCTCAGTTGTGTCCTCCCACAACTCATATGTTGAAGTGCTAACCCCCAGTGAGAATGTGACTATATTTAGAGATAGGTAATTGAGTTAAAATGAGGTATTTATGCTGGGCTGTAATCCAACATGATTGCTGTTCTTCTAAGAAGAGGAAAGTTGGGCACAGACACATGCATACAGAGTGAAGATGATGTGAAGACACAGGGAGAAGACGGCCATCTACAAGCCAGGGAAAGAGTTCTGAAACAGATTCTTCCCTCACAGTCCTCAAGAGGGAACCAACTCTGCTGACACCCTGATTTCAGACTTGTAGTCTCCAGAACACTGCGGCAGTATCTTTCTGTTGTTTAAACCCCCTGAATCTGCGGCACTCTGTTATAGCATCCCTGGCAATCTAATACATGCACTTTCCAGTTTTTCCTCTAATACTGACTTCTCTGGCCTTGTTTCCTTTTTCCCTTCTTTCTCATCTGTCTCTCTAGTATCCATTCTAAACTGTGTCCCTTTCTTCCCATGGTTAGGTATGAACATCAATGGGAGTGAAGTTGAAAGATGGGAGGAAATTCTAATATATAAAGTTTCTGGTTAGTTGTAATTGAGGTGACGGATAATTTCAATTTTAATAAAATGTATTGCTTTAAATATCAACTTCCTGCAAATGACCACTTGATAATATTCGTACTACTTCTATCAGGAAATTAGGCAGCTTTCTAGGGATCTTATGTTTGGTAATAATAGCAGAGAACATCAGAACAATGAACTTTTAAAGAATAATATTTGTAGATACACTTTAAGATATTTTAAGACCTTTTCACTTTTAAAACTAAAAAGTGATCATCTGACACTAATATGATGGAAGACTAAATCATACTGTTGAAGAAGTGAGAGAGTAAAATTTCATCAGTTAAGTGAGTATGAAATTTAAAGGCTTTAAAATGTGTCTTTAAAACATTCTCTTTCAGCTCATAAATGTAAAAACAATATAAAGCTCAGTTTGGATTCCCCTGAAAGTTGACCCTAAGTCAAGGATTTTTGTTAAGTGATTTATTTGGAAGTTGATCCCAGGAAGCAGAAGTTGGGGACACGGCAGTAGACCCCAGGGAAGGTCAGAAATCCAATAGAGATTTTTTAATGAGTGGGTGATCACTATGGGCACAAAGGGCTCAGTCTCAGTGAGCAACCTTGGAGAGACTATCTAGAACACAGCTTAGCGTTGTCCCATGGAAGGGCAAGGAAGCTGGAATATTTATACATAATTTCCATTTACCCTTGTTTGAGAGTCACTCTTGGTGGCATTGACTTTTTCATATTTTGGCCTGCTCCATGCTGGTCGCCAGAGCATGCTGTGTGACACAAATGTAGGCAGTTATCTCTGTATGCCAACTGTCCACAGGTGATCTCAGATTTGGGCAGAGGAAGCTTGCTGAGGGTTGGGAAGGGAGGATACCAACAGCATTTGCTACAGTTAAGTAAAACCCATAGTAAAATAATGCTATACATTTGAACTGTCTAGGTATTTTTGAATTCACCCTGAGTGATCCCCAAGTCACATGGATTTTTGACTTGTGAATATCTGAAATCTCCCAGTTCATCCATCCTTACTGTCACCACATGGGTTTAGGCCACCACCATTTTTCACCCAGATCACTATCCATCCCTGCCTCCAGTCTTGCTCGTCATCAATCAGTTCTCCACCCAGCTGCTAGAGGGAGTTTTCTAAGGTGGAAATGAAGTCACACCAGACCTCTTTTAAAAATCTCTAATGACTCCTTGATGTCTACTCTTCCACGACCTGCCTTCCTCCTGTCTCTTCCCTCTCGTGATTCCCACTGAACTTATGCCACTGAGTCAACAATCAATCTCTCTCTCCATCTCCAGACTCACCTCAATCTTCCTCAGGCCTCTCTCTTCCCAAACATCTCTACTTCTGGATTTTTATGCACACAATCCTTCCTTTGCCCTTTCCTTCTCCCTTACTCCTATTTTTCTGACTGCCTCTTACCAACTCTTCATGTTTGAGTCTAAGTATGACCTCTACAGGATTGTTTTCCTTTTCCCTAGACCCTGTTAACTCCCCCAGACTTATGCAGCCATAGCAGCTTACAAATTCTCTATCATAATTTCACCATATTTTATTAGAGCTGTTTCTTGTCTGCCACCCATGAAGATATCAGTCTGTTTTTGGCTTCATATCTTCAGTGACTAACAGAGTACTTGACACATAGCAGGTGCTCAGTGTATATTTGTTGAGTGAATGAACAATGTTCGACATTTATTTTTGATTCAGTTCTTCTATGATTCCCCAAAGGAAGCATTCAGGAAGAATAAATGAACCTCAAATAAATAAACTTGCTACTTGTGGCAATTTTAATTAGAGGCTGTGAATTATAGTGTCTGTGCACTACTGTTCCTTGTTTTTTATGGATGAGAGAGTACTTAGCAAATACAAATGGTGTTTGATGTCTAGTTGATTTTGTATCTGTAAGAAGCAAAGGTATTATGATGTATTCAATCACTTCCTACAAACCTGTAGTCTGAACCACACTCTTAAATGACCTGACCAATATCTTTTTTTATCCTACTTGTGGTGACTTTAATTGTAAAACCTTGCTAATATTGGTAGTCCGGGGTTGAATAGTAAAATCTCTGAGATGATAAAGCCAGAGAGGATGTTTCTGTGGTCAGTTTAGAAAGAATCATGTTTCTGCCTAAGGCAGATAACTTTTTCAATTCAGGACTAATCTGAGAGCTACCCTTTCTGTCCTGAAAGAGCAGAATGTTAAATGTTATTTCATTGATGCAGAATAGATGAAATAAAGAGACTTCCAGTTAGAGAAATATAGGAATGGAAAACTAGGTCAAACAGAGAGAAGCCATTTTCAAGGCAATGAGCAACAGCATTTGGATTTAGCAGAGCATGTTTGAATAACTGCTCTTAAAAATAGTTAATAAAGCCTCTGCATTAAGAAATGTAACGTTGAATGGTTATTAATCAAGAGAATAAAAATTTTCTGCCAGTCATGGTAAGGCAGCTATGCTATGAGGACTGTTACATCACAGAATGATGCTGAGAATGATCACAGAATAAAGATGCTCATTAGAACCCATATAGTGAAGAAGATAGCATATCCAGGCCAGACTACACTGAAGAAAATTCACGTGGTCATGCCTACTTCCATACCTGGAACTTTTGCTTAGGATTTTTGCAGTTGCTGGGAAGGAGGCTGTCTTAGACCATTTTCCTCTGCTATTACAGAAGACTACAAACTGAGTTATTTTCAAAGAACAGCAGTTTCTTTGGCTGACAGTTCTGGAGGCTGGAAAGTCCAAGATTCAGAGGCTGCATTTGGTGAGGGCTTTTTTACTGCATTATAATATGGTGGAAAGGCAAAGAAGTATGTGAGACAGAGAAAGAAATGGGGTCAAAGTGGGTTAGTTATCCCAGGAGAGGGTTCCTGATAAAGGAAACTCAGTCCTAGGTAACTAATCCACTTCCAAAAAAATTAATACCTGTATGAAGGCTCCACTCTCATGACCTAGTCACCTCTTAAAGGCCCCATCTCCCAATACATTGGTAATTAAATTTCAACATGGGTTTTGGAGGGGACAGTCAAATCATAGCAGAGGCAATGGAACTCAAACATGATACTATGAGTATATATTTTTTACACTGCAGTTAGTCATATAGTAAAACACATACAGATCTCATCTTCTAGTGGGGGTTCAGTTATACTCAAATAAGTCTTCTGTTATTTTCATAAAATTCCAGCATTTAAAAAATACATATACATTAAAACTAAGTGTTATCAATATGTTGAATCCTCAAATGTGCAAAGCTATACAAGTAATTCCTCCTCTCCACTCTTCCAGAATCCCAAATCAACTTCTGTTTGCATCTGAAATGATGGGTAGAAGAAGAGTTATGCCATCTGGAACTTACATTCTTATTGGGCAGAGGTAGTATCTTGCCTCTGTCTCATACCATCTCAGCATATCTGGATATACAACATATGCCCTGTAAATCACTATGAATGTAGTCATGGAAAACCATGCAGACTCATTATTAGCTGTTGCCAGCATCCATATCTCTCTTTTTAATGATATTCCAAATTGTATTCAATAAGCCATACTTCCCTGCACAACCCAATTATTTGGGGAGTGGGAAGCTCAAGCCATCAGCATATTATATTACCTTGGTCCCTGTACTGGCTCTTTACGGGCCATGTGGCCTAAGTGATCTAATCAGAACAAACCTTGGAACTTTTGCTTAGGGTTTTTGGATGGGAGTGTTTTCTCTCACCCCTTGGACCTGTGGAAGTATAGCCTGAGCAGTTGCAGCTATATCACAGTATGCCAGAGAAAACAGAACCAGAGTTACTGGATAAAACCACCTTTGATAATTATCTTGCCTCTGGATTCTTCTAGCTACATGAGCCAACCATTCCTTGATTGTGTAAGCTAGTCTGCATTCATTGTTCCTTATAACCAAAAATATTCCAACTTGCTTTCTTGTATACTAGTACTAAGAATTATGAAAATTCCTTTTGGGGTTAAAACATGCAAGAATAACAACAACTGTAACAAACCTGCACGTTATGCACATGTATCCTAGAACTTAAAGTATAAAAAAAAAAAAAAAGAATAACAACAACATATTATTTATTAATTCAACAAATATTTATTGAGAGTCTACTGTGTACAAAGCTCCATTCTAGCCTCGGGTATAGAATGGCAAATGAAACAGGTAGTAAGTTAAGGAATACAGATAATTAAGGCAGCAAATACAAGGTGGTAAATGCTATAGTAGCATAAGTATAGACTACTGGTAGGCATATAGCAAGAGCATATTATCATTTAGGAGATTCAAGGGAAGCTTTCAGCAGAAGGGACATTTCTTTAAATACTTTAAAAAATCGGCCAAAAATTGTGTGTGTGTGTGTGTGCGCGCGCACGTGCGCGCGCATGTACGTGCATGTACATGCACATAAAGGGCATTCCCAGAGAGGAAACAGCATGTGGGAAGGCTTGGAAACAGAGGTTGAAATATCTGAAACAAATGCAAGAGCTGGGTAGGGTGACTCATGCCTGTGGTCCCAGCACCCATGGAGGCTAAGACAGGAAGCTTTCTTGAGCCCAGGAGCTCGAGGCTGCAGGGAGTCATGATGGCACTACTGTACTCCAGCCTGTCACCAGTGACTCAAATTAAAAAAAAAAAAAAAAAAAAAAAAAAAAAAAAAAAGAAGAAGGAAAGAGAAAATAAACGAGGAAAGAAATTTGCCTGGCTAGAGCACAGACGTTGGGGAACTAGAGAGGGTCATAGTATGAGACCAAGGAGGAAAAATAGAAAGGACTGGATCATGTAGGACTTTGCAGGCCAGGCTAAGGAGTTCAAACAACCCTAGGAACAATGGGAAAGTATTGAAGGGTATTAGGCAGAGAAATGGCATGATCTAATTCACTTTATTGCTAATTCAAAGGAAGGCAATTTGAAAGTAACAAACTAGGGACAGACAAATTCAAGACCAGAATATAAGTTACCAAAAATGTACAAGTCAGGGGAAATAAGGCCATCAGGGATTAACTAAGCTGTTATTAAACAGGTTTTGATAGAGAGAGTCAGAGAATAAGCAAAGGAGACAAAAGGGAAAAGGATTGACGATAGACTCCAAACAAAAGACGGAAGATCAAGACAGAGCCTCACAGGGAGAAAGAAAAGGAGTGCTGAGTGGTTGTCTCAAGTGACCTTGCTTTTAAGAGAGAAGCAAATTAGTTTGTCAAAAACAATCCAGTTGTCATCATGAACCAATTACAGATTTACACCAAGATGAATGCATTTGATTTAGACTATGTTACTGAAGTTAAAAAATAGCTCTCTCTAACCTACCTCATTCTCTCCGTTGAATAGATTATTCTTTACAAACATATACAGATGCACACACATTATATACTATCCAGAAGACAGCTGGGGAAGTGATTTTAGTTTTATCATATTTAAATAGCTATGACATTTGGTTGTGTTCGTTTTTCTTCTTGTTTCCATTCTACTGGCAGAGGTTGTAGAAGAAGAAGAAACCTTAGATTTATTTAGTCCTTGGATTGAATCTTGAGTTTCACCACTTATTAGCTGTGCCTCCTTGGATAAATTGTTTAATCTCTCTATGCCTTAATTTTATCCTATCTTAAAAAGAAATAAGACTATCATCTTGTATCAATTAGCTACAATTGTATCAATTAGCTATCAATTAGTTTGTATAACAAACCACCTCCCAAAGTCAGTGGCTTAAAATAACAAACGCTTATTGGTTCATAGTTCTGCTCTGGCTCAGCTGTTTTGGGCATGGCTCACTCACGTGTTTATGGCCAGTTGAGGGTTGACTGGAGCTTGGTTTCCTGATCTTGCCTGGGCTGTCTCACAGGTTTGGGCTTCAGCCACAATGGCTCACCTGTAGCCCATCTCTCACTCATCTTCCCAAAAGAGGGCCTGGCCTTTTTCTCATGGTGGCTACATGGAAGTATGCTAGACCTCCTACAGGTTTATGTTCAGAACTGGCAGAATGTGACTTCTGCTGCATTCTATTAACAAAAACAAGTCACAATACTAGCCCAGATTCAAGTGGGTGCAAAAATAGACTATTTTACTTAATGGTAAGAACCACAAAGCACACTACAAAAGGCATGGATATGTGGGGTAGGGGGAAGAACAATGATAATTTTTGAAGCCTTCCACACTCTTACCCTCCATTACGGGGAGAGTTTGATGATATCATCTTGAAGGTTCCTAGAACAGTGCCTCACTCACAAGATGCTCGATACCTGTTAATTTCTCCCTTTCTATATATACTAACAGCATGACCAGAAACACTGTAGATCATCCATTGCACATCGCAGTAGGAAGAGGTGATAGAAACAGAACAGATAAAGTTATTAATACATGCCTCAGCATTACTTAGACCTTTTTCAATAGGCAAGTGTTTTTTAAAAAGATTTTCAAAAGAGCAAAATTATAGGTCTTACTTTTAGAAAATGCGGGCAATGTGGTTTCTCTCTTGCTCTTCTTTCTCTTTCTCCCAAGAATACCCTCAGAATGATAGGACTTCACCTTCTCTTCTCTAGAGAAACAATGCGTTATTTTGGTCTGCCTTTGATCGCTGGTGGTTCACTTAAAAGGCAGGGCTGCTGGAAAACGCAGAAAGCAGAGTTGCAATCAGAAAAATGACTATGTAAAAATGGCTTCCTCTGACTCTGTCCTTGATTCCTGGGAGTTTTTTGAGACACTTAGTTCTTTTGCCTGTAGAGAACCTGCTAGGCTGAGAAGGGTAGGCAGAGTACTGTTTCTCTGGCAGTTCTCATCAATATTCTATCAGAGTTCTGCCAGGAGTTAACTGGTGAGTGTATTCCTGTGTAATTTGCCAAGGAGACAGTTGACTTACATATGCCAAGCAGATACGGTAGGGCTTTTACTTCAGAAGTAAGCAAAAATAATGGATTAAGTTAAATTACCCTCCTGGTGATTTTACAGAATGTACCAAAAACCTGCAAATTATGCACAGCCTTTGACTCAACTATTCTAATTTTACCCTAAGGTAACAAACAGAAAAGTTGTCTTTTTTAAGAACAAAGTTTTCATTTGTGATCATTTTAGATTTATTGAAAAGTTGGGAAGAGAGTACAGAGAGTACCCATATACTTTTCATCCACTTTCCCATAATGTAAACAGAATACATTGCATTGGAACATTTGTCATAACTAAGAATCCAACATTGGTATATTACTATTAAGCAGACTCCAGACTGTATTTGGATTTCACCAGTTTTCCCATGAATGTCTTTTTTCTGTTCTGGGATCCAATCTAGGGGATCACATTGCATTTACTTTTCATGTTGTCTTGGTATCCTCTGATCTCCAACAGTTTCTCAGTCTTTCCTTGTTTATAATGATATTACAGTTTTGAGGAGTACTAGTGAGGGGCACTAGAATGCCCCTTTGGGTTGGTTTCTCATGATTTCTTCCCCCCACCAAGAATAGCCTCAGAATGACAGGACTTCACCTTCTCTTCTCTAGAGAAATGTGTTACTTTCGTCTGCTTTGATCACTGGTGATTCACTTTAAAGGCAATTTTGCTGGAAATCCCAGAATGATAACCCACAGGAGCCCCTTGGTTGGGAATTTACTTCCATCTGTAGGCTAGAGACAAGGTCAGCTCTCATTGACATCAGTGGAAAGGAAGGCTCATGGACTGTGCGCCCAGGCTACCAACAGCAGAGGGTTATTTCTGGAGATGTGAGTCCATATTGATTTAAAGGAAGAGATGTAAAGCAATAATAGGATTTTTCTCAGCAGTACCTGTCCTCCCCCATAGGACCCACTCTCCTCATCTCTTATGTTTCCCTTCCCTTCCCTTTCCTTTCCTTCCCTTCCCTTCCTCTCTTTCCCTCTTTCTTCTTTCTTTCCTTCCTTCCTTTCCCCTTCCCTTTCTTTTCTTTTCTTCCTTCCTTCCCTCCCTCTTCCCACTCCTCCCTCCCTCCCTCCCTCCCTTCCTTCCTTCCTTCCTTCCTTCCCTCCTTCCCAGGGTCTCTCTGTCACCCAGGCTGACATGCAATGGTGTCATCTCAGCTCACTGCAACCTCTGCCTCCTGGGTTCAGGTGATTCTCCAGCTTCAACCTCCCAAGTAGCTAGGATTACAGGCATGCGTCACTATGCCTGGCTAACTTTTTAATTTTTTGTAGAGATGGGGTTTCGCCATGTTGCCCAGGCTAGTCTGGAACTCCTGACCTCAAGTGATCGGCCCGCCTCAGCCTCCCAAAGTGCTGGGATTACAGGTGTGAGCCACTGAGCCTGGCCCCATTTCTATTTTCTTGATGATTCTTTAGGTTTGGCCAAATTAGACTAGGGTCTAATCAGGAGTATATAATATAAACCATGTTCATGGAAGCATTGTGTACAACAGTAAAAAATTAGAAACAAATGCTCAACAATAGGGGATTAAGTTAGGCGTATATCTTGTTATATCCATATATTTGGATATTTTCTAGCTATTATAAATTGTGATGTAGATTAACATAGACATAAAAGGCTGCTTGCCTAAGAATATATAGTAAGATTTCATTTAACAATTAAAAATATCTATATATAAATGTGGTTTAAAAACTCAGCATACTGCCTCACCTCAACCCTGTGAAGAAGACATTTTTATCCTGGTGTCTGCCCTGAAGTGTCCCGTGGCCTGGCCCACCCCTGTTATAGCAGTGTACTTTGTCTCCATAGGAGCCAAGGCCCATTGCTCTGCAGAGATTGACCCTGTGACCTAGGAAGATGTTTTCCCTTCCTGGGGCAAACTGCACACATCAGAAAAATACTGCCCATCAGAAGGAGTACACAAAGACAATGGGGCTAGTGTCTCCCAAATTTATTGCAGAGAATAAACAAGATAACATATAACCAAATAACACATATGGAATTATGTAGCTCAAGGTAACTATAGATGCTGAAGGTAACTATAGATGCCGAAGGTAACTATAGATGCAGGACAAGTCTGAAGAATCATCAAGAAAACAGAAGTGATGAGGAGAGTGGGTCCTATGGGGGAAGATAGAACCTGCTAAGGTAAATCCTGTTCTTGCTTTACATCTCTTCCTTTAAATCAATGTAGACTTATTTCTCCAGAAATAACTCTCTGCTATTGGTAGCCTGGGTGTGCAATCCAGAGGTTTTCCTTTCCATTGATGTCAAATGGAGCTGACCTTGTCTCTAGCCTACAGATGGAAGTAAATCCCCAACCAGGGGGCTCCTGTGGGTTGTCCCTCTGGGGTTAATTTCTATGCAGTGGTTTGCACTGGACTATAATCTCCTGAAAACAAGGACAATATTTTGTCAACCCCAGTACCTTGGGCAATATTTAATAAAATTAACAACACAAGTCTTCTGTAATATTAAAGCCTCCCTGCATCCTTTTCACACTCTTTTCCTCTTTTTCACCTTTAAGGAGTTTAGAGTGCTCGAACTGTCTCATCCTGTTTTTTCCAAACTATTAAAACTGATCATTGAGAACTTTCCTCACCTCTGGGCCCTTATAAATGCTGTTCCCTGTGCCTGGAGTGCTCTTCTCTCTGGTCTTTGTGTGCTGGCTCATTCTCAACTGTTAGTTCTCTACTCAAATGCTCTTTCCTTAGCAAGGCTTTTTGACCATGCTATCTAAAGAGGCATTTCCCAGTGACCTCTTATATCATTAGAGTTTTTTATTTCCCTCACAGAACTTATTCTAATCTACAGATGTTCTTTCTTTTACTATCTTTCTCTCTCTCATTGTGCCCTCTACATGACTCACAACCTGTTTGTCTCTCCTTCTTGGTTCATTTTGTGTCTCCATGACTCGAGTGATAACTCCGTGAGGCAGAGACCTTACCTAGCTGGTCCAAAATTGTATCCATAACACCAGCTCAGTATCTATTGAATGAATCCAGTGGAGGTAACTTACTCATTTCTCTAACTTTACTTTCCCTCTTCAACCCTTTCCCAGTTTAACATTAATCACAATTGCTGCTCAAAATTCTTTAATGTCTTCCCATGACCTCTTGCTGATGTGTCCAAATATTTAGATTTCACAGAGCAAATCTCAAAACACATTTCTTGGGTTGCTTTTAGCTCACAGTACTTTTATTCTATCAAGTAAGAATATTTTTTAAAATGGCAAAGCCTCATGAGAATTAATGACAAGAATGCAGTGACTAATATTAACATGAAAATATTAAGAAATACTCTCAAAATTAATTTAGTTATATAAAATGCTTCCTGTTTTTCCTATTTCACCATGGATTAAGGAAAATTTTGAATTCCCACTCAGTATATTGGAATAAGTATTTCATGCAATAAAATAAAATCTCAAGTCAATCTTACAAGGTCCTTTGCATTTATGCCCCTGCTTGCTTGTTTGCCTCAGTTCTTGCTGCTTTTCCTTCTGTCTTTATGCCTCAGATATAGTGAATTATTTAATTGCTTGAGGTTTTTTGATTATGCCATGTCTGTGCTTGACTTGGAGCCTTTGTCTATGTTGCTTCCTTGGCTGGAGAGCCTTTTTCTCTAACCTGCCTGGTTAATTTCCACAGGTCTTAATTTCTGCATTGTCTGCTTTTTGAGGTCTACCATGACTCTTCTAGTCACATATAGGTTTTCTTCCTCTTTATTTCCTCATGGGTTACCTCATTTTTGCAATAGCCATGTGGGGTTGAAGTTGTTTATTTCTTGTCCCCTAATTAAACACAAACCCAGTGAAGAAAAGACTGTGTCTTTTACTGAAGTACTGCTGTGTAATGTGCTAGATGTTGGATATTGTTATGGTCTGAATCTGTCCTCTAAAATTTAATTTAATCCCCAATGCAATACCATAAGATGTGTGCCGTTTAGCAGATGATTAGGTCATGAAGGCTGGGATTAAAGCCTTTATGAAAGGGGTTTTACACTGAGTTTGGCCCTTTTTGCCCTTCCTTCTTTTCTACCATGTGAGGACACTGTGTTCATCCCCTCTGGAGAATGCAGCAACAAGGTGCTATCTTGGAAGCAGAGAGACCAGGCCTGCACCAAATACTAAACTGCCGATGCCTTGATCTTGGACTTCCCAGCCTCCAGAATTGTGAGAAATAAATTTTGATTGTTTATAAATTACCTAGCCTATGTCATTTTGTTAAAGTAACACAAATAAACTAAGAAAGATAACAATTAGGAAAAAGCATGAGAATTGTAGATTGTTTAGGTTTCCCTCTGCCACTGTAGGTGGGGATGAGAGTGCATCCTGCCCCTGGTGAAGTTCAAGGGGAAGAAGAGCAAATGGAATTGTGGGTGTCTTATGCTCTAAGCCTTCTGGAGAAAGACTCTTTTTTTCTTCTTGCTGATAGACTAATACTCTTGAGATAGCCAATGTAGGATGGGGACCTAGGGCAAAGGGTGTTGTAGGAATCTGTGCTTGCACTGAAGGGGCACAAGGAGAGCTTGGGACTCAGTTGATTAGTGAAAGAGACCAGACAGAAACTTGGGGCTTAATTTCCAAACTGCTATTAAGAGTTATACGTTTGCCTAGAACATCTTTTTTCATATACATCTCATATACTTTTAATATATTGAGGGCATTAGAAATAGGTAGCTGGAAAGGATTGAGCATTTTTAGGACTGAGGGTATGGTCTTTTTAAAACATCTGAAAATCTTTTGATATTCCTCTCACCAAGGGGTGGGTCTATGTTTCCTCCCCTTGAATCTAGTCTGATCTTAGTGATGGGTTGATTTCTAAATAATTTAATCATCTTTTAGAAGGAGTGTTTATAAAACATATGTTTTGATTTCTTAATCAATAACTCAGAATATATTTGAACTTCCTCTTAACAATTCAGGTTACCGTAAACATCACTTTGTCCTCTGTGACACTGCTCTGTGTTTTCTGCATGGCCATTTCTGATTTTTACAGAATGTGATTTTAAGATCTGCAATGATATTGTTTTCCTCTCATTTTCTCTTTGAATTCTATAGGTTTTCTTTACATGACTTTTTTTTTTATCATCTTAGAATTATCTCATGAATTCGAATAAAAGTGTTAATAAGTTTTTTAGGTAACTTCTTTTCCTCTGTGAGTTTCAACAAAGGAAACTATTTAATTTCAGTTTGAATTCAAAGCTATTTCTCCAACCTTCACATTTTGTGTCTTCCAAGTTGTTTTCTGCTTCTATTTCAGATACCAGTAAAGATGTCATCTGGCCAATTTGTGTGAAAATAGAGAATAATTCTCATCCAAACCACCGGTCTCTGGAAATAAGAAAAGCTCTGAGGGTCTCCAAAGTTACCAGAGGAAGGCTGAGTTTTATGGTGATTGAGAATATTTCCAAGCTTATGAAGGAGAAGAAAAATATCATTAGTCTTTTCCAGGTTAGAAAAGAGTAAAGCCTGTAACAAAAAAAAAAGTGATACAGAGGATGGAATGATGAGACCCTTGAAATAAGCAAGGAAGGACCAGAAACTAGTAACGCTCACCCATGGAATTTCATTATGAAGCCGTGGCAAGGGCCAAGCTGACCTGGATTTGAAACCCATCTCTTCAACAATGTAGATTTTGACAACATATTTGATTTCTCTGAGCCTCTGTTTGTTATCTGCAAAAAAGGGAGATATGAATGATTATGTTGTTGGATTGTCATGAACATTAAATATGATAATGTCAAATCATTCAGCCAAGTTTCTAGCATATAGTACAGGTTCAAATATTATCTTTCTTTCCCACCAACCTCTTTTCCAGGAAAATGCAAAGCTACTCTTTAGCCAAATTCTAAAATAGAGGATATTTATTTTGGGAATCATTAATACCCATCTTCCCCTTTTTTGGTCCATTGGACATATTGAAATGAATGATTAATACTTATCACTTCATGGTGTACACATTGTTTTGTTTCTTGTAGCCAGAATCTGGTCCTCAACTCTAACCAAAGTAAGGGAAACTGGAAAGACACATGCTTTTTCAGTCATTAATAGAAAGTTGTCCAGGTAAGTTTCTGATGGTGTATCAGTTAGAAATAATATTTAGCTATTCATAATAAAAAACTGAAAACAGTGGCTTGAATCAATGGAAGATTTTATTTTTCTCATAATACAGCTGAAAATAATGTGGTTGCCTTTATGATATCAAAGACCCAGGTTCCTTTTATCTCTCTGCCTAACCTGCCTTGGTGAATATTGGCTGCTTCATAGTCACGTGATGGCTGACTTACTGTCTGTTACCTTCAGGTGTAAAGAAAGGAAGAGGTAAAGAGATAAAGGTACATCTCAGCTGACTCAATATCTCCTTCCCTTTGAAAACTCTCACAGAAACTGCCCTATAATTTCTACTGACTAGATCAGTGCTGTATACTGGCTAGATCAGTGCTATATAACAAAACTTTCTGCAATGATAGAAATGTTCTATATCTGAACTATCCAAGATGTTAGCTACTAGCCACTTATGATTATTTAGCATTTAAAATGTCACTTGTGGAACTGACAAAATTAACTTTTAATTTTACTTAATTTTAATAAATTTAAATTTAAATAGATACATGTGTCTAGTGGCTACCATAATAAATAGCGCAGGGCTAGACCTTAATCACATCACTACTCCATCTGCAAGAAAAGCTGGAAAATGAAGGTTTGGAGCTAAACAGGTTGCTACCCTCCACAAAATATGTTTTTCTTAGTAAGGAAAAACAAACACAAATGAATATAGGCTGGGCAAATAACAGCCTCTGCAACCAAGGGATATTTGCTTGCTAATATTCCTTAAGCCCAGAGGAATGGAGTCCTAATGGGTTTATCATAGGCATGAAAAATGGTGTGTCTGGGAAGATATTATGTAGCTAAAAAGCAGAATCTTGGAGCTGGAGTTCAATTCAAATACTTTCTTTTACAATGAGAAAACTGAGGCTCAGAGGGATGACCGGGAGACCTCATTAATAGAGCAAATAGGAAAATCTGCTCTGAAATAATATAGAGCTATTTAGTGGCCTTTATAACATCACTCATGATAAAATGTAAAATCTCAGAAAGAAAATGCCCTCTGCCTATGGTTTTTAAAATACAGGAAAGAAAAGCTGGAGAGATTTTGATGCCACCTATTGGTAGACAGAAGTATAAACTGCCCTTTTGTAGCACAAATTGTTACCCAGTGTCAGAGACACCACAGGTGGTATAGGGTTCCCATAAAAAGCAATGACAGACAGTGGAATATTTAATTTCTGCATCAGCTTGGAACATGTATGTTCATTTTCCCTTGACTCTTAGCATCTTAGAAGAAGTTTTTCTTAGAGTGTTCCTTTCCGCTTTCCAGTAATATATCATACCCCAGGCATACACAGAAACACCAGAGGAAGACATATCAGTCAATTCTCAAAAATCACTTGAAATAGAAAAAACAAAACAAAACAAAATTTTGAGCTATAAATAGCCCTGGGGTGAAATCCAAGGTTCTTATATGATCCACAGCCTCAAAAATATATCCTGTTATTTACAACAGTTCCCTTGAGTAGTTCTTACAAAAGAAAAGAAAACGGAAATTCAATTTCAAAACAAAATGCTCACCCTGACTCATTCAGGGAAGGATCCAAGGTTTTTGATGCAGGGCACTGACTCTCTGCCTGTTTTTCCCCTTCATCATCTGCTCCCCTTAAAAAAATGGTATCAACTGCACTGGTAAGAATCCACATTTCTTCCCTTTTGTTCCCTGGCTTCGTTCCAGCATTTCACTTGTCACACTGATGGGTGAGATGCCTTTCATACTGGCATAAGACACTGAGCGGATGCCTCCTCTTATCTTATCAACAGAGACCCGGCGAGTGAATCTACCCAGAGCTGAAGCTTCCTTTACAACTTGGGAACACCAGGGCCACAGTGACTGTGGCTTGGCTTTAGATAAATTTGACCATGGCTGTAGAACCCAGCAGCTCAGAATCCATTAAAAGGAGAGTTGGGAGGAGGTGAGTGATAGAGACAAGGGGATTTTGATGTTACAATTGTTGAGGGGACTGTGGCTGGCGGGCAACTTGCTGTGGAGGCAGTGATTGAAAACACGGATTATTAGCTGGTTACAAGTCTTCATTTGTACAGATGAGCTGTTGATTTCATATAAGAGGTGGGAGTAAATTCTGCTTTATGTGCCCTGTAAAAAGCCTCTTTGAATTTACCTTCGGTGTCATGCCTTGAGAAAAAATTCCAAGTTTCTGGCATAAAGCTGCACATGTTTTCTGCACACTGGCGAGCAGGCAACTGTTTGTTTCTAATTAGGGAGCTGAAGCCTGCTGGCAAAGGAAACCAAATTTGTCACAAGTTGTAGCATTGTGTTTAGTTTGTGAATCTATGCTTTTAACGTATAGGGCCAAAGATAACTATGTCGTTTTTCTTTTTCCCTATGAGCGTTGACTCTATAACTTCTTCTCTATGGTCCATGTGTTCATTCATTCTTAGCTACCTCTTTAGAGACTGCTTAAGTGAACAACCCCTGTCCTCCCATTAACTAATTGTGTTCCCTGGTCTGGTCATTTCAACCACCCAAATCCTGGATTTATTTTTGTAGATAAAGTGAAACTTTCTTGGGCAGGTTGTTGTAAAACTTAAATGGGATGGTAAGTAGAGTGCCTAACAGATTGCCTAGAAATAGTACATGCTCAGCACATCTTAATTCCTTTTCTCTCACCTGTAATATAAGAAGTTTATGCTGAATGGTCCCTAAGGTATTTACATTATTTTTAATTTTATAAATGTTTGTTCACTGCCTACTAGGTGGTAGACACCTTTCTAGGCATTGGGGTTATAATCATGAACAAGACAACAAAACAGACATATCACTCGCCTTCATAGAAATTAAATTTTAGAGGATACAATTAACATGCAAAGAAATGCATAATGACTTTTCCTTCTTCTTCGTTCATCTTTGCAAGTTCAATCCAACTCAAACTTTGAGTTCATCTCTGAGGCTACCCCTTAACAAAACCTGGAAGTAATGTTTTTGGACTTAACATTTTCATATTTAGTAATCATACACTGGTTTTGCCTGCTTAGCGTCCATCTCCCCTTTCCTGGTAGGAGGACCCTGAATATCCCTAGGAGAATTGTCCCTATGTCTCACTCTGCGTGTAGATCAGGTGGGGTTCCATCCTGGCTCCAGGAGTGCTATAGAAGACATCACATGCTCCCAGACATTGTGGAAGTCCTGGCCTATTAGTGTAATTCCATATCCAAAGGTCACAATGATTGACTTATGCATAACCATGTGACCCAAGTTTTTGCAATCAAAGCAAATCCAAGGATTTATGTGGTAGTTTCAGTGTACAGAGAAGCTTCCTGAGGTCCTTTCCAGGGTTCATGTTTAGTGTTATCCTATTTCAGAAAGGCTTTAGAGGTGACTGAAGGAAGAAAAATGTTATTTATATTCTGTCAGAATGTTGTCCCTTTGTTTATCAAAGATCTTTCTGACTACTTCTACAGAACAATTAAGAGAGGGTCCTGCTCCTTACCCTGTTGTTTCTCCTTTTCTGGACTTTGAAATTGAGAGCTTTACAATTAGTGAAAAGACTTTGGCTGATATCCCCTCCAACCTGAAGAGAGGCTTTGTTAGATATCCCCTTAATAGGGTGAGAAGGAAGACCTTCCATCTCCCCTCCATGTTAGATGTAACACACTCTATACCATCCCAATGTCAGAAAGAGACGGTCATTCACTTCATTAATTCCAAAGTCCAATTTGTGAGTCTGACAACACCAGTGTGCAGACAGAATTTAGTTGTATAGTTTGTCTATGGTAGCAGACATAATCAGAAACAATGCCCTGTATTTGAATAAGTTCATTTGTCTGAATATGAATATGTTTGAAATAGGAAGGCCATACTTTCTCTCTAAAGTGCTTTATAACATGTGGAGGTGGTTATCCCCTACATGAGACAACGTATTTATATCTATCTTTAAGCATGGGTACTCCCTAAGTATTTCTTTATTTTAGCTGTAAGGTAGATGTATTCAGAAACGCATCATGAGACGAAGAAAATACTCTTTGTCCATTAATTTACTCATGCATTACTTACTAAAAATAATTACCAGGCTCCTGCCATATGCCAGACACTTTTGTAGACACAAGAGGATACAGAGATGAGCAACACCTTTACCATTTTTGGTGACAGTTAAGCACCCATCTAAAAAGTTGTCTTTAGTGTGTGCCAAAAAGTGTAACTCTCATTCCCCCCACACCCCCGCCGCGATATGACCGCTCCACCCTAGAGTAGAGATGGAGACCAAGCACTTGAAGATCTAAATCAACTGTCCCCAGGAGCCCAGTTGAGCGACAAAGCTGAGCAGAAAGCCCAGACTGTGGGCGCGGCAGGACCACGGAGAGCGCCGCCGCCGAGGCCTGGGCGGGGCCCTGAGCTCGGGTTCCCGGGGCAATGTTTGTCTCCGCCAGCAACCCCCAGGGGGCGCTCGCGCAGAGGTTTCGGAACTAGTCTCTTGCCGGGTTGCTGGGTGCATGGGTTTCGTCAGAAGGTGGAAATCTCTCTGTGAGAAGCTGCCGTCTCCCCGCCACCCGCTCATCCCCGTCTCTTTCTGCCATCCTCCTTTCCTTCCTCCCTCGCTCCACTCCACTCCCTCCCTCTTTCTTCAGTATCCTCCTCTTTACTCTCTGAGTTAACTGAGAGCCGACCTGCCACCTCCAACATTTTCACCCTCTTCCCCCACCCCCATCACCGAGAATGGAGTCAGGGTTTCCGGAGAGACCAAACTCTGCTCTCAGCACCTTTCCCAGCCGTTGCTGCTAAACTGACCTCGGAGAACGAGAGGGGAAGGAGGTGCGACGCCCCTTACACCACTACGTAACTACACCACCAACCACCTCCACTTCAAAGTCGGATTTTGCATCCTAGGGGCGGGACAGACCTGGTCCCGGGCTGAATTCTCTCTCCACTCTTCGAGGTTGGCACACCCAGGTAAGGAAATGCCAACTCTTCATTCCTGTGTTCCTGGGGCACTGCGATTGCAAAGTCTGTTGGGGCTGCTGTGTAGCAAGACCAACTTTTGAGATGCACTGCTTCTCGCTCACATTTGCTTGTTTGTCATTGCTGTTGTTGTTTTAAAAAGCAGCAGCAAGCAACGTCTTTAATCTGAAGGAACTTCCATCCCCTACCTCTAGCCTTCTGACATACACCCACCTCGCCCAGGTGGGGTGGGGCGAATGGAGTTGGGGAGAAAGACCGCAGAGGGGAGGGGACAGCAGGGCGCGGGTGAGGAGCAGGTCAGGGAAGTCCCGAAGGCGAAAGAAGGGGTACCGTTTTCAAAATCGGGGAAGGGGAGGGGAAGGGAGTTCTGGCTGAAGTTGCAGCTTCCTCTCTGACAGTGAGAAAGCTGTGGGACATTGTAGTCCCTTCCAATGGCTTGACCTGGCTGCGGTTGGATTCAACCTCTCAACCTCCTTCCCCACACTTCTTACAATGAGGTTATAATAATATTTAGTTGCCTCTGGGACTCTCAGTGTTAAAAACTAATGAATAGGCTTGCAAGTGCTTTGATTCAACCCAGTCCTTTAGCGCTTCTTCCTCTGTTGAATAAAGTAGCCAGAGGGAAAGGGGGACGGCGGACGGGGGACGGGACTAGAGGGACCACTGAAACCAACCCACAGCTGAGTAAGTTCACGACCCCGCGTGGTATCACAGACGCACGAGAACTGTTAGGGCTGAATCCAGTGGAGACAATTAGGAGGTGGTCCACGCCAAGTCAAGTGAGTGCTGATTATCATCCGGTGAGGAACTGGCTAAACCCTGATGAAAAATGTTCCTCCTTTATCTTGGAGTAGGTGGGTTTTAAGATCCTATTTCCCATTCTATGTTCCAAATTTGACCGCGCCCCCGGGGCGCCCCAGGGCGCCTTGGCGGACTGGCTTTCAGCCCCAGAACCCGCCAGGCTCCAGGGAAAATTCACAGGCGGCAGAGATGATCCAAGGGGCCCAAACTTATGAAGGGCTTGATATGAGGGGTTGGGAAATGGAGGGGGGGGGAAAGGTGAGCAGAGTAAAGCGAGGGCGGGCTGGGGAAGGGAGAGTGCTCTGGGAAGCTTTGCAAGAAAAATATCTGAGAACCTCTCCCTCTCCACACACACACACACACACACACACTCACAGGATTTCAGTGACTTGTGGGAAAAGGTGCTTCAGCACTTTTATATCCTGTATTCAAAACTATGCAAAACCAAACTCTTCATCCTCTTGCTGCTTTGCCAGGGATTTTAAAAGCACTGTTACGGTTTTTCTTGGCTCACTTGGTTTTGTTTCCTGAACAGCCCTTTTGAGCTGTCCAAGGTACTTTAATGTGTTCTCTTTAAATGAAGCTAAACCCTGCTCATTCACGCGCGCGCGCACACACAATTACCTTAACTTCAAAGTATTCTTTTCTCCCTACTCTTCTATTCCCTTAACAATCCCTATTCTCAAAGGCCTTTGTGTTTTATTTTCTGCTTTATATCAAAACAAACTAAGAAACACCCACTTTCCTATGACATAGGTGCTTTGAATCCATGCCAATTTTTGTAGTTAGTATGCACTGGTTGAACCACATAGCCTATCCCCCCAAAAGCCAGAGGCAAGCAAAAACTTAATTTGATGCCCTTCAAGTTTAGGAAGGTCCCATTTCTTTTTATTAACCAAAAGATAAGATGAAGCTCAGCATGGCTATGGCTGTGATTAGATAACTTCTGATATTTTCATTTCCCTTACTGAGCTGCTGCTTCTAGGCTGAACTCACTTTATTCACCTGCCCATGTTTAAAGAGAGACTGACAAAGTCACTCTGGCAGGTCAGGGCTCAGAGTTAGTCAAAGGTTCTCACATGTAGAGAAGTGCATAAAATAGAGGGAGGGCTGGAAAATGCAGTCAGAACACCTGTGTTAATAGTGCATGCTAATAAAGGCCAACATTTTCTCAATTATCTCTCGTGGGAAGATTCTTATGGTTTTAGAGGATCAAACTCAAAACACATCAGAATGAGGTGATTTTTCCATTAACATTACATAAAAGGATATATTGGTCTATAGCAATAGTAGATGTTTAATCCTGGGCAGTTTTGTATGATTGTGTGAGAAGAGATTGCCTGTAATTGAATCAAACCTCTACTTATGTGTTAACAGTAAAAACTCCCATGGTCATCAAACTTATGCCTTTCCTGTGAGTGGTCAGCCTTGTTTTTATTCTCCCGGACACAGGCCCAGCATATTTGACTGGGAGAAGGCGCAGATGGGGTACAGTGACTTCCAGTGTGAGATAGTTGCTTTACTAGAATTTCTTTGAAAATAGTTGCTCTAAGTTGTTTCTCAACTGTAAAAAGAAATTAAAAGGCTTCCTGTTTATCTCCAGGTCTCCAGTAGCAACATGACATTTTGCTTGAATTATTGGTTTGTCTTAAGGGGACCCTGGTTTTAGAGGTTTTAATTAGAAGGTGTTTGTTCTAAAGTATATCTTAATCTGCTTGCGTATTTCTAATTAAAAATAACTCATTTCAGTTAGTAGGAAGTAAAGATGTTATCTGTTTATAGAGAAGTTTTATGTAATATTCAAAAAATATAGAAAAAAGTTTTGATTCTTTTTAATAATTAGATGATTTAAGTCCATTATTATGACTTAAAGCCTTGAGGTCATACTGACTATAAGAAACAATCACAGACCAAAGAATGGGTGAATGGTGGAATCTTTATTCTCATATGCATTTGAATGTTTTGGAATTAATACTGAACACATTTATAAGGTTTGCACCATGCTTTCTTCTGACTTCACTTTGAAAATTCTTTGAACTGCAACACTGTAGACCATTATGTTACCTTTATCCATATAAAGAAAGGATCTTTTCATTTAGAGATGAACTTATTGAAGATGAGCAGTCAAGTGTTGTGTGTAATCAATGCTGCACATTTTCAGAGTGGGCTGAATCCAGAACAAAGAATGATGATATCAACTTGGCTAATTGGTAAAAGTCTCTACACTAGTTGGGAAAAATCACTTCATGCATCTTTGTATTTTTAAATCAGTGATGTGCAAGAAGATCTGTATTCCATGCACTTTAAAGAGAGAAAGAGCTAAATTTGTGTTCCATATTTGATCTTTCCATTTTTGTCTTGTTAATATTTTAAAAGAAAAACAAAAACCCCTGCAGATCCATGCAGTAACCCAAAGTCATATTTCCTTGGCAACAGTAGCCAGTATACTAGATTTACAAAACATCAAAATAGAAAAATTTAAATGCATTCAAAATAAAATGTCACATAGTTCAAGACCATTCTTTGGTGCATTAAAACTGATCTTCCAACATGTAATAATAGAGTTGCCTTTCTCCTGACTGAATGTAGATGGCAAAGAATATATTACTGATTTTAATTCTTTTTAAGATGTCTCCAAAATCTTATTTTATTTTGAAGGAAGCATATTACGATAATAATTTAGGCTGGGGTTACACATCCATTTTTTGGATAAAGTATTTATGTGAAGGTTGATGGTAAATCCAAAAATCAAGCACAATAAATGGGTTAGGTAAGATGCATTATCTTTTGTATGTCATTTGAAATAGACAGTCTATAGTAAGGACTCAATTAGTGTTAAACTCAAGCAGTGAATATCTCCTAAACTTGTGACTGCATGATAAAAACATAGTAGTGCCAACATATACTTTCAGGGTTCTTTTTTCTGTACTAGAAACTGCAGTTATGTGGGAGCTTTCTGTTTGCTGTATGAACTACTAAATACATGTGATATATTGTATATATTTTCTCCTAAATCGGCATATCCTGGGACGTCCTTTATTTATCTGCTGTATTCTTTGGAAACTCTCTTGAGAACCATCAGCTTTTAGCTCAGTAAATATTGAGGGTTGGAAAGCAAGTCTTGAAAATAAAGTGATAAGGATGCCTTCTTTGGGAAACTTTATTCCAGTAATATTATTTTAGTCATAGGGCTGGAAGAGGAGCCCATTTAAGCTGATCTGTGATGGACTCATCTCTAAACTGTGAACAGCAACTTTCAACAGTGCAATATTTATCCAATAAGTGTGATTGAAATTGTACAAAGTCATTGTCTGCAGCCATCTCTGTTAATGTGCATGTTCTATGACTCTCAGAACTGGAAGAGAGCTTGGGGATCATCTATTGACTCTAGCAATTTAATTTGACAGATGTGGAAACTAAAGCTCAAATAAGTGACTTTTCAAAATCACGAGATTCATTCAACAACCCTTCTGATTACTCCCCTTATAAAGAAACTCAAGTTCCCTGGAGATAATTACAGCAGTGGCGCCAATCTCTGGCACCATGTGCACTGCTGATCTTTATTAAGTATGAGTTAGGGATGATTGCGGGGGTGTCTCCCACCTCCATTAGAGTGTTAGAAGGAGTAGGCTTGGGACTTATTACATTGCTGTCTCTTGGAGCCAGTGGAATATTTACCCGATAAATGTGATTGAATTTGTACAAAGTCATTGTCTGCAGCCATCTCTGTTAATGTGCATGTTCTGTAAAAAATTGCTCATGCATAGACTTAGCTTTCTATTTTAAATGTCACAACTGAGTCGATAAAGTAAACAGAGATTTTATGAGTGTTTATAGTTCCAGGAACACACATGGGAATCCTTTATTCTGTTTTAAATTAAAGCTTCATTCAAAAAGAACAAACTTTCTTAAATGTTGCTTTTACATCTTTGGCTCAGAACACAGTATTTCTAACTTTGTTTTCCTTATTAGGAAACTAGAGAAATTTCTCCTTGGAAATGTCAGGGGGAAAATACAGTATTTCGGATTAACTCTAGAAACCTCAGGTTTAAGGTTTGTTGACCAGAAGACCTCTTTCTTATCCAAAAAGTCCAAAACCTCTGTAGGACAATTCATTGCACCTTGAGATAGAGGAGCAGCAAAATCAGGCTGGCAGGATTCCAGGGCAGGGCAAGCCCTAGGAGGTGATGAGTCTAGAAGGATGAACTAGAGAGAGCTGGCATTAGACTGGACAATCGCTAGAGGGCGCCAGAGCACCGGCGGAGTCCACCTCCGGGACGCATAAGCAAGACTTCTAGGATAAGGAATGGAGTTTGAGCCAACCCCAAGACATGGCCTGGGGTTATTGGTTTTCCCAGGTGCATCTGACCGTCCCGCCTGGATTGCCTCGCGGCAGAGAGGGGACAAAAGGTTTTGCCTTGAGCATCTGGTGGTCTCTTCCAGTGCCTGGTTAGCTTGCTCCGTGACTGGACAGTCTGACTGCTCTCAAAACTCCTCGTGACAGGCCTTTTTGGGGTCTGATTGCCCTTTGTTTCCTTACATTTGGACCTGTTATCAGAAGAACTCTGAATCCAGAAATACCTGGTTTAAATCTGGGCTACAGTTTTCAAGATACAGGTATTTGGGTGAATCACTTAACTCGAGTATTAGGATCTGGAAAATGGGGCTAGTAATTGTTGTAAATGTGAGGTGTTTAGAAGCGTCTGACATTTTAGTGGGTAGATAAATGCTACTTCCTGTGCCCATTCTCTTGGGAGTTCTCCCCAAACTTCATCCTTTTCTTTTTTAAATAATAATAATATCTTTTACTTAACACAATATTTTAAAAAACATGTAACCAATATAGAGATTATTGAGATATTTTACATTCTTTTTTTCTAGTACTAAATTTTTGAAATCTAGCATGTATTTTTATACTTATAGCACATTTTAATTGAGGTTTGCCACATTTTAAGTGCTTAATGCTCCTATGTGGCTAGTGGCTACCTTACTGAAACAGTGCAGATCTGTAAGAAGAGAAAAATTACTTTCACCATTTTTCCTTTTTGTTAAAGGTTAGCAATAATATATACAATGCCTGGCATACAATAGGAGCTAACACAGGTTCACTGTGATTATTATTTGCTATCACTATTTTATTTTTAAATGGGCCTCTTCCCCCATCTCTTATCCCTTTCCCCATCTCTTACCCCTTCCTGCTCAGCAGAAGGGTCTCATTCATCTATCTGTTGAATAATAATTGGTCACAGCATTTATGTCAAAAGCTATGTGAGGCACTGGGGATAAACATAAAAACTTGAGGGGCAGGCAGACTGGTGAAAAGAAACATTGAAACTGTGGTGTTAAGTGTGAGGAGAAAGATGAAGAAATGATGCTGGGTAAGAGATAAAGGAGACATTTGGTTTGTCTCAAAGAACCTGGGCCTTTATAAGTCCTGTTACACTAAGGTGTTTTTCCTCTCCCTGCATTTCAAGGAAGCAGGTGGACAGAAGGTAATTTTGAGGGAGAAGTGGAGGGGTGCCGTCTCATTCAGCAGGCACTTTGATTTATATATATTCTTAACAGTGCTAATAGAGATTCTCAAATCTAATCAACTGGCACCATGCCCTGTATGTGGTAATTTCATCAAGATCATGAAATAAATGCCTAAATAATTGACTTAATTCATTTAAACAGAAAATGATTTGGAAGAAAATGTAGTAGAAACATAACCAAGAAACTTTACCATTAAATGATGGGCTTGAAACAATCTAAATAAGAGCTCTGTTTTAAAAATATTGAAAGGTGTGTTTCACACAAATATCCACAAAAATGAATAATAAGGGCAATAGAATGGCCAAAAACAATGCTTTATCATTATCATTAAAGACAGAGAAGGCTTTTAATATGTTAGCAGCCACAAGCCTTGCAAGATGACTGAGGTGATGTCTTTGTTATCTTTGGAGCAGTTGATTCAACAGGTAACTTAGAGACATAAATCTCTGTGTCAAAATGGAAAAGTCAAGGAGTTTTGCACCCGACATTGTGCTAATGTGAAACCAGGGGTGGATACCTTTGATCATGTGTGTTAACGTTATCTGGCCAGGTAGACTGCAGAGCTCCTGAGAAGCCATGGTTAGATTTCTTTTGCTTGGTGCCATTTATGTCCTGTGACTTGACTGATGGCGAATCATGTTGGAGAAAAGGTGTGATAAGAGGAAAAGAGTGGAAATAGTTGATTTTTTGGCAACTAATAACACTCATGATAGCTCCTAACCTGATTTAATTTTAAAAAGGTGGGAAAATAAATGCCTCTTATGGAATAAGAGAATGTGAGAACTTGGCAATCCCATAAAATTATGCACGCCCCTCCCATTTTCCAGATAAGAAAAAAGAGACTCAGCAAGGTGAAGTGACTTACTCAAGCTTGTTGGTGGCCGAGTTACACAAGTGATAATAAAGGCTTCCTCACACCTGGTCCTGTGTTCTTCTTTGGCCCATGCCATACCACACTACCCTTTCCTCTCCACTTCATGCTTCAAGGGGTCAGGACTCTCTCTGTCTTGCTCACAACTGAACCCCAAACAGTGCTAGGTACCTAGCAGTTGCTCAAAAACTTTTGATTGACTGAATGAACTAAGCTGTTTCTTTCTTCCTCACGCCTATCAGGAAATGTGCCAAGAAATCACTGGGTTGCAATGCAGTTTGATAAAGACAAATATTTGTTAAGTTTTGTTGTGATAAGGGCTTAAACTTTAAAAGTAAATATACTTAGCTTGAACACTAGCTCTGACACTTAATAGCTGTTTTGCTTTGGGGACATTACTAAACCTCTCTGCCTTATTTCCTCATTTGTAAAAAAAATGGAGATTAAACCATATATATAAGGTAGAAGATAGGCCTTGACTCATCATATGTATGCACTAAATATTTTGTTCCTACTTTCCCAACCTTGCTCTCCATCCTTCCTGAGAATATTTAAAGTGAGATATAGTACTTCTTTTAAAAAGTAATTTTAATTTATTTTAGATAGTATGCATTTATCTTGCAGAAAAAGAAAATCATTTAATTATATAAATATAAATACATACACGGGTCACTAAGAGTATATATTCTGTGGGTTAGATATTATTAGTACTGTTTTATAAATAATTTGGTCAATGTCAAAGCACTGGCAACTTGGGAGGAAGAGGAACCAAATTTAGGGTATCCCTATTCCAATTCCAAGACCAGGGCACATTTATCCAGTCCATGCTTCACATGATCTTTGTTTCTTGGGCTTGGATTCTCCAAGTTGAAGTTAATTCTTTCTATCATATCCTCTTATGGCCTGGCTATGCTTCAGCCCCTGCATTGTGTACCTTGTTAAATGGTTATTCATAGATATGACCATGTCTGTAGCATGTTGCAAGCTTTTCCAAGTAGCAGCTGTATATCACACTTCTTGATATGACTCCAGAGAACCCAGAACTTTTTTGGCCCATAGGATACTCCCTCTGTCACTCTGGGTGCATCTCCATTCCTTAGCAAATATCCTGCATCCAGGCAAAGCATGCTTTTAACTTACTCAAAATCTATTCTACACCTGCTCTCATTTATTAAAAATATTCTTATTATATTTTGATTGTTGACTCTTTATCATATAATCCAAATTAATATATGAAGTTATTAGACATATTACTACTGTACATAGTTGTATCTGTACTACAACATATATTGTACTTCATGATAAATTTCTAAGATTTTTTCAAGGATTATTTTGACTATGTGTGTGTTGTAGTTTATGCATTGACTTTAAATCATAGTCCTCACCTCAAATGTGCTCCATTATATTTGCAAGACTATTCTGTGTGTTGTATATAGTAGGTAAGATTGTTTATTGGTGAATGGCGTAACTTTTAAGTCAGGAATTCCTAGGTTTGAATTTCACCCCTGCTTAACCTGTTGAAGCTCAGTTTTCACAGATATAAAATGAGAATAATGATTGTGTCTATGTGGTAGGCTGGTTGTGAATCTTGCTGTCACTTGGAAATTACTCAGATTGCAACCTTTATTTGCTGGTGGCATCTCTCACAAACTGGAGGCTTATTAGTAATTAATCACCCTAATGGTAGTGGTTTGCTGTGTTGCAGGGGAACTGTGAAAATTAGAAGTGTGTTTATGAAGGTACGGTAGATATCAACAACAAAATGTATGCTTTTCATAGCTACTGAATCATTTACCCTTCTTCTCCCTTTTCTCCCCTCCTCTCTCTCTGTTCCTACTCACAAATTTTATGCCCAGCCACAAAAGGTGACTCAAGGGTTATGCTGGAGTTTCTCTAAGATAAAACTTCCTCTGTTTCTGATGGTTCCAGCTTCATTTCAAATGAAAGGTATGTTTAGTACTGGCCCCAGGAACACCACCAGAATACAAAATCAATCATTCCACCCTACAAGACCAGCAGCAGAAATTTATTGTATTTGACTTTGTTTCCCCTGCCCTTGTCCCAAAAGGATCTTAGGTTGCCAGCATCAGACAACGTATTGGGTATCTCTCTGTTATAAAAGTCTAAAATGTTACTGGCATAAAATACTATCTTCAAGCCATGGTTCTCAAACTTGAGGATGAATCAGAATCTCAGAATCTCCTGGAGGGCTCGTTAAAACCCAGAGTGATGGGCCCTTCCTGTGGAATTTCTTACTCAGTGGGTCTAGGGTAGGAGTTAAGTAATTTGATTTCTAACAACTTCTAAAGGTGATACTGATGCTACTAGTTTGGACACCACACTTTGGGAACCAATGCCTTAAATATTTACCTTATACAGACAAGCCATGAATTTTCTCTCTGTGGTATCACTGAGAACAGCATTAGTGGTAAAGAAAGGGATCTGGCATTTACTGAGCACCTATGACATTTGCCATCTGCCAGGTACCTTACGGGGCACTTTATACACATTATTCTATTTCAGCCTCACAGCCACCCTGTCAATCAGTTTATGATTATTTATTGAAACCTTATCATGCATCATGTAATGTGCTGTGCTAGGTTTTGGTAATGTGGGATTAACAAAACAGACATAATCCTGACCTTCTGGATATTATGTTTCAGCAAGGAAGACATGCTTGAGCAAATAATTATAAGGGTGATTAGCCTGATGTATAAAAAATGGAAGACCAGAGAGGCCAAGTAAATTGGCCGTGATTACACAGCAAGTGGGAGACAGAGGAGACAAATAAAACCGTTAAAACATTTTGCTCCAAAATGTAGAGTCCTTCCACTAAAACACAGGTGCTCAGACTTTTGATCCACAGGGAGCTTTACACTCTTAATAATTATTGAAGACCCCAGGGCTGGGCGTGATGGCTCACACCTGTGATGCTAACACTTTGGGAGGTCAGAGTGGGCAGATCACTTGAGGTCAGGAGTTTGAGACCAGCCTGGCCAACATGGTGAAACCCCATCTCTACTAAAAATACAAAAATTAGCCCAGCGTGGTGGTGTGCGCCTGTAATTCCAGCTACTCGGGTGGCTGAGGCAGGAGAATCTCTTGAAGCTGGGAGGCAGAGGTTGCAGTGAACCGAGATCACGCTGCAGCACTCCAGCCTGGGCAACAGAGCAAGACTGTGTCTCAAAAACAACAACAACAACAACAACAACAACAACAACAAACTGAAGACCCCAAAGAGCTTTTGTTCATGTGTATTAAATCTATCAATATTTACTGTATTAGAAATTAAAGCAGTTTACCCTTTAAGAACTGCTGTACCAGACCCATGCTGCAAATAGTAACGTCTTTTCTAGACTCTGAACCTGAATATGTTTTGATAATTTTTGTAGCCATCAAAGATGAGAAACTTCTCATCTCCCCCTAAACATTTTTTTTTTTAATCCAAGGGCTTCTTTTAAGCTTTAGCCTGTATGTCTTGTGATAGTGACTTGTTAAATAAAAGCCTGATCTGCTTTGGAACTGTCTTTTGAAATATTTAAATCTTTATTTATTTTAAAAAGCAACAATTAAAGTATCAATCACGGCCCAAACTAAGATGTAGTGGCTTTATTATCCCTTAAAGGATGTAGCTGAAGGCATTTTGGAAGATAACAGCTCATAAAAGTTTGTGAGCAGCATTGTGTTTGAGTTTCTCTGGGTACAGGGTACTGCAAGGGAAGCCCCAGAAAGTAGGCTGAGGGATCACTTCTGCTGCCTCGTTAAAGCAAGAGAAAAAAGATGAATGATTGGACTCAAGTGTTTGAGGCTTTTATATGATGTTGGCAGCTGAATCATGGGTTAACGACGGAAATACTGCCCTTTCCCCTCATTTTAATTAGTTATCTAATGGGAATGAGAAGTTCTCTAGATATTTTCTCTTGGTGTGTAATGGTCCGTGCTTGTTCAGACACTTTGATGCTCTGGCTGACTCTGAATGCTTTATAGCATCATGAAGTTTAACTGAGTAAAATCAACTGAAAGGGAGCTGACATAACTCAATGTGGTTCTCAATGGGTGATCAATGAACTCAGATTTCTCTTTATTTTTATGGAAACAAGTGGATGAAGGGGGCTGCTGCAGTAAGGTTAGAGTGATTATTTGGATGTAGTGAATCCTTGGATAAGAAGTTAGAAAACAGGGAATCAAACAGTTATCTGACATCTAGATCACTGGTTTGCTGACCAACTTTTAAAATTTTTATCCAGATATCTGACATCAGGCACAACTCACCACCAAACAAGTCAAAAAAGTGCAGATAATCGTTTGTCATTTTAGTAGAAGCTGAAATTCACTGTGAAGGATCTCTGCCAGCTGATCTCAGGCAGCATGGATTTTTTTTTTTTTTTTTTTTTTGTATAACGGCATCTTTTGTGTATGCAGAAAATACATTTCTGGAGAGAAGACTTGCAGGAAGATCCAAGCATCCAGTGATTGTACTGGAAGTTTGTGCCTGTTTTTTTTTTTTTTTTTTTTTTTTTTTTTAATGCACAAATGTCACATCAAGCAGGAATCTGTGCTGTCCCATGAGGGGCCATCTCCTGGGAACTCTTTGGCCTGAGTTTCTTATTCTTTATAAAGTTGTGAGTTACTTGTTAAGAATTCTCAAATTTTGACTCAATGATCCCATGTGAACAATACATATTCTCACTCTAAATGATGAACCCTGTTGGTTTCGCAGATTGGTAGGGCTGCTTTTAAGAACTCCTTTTCTCTAAAGCAGGCACAAACAGGGAATATAGGTGGGCCTATTTGTTCCTTACTCACCTACCCCTGCCCAGGGAATGGGCTCAGGGAAGACCAGACCTGCCTTCTGATCCTACATGTCCATGTCTGCCCTGTATTTGACTTGCCAGCCAAGCGAAGCAGTCCTGAAATAGACTTGCTGTCCTCAGCAGAAATGGTTGATAGCTATTTTCTATGGGGTTGAATAATAGGGACCTGCCTAAACCCACGGGAACATCATCTTCCCTATGCTGGGGAGAAGAGATAATATCCAATTTGGGAGACCTGGTGCTTGGTTACTTAGATCAAAACTTCTATTCCACTTTGCTTGGATGATCAGAAACAGTTCTATTTGTGAATCCAATTCCCTTCCTGTGTTTTATGAATAGCTAATAGCTGGTTACAAAGTTTACTTCCTAAGATCCTTGTTCTGTGATTTCTCTCCTTTATACATACATTTTTAACTTCTATGAATGGGGAGGTTTGAGGTAAAATAAGATCTGATAAGAGAAACTTGAAATCTGCAGCCCAAAAAAGGTCATTGTCAAATGAGATCCAGTAGAGTAGGGATCAGCAATCTGTAGCACATGTATCAACTGCAGTATGCACACTTTTTTTCATAAATAAAGTTTTGTAGAAATACTGTCATACCTGTTATTGCACATAGCTTCTTTGACCCTATAATGTCAGAGCTGAATAGTTGAAATAGCGACCATATGATGTGCACCGCCTGCTATCTGATTCTAGACAGAAAAAGTTAGCCAACCCCTGCATTTGGAGCATATTTTTATTTGACCATCTCCAGGAACCTATATAGGAAATATATATAGGTTTCAAAAAATCCAAGGGATTATTATTCTGAAATATGAGCTATGGGCCAAATAGCTAAGTAGTAGAACTTTGTTGCTATGTATTGTGAGGATCTTGCACACAGTAGGTACTTGTGGCATGAATGATTATATATTTCTAGATGAATGACTTATGGTGTGGGTTCCACTTACCCATTTATAAAATCAAAGTATTTTATTTAATCTCTAAGGATCTTTCTTGCATGACTATTCTACATAATATTAGCAAGAGAGGTGATGAGGCAAATGTAAACGCCTTTGATTCTCTGCATCCCAGTGTGCCAACGCGACAGCCACAGTCTCTTGAATCACCATCAGTCAGATTCATTTAGCATCAGCTGGAATTATTAGGCAGGTACAAAAAACATGACCATCTGCTGTCACAGTGCTATCAAGAATCTTACCTGGAGAGAAACAAGGGGATTTAAGAGTTGAGAGCATCAAAGTTATGCTTCGTGCTTGTTCTGAGTTGGCTTATGGAGGTGGGGTTGAAGAACATACTGTTTGTTGTTTGTGTTCAGCAGTGTTTGAGATTTCCTCGTGTGTGGGTGCAATCTTGGGCATGTTCCAGGTGTGCAGGGCTAGGGTTAATAGCATCCTGTGATGAGCTGCTGTGAGTGCCTTCACTCATGTACCAAAATCATAGGTGAAAATCACACTTCCACTGGTTTCCAGAATTACTCTTTAGGGAGTTGGAGAGCTATGGATGAATTGCTTGGTGGGGCTGAGATGATGGTGATTACCTAGCTCTTATTGTCCTCCTTGCATCCCCCAGGGAAAAAAATGTAAACCATGTGATCCTGAAAGAAATGTTCGTGCTCTGTGATATGAGTAGGGTAGCTGACTCCCAATTCAAAGCATATACTATGCCACCCTGCAGGAACTGGAGTTCCCACAGCCCCCCTTTTCTGAGAAGACAGCTAAGGTTTCTGTCCGCTGTCACAGATTTGACCCCATGGTCACAGATTTGACCATGGGGTTATCATTTATTAATTTAGACATTTTGGAGGCAGGCACGCTGGCTCTGCTGAGGTGTGAGCAGAGCCCCAGCCTCAGCCTCCACATCAGAATCGCAGGCTGCACCCAGAGTTTTCCTCTCAGGCACTCCAGCCTTCGGGAGTGCTGGGATTCAGACGGAGCAGCCCTGCCTGCCTCCCATCTGTGGTAAGTAACTTACTCTCTATGGCAGGATGGGATGGCTGAGAGCAGGCAGGCAGTGAACAACCTGGGGCTGAGGAGGGGGAAAGTCCTTCACAAACTCTTGGCTCCCATGTGCAGGACACAGGCTACTTTTTTCCATTTGGGAAGAGAAGGGTAAGAGGAACAGGATGGGACTGACACTGGCATGATGCAGTTTGTGTGCGTTCTGACTCTTGAACCTTCAGGTTCCAATTTGGAATTGGTTTGACTTTAATTTAGAGAGCGATGATGGTGGTGAGAATGTGCTTAATGAAGTGTCACAAGTTTAAATGGTCTTTCCCAGCCGACACAGGCTGTAGGGCTAGTGGGCATGGACAGATAGACAGATACAGGAATGTTGCATAAATAGACTTTTTCTGGTCCTCTTGGCTGAAGGGCAGCCTTTGTTCCTTTCTTTTGTTTCTGACAGTTCTAATTCTTATTAGAACTTTTGAGAACCATTATTCAAAA
>NW_016810186.1:508958-528475 GCF_001698545.2 Rhinopithecus bieti | reverse complement strand
TGGACAGATAGACAGATACAGGAATGTTGCATAAATAGACTTTTTCTGGTCCTCTTGGCTGAAGGGCAGCCTTTGTTCCTTTCTTTTTGTTTCTGACAGTTCTAATTCTTATTAGAACTTTTGAGAACCATTATTCAAAAAAAAAAAAAAAAAAGAAAGAAAGAAAGAAAAAAGAGGGATTGCTTTTTGATCTGCAAATCAAAAGCATGAATTTGGTTAATATTACATTTCAGTAAAGTGGCATCATTGTGTCAAGGGAGAGCATTATGGTGAATTTTCCTGAATGCTGAGTTTTTTATCAGTTGCTTTTATTATTCTGTTTTTAAAAGTAAATGGACAAACTATAACTATATGATTGTAAACCTTTCCTATTCCTGTATATGTATATCTTTATCTTTATATGTCTCAATAATGTATATCATCATTCATCAAATTTATTTTTCAGATGCATTTTGTCACAGATTGATGCAATACTGTACCTATTAATTTGAATCAAATTTATTTAAATTTTAATCTAAAACAATAGCTATATGACTATTTCTCCTACTCACCAAAGTGGGCTTAAATTTCATGTGCAATCAAGGTAGTCTTAGTGTAGAATTTTTTTTTTTAATAAGAGATGGGACTGTTGCTGCAGCTCGGAAGTGAAGATGCTAATATTTAGTCTCACAAAATTGGACATAATTTAAAACTTTAACACACTTTCTTGCCTGTTTTATTTGTGAATATTGTTCCTGGCTTTGAGAACTTCAGAGCTTTTCCTATTTTTTTTTTTTTGTTTGTTTGTTTGTTTGTTTGCTTCACAACTCCTTAGGAATGTGCAAATGGAAAGGTAATAAAGGAAAATCTTTTCAAGATAAAACATGATTCATAAAGGTGACAGCCATGCCATATGTGAAGAGTGATTAACAGCTGCAGAGTCTGCAAACAGCTTTTTAAAAAGTTCTTGATAAAGTAGAGTTTCTCATTATTTCACGTTTTGGTGGTTGCTCAAGTGCATCGCCCTGATTTTTCTAAGCTTCATTTTATTCTGTGGCAATCAAATCACTCTTCAGGTTCCAGCAGCGCTATATTAGGGCTTAAATATTTCACGTATATCCCTGGTTATTCTTTCAATGATATTTTCAATTTCATGACAATGATGTGGTATATTAAAACCATAATCTCCTCTAAAGCTGCTCATTTTATTTCTGTAGCATGAGTTTGGATAGGCAGATGTTAGAGCATTTCTAATTCTTGCCCATTTGGAACTGGTTTGCTTTAATTTAGAGAGTTGTGATGGTGGTGGAAATGTGCTTAATGAAGTGTTACAAGTTTAAATGGTCTTTCTTAGCAGACACAGGCTGTAGAGCTGGTGGACACAGACAGATAGACATAAAGATGAGGTGTGCTAGGGGAAGAAAGTCCCTACTTCAAAATTCAGTTGTCATTTTAGCAAAATAGGTTACTTCTAGAAAATGCATTTTCATGAAACTTAGTTGGCAAATTAATCAATGACTCTTTCTGATTAGCAAACCCCTGATAACTTGCTTTGCTTCTCAGGAGTACAGGATAGTAGTTTTAAAATATTGTTCATGCCACAGTTCTCTTGAAGAATCTGCTAAAACCATGAACTCTCTCACCTGAAAAATCAAATTCGCATAATTGTGTGCATCTGATTTCGGGGGTTTATGGACATCCCTAAAGCATACACCTTCTTTTCCCATCAAGAACTCCTTCTTGGTCACAGCAATAGATGCCTTCTATGTGGCAAACTTCTTTTTTAAAAATATATACATTAACACCCACACACTGTGGCATTTCCATTAGAGGGAAAAGGGAGCAAATGGGGACGTCTTAGGTAGACTCTTTTTTAGGATTACCACAAAGAGTTGTGCATTTGCCAAGGTTTGGACATCCAACCTTCCTGTGTTGTCTGGGGGCACACTCTGAGTTGAGCATCTGGGTCTTCAGGGGTGGGCAGAGGAGGAGTGCTAGCAGCGCCTCAGGGAGTTGGCAGTGAGAGAGGCATGGCTGTATGCCAATGAGTATCCTCAAAGGTTGTCCCCTGCCCCCACCCCATGGAGCCTCTGAGCCCCGATTCCCTGTTGGGCTGCCCAGGAAGCCGGTGGGCTGAGCATGTCATGTGATGCCTTGGCACTAATAAGAGGAGAAGGCCTCCCACTGTAACTCCTGGTGGAGGGCCAGTGGCATCCCAGGCTTTTGCCCAAATGTCCTTGAGTTCTATACCCTGAGCCTTGAAATGCAGCTTTTCTGGGGCTGACTTCCCAGGATCGGTGGTGCTGTACTTGCAGGAGATGGTGTTTGCTAGCCAGTGAAGCACCAAATCAGCAGTGAATGTGGTTCACACACAGCTTTATGCAGGTGCATCAACAAGCCTGGAACTAGGTGCTGGGTGCCCTCTAAGACACCAAGAGCTATTTTGGAAATAGAAAGTGAACAAGTATATAAAAATGGAAGATCCAGAAATACAAGGGTAAGACTTGTCCTTTATTCCTTCTTTTCCTCTTTTTTCCATTTTCCCTACTCTTCTTTTCATCCTATCTTCTACTCCTTTTTTATCTTTCCTTCCATTTTCCTTTCCATCCTTCCTTTCTTCTATTCTTCTCTCCTTCTCTCTCTCCCCTTCTCCCATCTTCTCTTCTCCCATCTTCTCTCACTCCTCCCTTTTCATCTCCACTTTCTTCTCTTTTATCATTTCCTTTAGTCTTTTCTTCCTTTATATCCATCTGTTCTTTCCTTACCACCTTTCTTCAATTCAACAGACATTTTCAGTTGTTTATCAGGTACTGTTTCTTATTAGCTTGTGTGGAATTTTGTTTCCCTTTCCTTCACAACAGGTCTACCTTCCAGCTACTGAGGGACATTTTTGTCCTGCATCACCTTTCCCCAGCTCCTTCTTTCTCCTTTGCTTGTCTTCCTTAGTCATGTGATCGGCTAGCATATATTGAACACCTACTGCATGCAATTTACTGCCTTAGAGAAAAAAATCTAAAATAGTGATGGACTTCACTCTCAGGAAGGTTAAAATTAAATTTAGGAATTGAGGTACACACATGTGAAAAGGCAATAATATGTAATAGTTACATGATGTCACCAAACAGGAATGTGAGATGATGCAAGACAGTGTGAACATGACTGCTAGATGAATGAAGGTGAAGCATTTTGAGTCCTGAGAATGGACCAATTTGTGAGATGGGTGGGTCTGAGAAAGACTTATAGAGAAGGAGTGTAAGCTAGGTTTCCAAATAGAATTTTAACATTCAGAGAGGAGAGAAAATTTCAATCCAGGAATTGATGTAAGTAAAAGTGCAGTGGTCTTCATTTTGTAACCCCAGTTTTCAAGGTAAAATTCCAAGGGAACCTGCTTTCCTCTCTCAGGGTTCCTCTGACTTCTTTACTCCCGGACACAGTTTCCCCCAAATGCCATTTCTCTTCAGCTGGTGATGGGCTCAGGGGAGCCAACTAGTCTATCTCAGACCCATTCTTGATCCGTAGATCGGTCACTTTGTGTTGCAGGCAAAGACCTGCTGGCAGTGGAAAGCTCAGTTGAAGAGAGAATGTTGAAATATGAGCCCTAGATTGGTAGTTGAAATTCCAGTCTTTAATTTTTGTAAGATCTTGGGTAAGCCAAAGCACGTCTCTAAGGCTAATGGTCTGACATGCTGGATATCTCAGAGAGCCTGGGAGTCAAGAATTTTGTTTGGAATTCCTAGGTTAAGTGGTCGAGTATGATTGAGTTCAATCCAGGGTATAACACCTGGCATGCTAGTGAATCTTTGCTTGCTTTTTATTGCACAGCTCAGGATTGAAAGAATCTTAGAAGTTATCTTGTCTTTTACATGGTCCAATTATATAGGTCTGGAAAAGTCTCCCATTTTCTTACTCATGTACATTTAATCTGTGTTTTTGGATATTTTCATAGCAAATGTATGGCTATAAGCTGAAACGAATTCAAATCATATCGTTTCAATATTCCCAATCCATGGAGAAATATCTTATTTTCAGGTGCCTGAGAAGCCCCAGTTCTAGGCTTACGTCTGAATGTTTTGTGGAAATGACTTGCATAAAATCCGGCTGAGATGCTGTGTTGTCAGCCTAGCTGTAGAAGTTGAAGATTCTGTTTATTCCCTCTGAGGCTGGCATTTCTCTGTGATTGTTCCATTTGATCCCTTCAATGGCTTAGCCTCATCAGCAGCATCGCTTGGGAGATATAGGTTGTTGAGGTCCCCTCTGCTTGTGGCCCTTTGATTTTTGTCCACAAGTAAAGTAAACAATCCTTTTATCAAATATCTGCTGGCTGCTTAGGATACACATTTCTTAATTGGTACGTTTTGACCAATTATTGAAAAGTTTACATTCCGACATCATATCGTATATGATATATGTGTTGGGTGTGTGCGTGTGTGAGTGTGTATGTTTAAGGAGTTAGAAGAAAGGACTCCTTTTCCTTCTAAGGACAGCAGTTGATCCTTAGAGTCTATTGGAGCTTTCCTTCCCTTCTTTTATCAGGTGAAACTTGGTTGAAAGGGTTGCCTTCTAGCAGAAAGGAAGGGGGAAGATATGCCTGCTGGTAAATGTAAGCCTCACTGTATGCTCTCCTAGAATGCTGTTGTCAAAAGGAAATTTTGGTATTATTTTATTTAACTCTCTATGTTATAAATAAGAAAAACCTAAGCCCAGAGATGTGCAATAATTTGAGCCCAATTATCTTTGCAGCAGATTAAAGATAAACCAGGATCAGAGTATAGCTTCTTTGACTCTCTGAAATAATTAGATGCAGAGAATCTTTGCACCCTATTATAAAAAATATGTTAGGCAAAGAATGCAATGATAAATAAATTATATATTTGAGCAGCGGAATAAATCAAACAGTTTGTTTCATATTTAATTGAAAGTGATTTAACAGAAGTTAAAAAAGTTTTAAAATAAGAGATAAAATTGTTTTAAGAATACAGAGATATTTTACAAAATAATAGGATCCATTTTAATATTCTTGGTTAAACAAAAGTCAAATTTTTTCCACATGACTTTCTCCTGATATGATATAATGACTTTGGAAGTATATAATACTAAAATAATTAAAAGCTATCCAATTGCTCAAAAACATTAAGTAACTATTTTTTTGAATGACAGAAGCCAAGAACACAATATATTAAAAGACAATAGAAATATAACCCTCCTTATATATACCATGGAATGCAATTAAAACTATAATTAGACTACATTTTCTACTCCCAAATGTCAATGTTAAAAGAACAAAGAGAGAGATTAAAATAGTGTATATAGTTTAAAACATTTTAACAAAACAGAAAGAAAAAGGAGAATAGAAATAATCTGGATACTGAGGAGGGAAAAATCAAGTGGTCTAATGAACAAAATCATAATTTCTAGCCCAAGCTTGGTAGTGCCTCTTTCTCTCCCTCCTCCTTCTCAGGTGACCCTAGCCCTTACCTCAGTCACTAGGAAAGTCAGGGAGCTTGCTCCCTGCCCTTCTCAGAAGCAGGATCTTGGAGAGAGGAAGACATGAGGAGTGGGGGTGGGAGGAGCATTGGGGAGGAGGAGGCTGGCCCAGGGGCCATTTGTTCTATCCATGTCCCCTTAGGGAAAGGGTGCTCCATTCCTGGCTGTAGGCATATTCCCAGGGCCTTCCAGCCTGCAGCTATTGAAGGAGAGACTTTCTTTACAGAGCTGTGGACATGTCTTCCAAGGCTCTTCACTGGCAGCTGCCACTCTTAGAGCTCAGTTCCCTTTAGGAGCCCTCAAGAAAGTGTAACATTCTCTATGTCATGGGAGAGTGGAGCAGGAGGAGTTTACTGGTAATTGTGCACAATTTGGCTGAGCTTCAACTCAGACTTTGTTTTTTTCCCTCCTCTCAGAGTCATTACTGACAACCCCAAATACTTATTGATCACCTATATTGGTTGCATTATTGTAAGCAGCATTATACGAAGTTAGGACCATAGGCTCTGGGGCTGCCATGCCTGGGTGCAAATCCGGGATCCACCACCTCTAGCTGCATGATCTTGGGCAAATTATACCATCTTTTTGTGTCCCAGTGCCACTATTTGTCAATGTGGAATAATAATAATACTAGTTCTCCACTCATAGGTTGTTGTGAGGTTATTAAATGAGAAGGGACTTAAAACATTTTGAATAGTGCCTGACATTGAATAATTATTCCCAAAATGTTAGCAATTATTATATTATTCTAAAACACTAGGCAAGGGTGTAATAATATTAACAAGTATAAAATACCATCTTTACATTGGGGGAATTATGGTCTAGTCTGGGAAACTGGACACTTTTTATTATGAAAAAAAAAAGTTGACCTTGGCTCTGATAATTAGTAAATGAAGAGTTGTGATGTCTGAAGATATATCATCATGCCTTCCTGCTGCTGTCTGTTGGTTACGGATGAGCAGAGGTTTCCTGTTTCCCAATAAAGTGTAAAGCATGTAGTCAATGTAGTGACTTCCAGACCCTAGTCCTCTGAGAAATCCTCCTTGTGTTTTATTCACTCCTAAAAACAACAACAACAACAAAAACAAAATAAAACTTATGGTTATTCAGGTATAATTCAATGTAATTGCCTAAATAAATACAAGATACATGAGTTCTTTTTAATTTTTTTTTATTTTTGAGATGGAGTCTTGCTCTGTCACCCAGGCTGGAGTGCAATGGCGTGATCTCGGTTCACTGCAACCTCTGCCTCTGGGGTCCAAGTAATTCTCCTACCTCAGCCTCCTGAGTAGCTGGGATTACAGGCATCCACCCCCATGCCTGACTAATTTTTATAATTTTAGTAGAGATGGGGTTTCACCATGTTGACCAGGCTGGTCTCAAACTCCTGACCTCAGCTGATCCACTCACCTCAGCCTCCCAAAGTGCTGGGATTACAGGCATGAGCCACTGTGCCCAGCCAAGATACATGAATTCTTAAATATGCCGCTGTTATTAGGACCTTCTCATTGGTGGTTGTCTTTTTAGTATCCCGAAGAAATGTAAAGGAGACCACCTGACTAGCAGACTCTTGGTTTATTAAAGTCATAGTACTCAGATGCCATGGAAGCTAGTGTTCAGATATATCTTAGAATGAAGCATCCATGCTCCAGGTAAGTCCCTTTTCTTACTGCATTATATCAATCTTCTCAGTTTAATTTTCTTGTCAGCTTAATTACGTCAAGGGTAGAATCAGAGGAAGCTCTTCCCGCCATTGCCATCTTACATGCTAATTTCTATTTGCCCAGGAGTCTCTTGATGGCTTTCACAGCTTGTGTCTATAAGTTGAGCTCAGGTTCTGCCCACCCATGCCCAGTACCACCTAGAGCAAGGATCAGCACACTGTGACCAAGGGGCCAAATCTAGTACCATCTTTTTATTTAAAAGGCTGGCTGGGTGCAGTGGCTCACATATGTAATCCCAGCATTTTGGGAGGCCAAGGTGGTCGAATCACTTGAAGCCAGGAGTTTGAGACCAACCTGGCCAACATGGTGAAACCCCGTCTCTACTAAAAGTATAAAAATTAGCCAGGCGTCATGACACATGCCTGTAATACTAGCTACTCAGGAGTTTGAGGCAGGAGAATCTCTTAAATCTGGGAGGCAGAAGTTGCAGTGAGCAGAGATTGCACCACTGGACTCCAGCCTGGGCCACAGAGCAAGACTGTCTAACAAAAAAAAAAAAAAAAAAAAAAAAAAAAAAAAAAAAAAAAAAAGCAAAAGAAAGCTTTATTGGAATACAAGGATATAGATCCATGACTATATATATTGCCTGTGGTTGCTTTTGTGCTACAATGGCAAAATTGAATAGTTGTGACAGGGACCATATGGGCCCCAAAGCCTAAAAAAGGTACTATCTGTCCCTTTATAGAAAAAGTTTGCTGACCTGTGACCTAAGGATTAGACATGCCAGTCCCATAAAGGAACAGAAAGAAGTCTTCCTGAGGCAATACGGGGGGCAGAAATCACCAAGGTTCTACAGAAAGGGAAATTCAGAATATGAAAGGATAAGATGGGAGTAATAAGATTGGCCGTAGAACAAAGGGGATGATATATTAACTGGAACACTTTTGACACAGGCTCCTGTTGCTTGAGCTGTGGTATAGTTTCTTCTAATCCCAATTGAAATTGTCCCTCATAATATGATCTCATCACAGAAGTCACATGCAGTATTACAGTGGTGAAAAATGTTGTGAGTTGCTTTGAAATGAGGTCCTATTCTCTCATAGCTATTCTATGCGGGCTGTTTACAATTTCAGAACAAAACTAAACTGTCCTTTGGGATTTGACTTTGCTTTCTTAAATGATGATTCTGAACTAGGTGATTAGGGTTTCCCCTTCCTCAGCTACCAGAGCCTCCTCATTTCTTTGCAGGTACTAGGTTTTTCTGGGCCACCAGCTATATATGAAATGTCTCTAAGGAATGTACACGTGGCAATTATTTCCCATTCCCTTTCCATCATTAAAAGGGCCACAAGGAAAACTTAGCTATGGAGTGTGAAATCCAAGCTTTTTGACCAAGGAATCCTGTGCAAGTGCTCAGGAGCTATTTGTTTTCCATGTGTAGTTAATCCTGTCTGTACAAAGAGGTTGTCAATCTGATTCCAGTTCTCTGCCAACTCGTTTTTGTGATTTTGAGCAAACCCCTCTCTAAAGCACAAGGGGATCTATCTGTGGGCCTAAGCTCTGGGACTCTTCTGCTCAGCAGGCTGTACACTGTGGCTCAGGAGTGCCTCCGTCTATGTAGGATGACTTTGCTAATTTTCACAAAGCTGCCCTATGGGCTAGCAGCAGGCCTATTCCTTCCTGTTTCTGAGCTTCAGTTTCACCAGCTCAGAAAAACAGAGGAGATGGTTTCCAAGCTATTTTCTAGCCTTGGAGCTTTAATTTGGAGGTCCTTTGAGACAGTCTGTGTGGGTTGGGTAAGCAGCTCTCTTCATGCTCTGTGGTGCTCCACTACTGGGGTGCCTTTGAAGCTATCAGGATAAGCCATGTGCCAGGAAGTTCTTGGGGCTTGGAAAAAAGGGAGCTCTCGAGTTCCTCTAAGGACAGGACTCTAACAACTAGAGGTAACAGCATTAAGGCAGATATTGGCTATGGAGGGGGAGGAGGGGTGTCAGACCAAAGGCAGGTGTGGCTACATCTGGCCCTATTTTGCTCAGCTTTGGAGCAATGAAGAGAGGTCATGGCCCCTCTGACAACATGCACTGTGAGAACATTTGCCTAAGTATCAGGTATCGACAATCTTTTCTCCCTGACCAGGCCATCACTGGGGTTATGCCTGGCCACTGAAAATGGGGACCTGGACACAAAAGTGTCCAGATACCCGGGCTGAGCAAAGCAACAATAATAAATGTCAGTGAGGTGCCCTGTAAGCTGTGAGTACATGATGGTGAGGCTCACATTGCAGGAGTCAAGGAACCCTCTAAAGAAAGAGGCCATGGCTCTGAGCATTCTTGAGATTTCTGTCAAACTCAAGCTAAAATTTCCTCAGATTACTGAAGCATTTGGTAGATTTCTCTTAAAAACCATGTTTTGTTCTTTTTTCCTCCCACTTTCTTGGGCCATAATAATCAGTGCTTAGTTATTTGTAGCTGTGTGTAGAGAGGGTGCTAAATGCTTTCTTGTCATCCCATGTAATTTAAACTTCACGCCAGGTTAGGTGTAGCTGGTTTGGCCAAAGAGGAAACTGAAGCTCACTGAAGTTAGGCCATCTGCCCAAGGCCATAGAGCTAGAAAATTCTGCACCTAAGATTTAAACTCAGAATTTATAGCCAGGTGATAGTACTTTTCAAAGCCACTGTGCCCCATGCCTCCTATATACTGCCTTGAATGTGGCTAATTTCATTGCTAGTGCAATGAGGCTGCAGGCAGAGAGCACTTCCTTATCTGTTTAGAGTTAACATAACCCAAGGGTTCTCAACTTCAGCACGATTGACATTTTGGGCTCTAGAATCATTTGTTGTGGCTATACTGTGCATTATAGGAAATTTAGTAGCATCCCTGACTTTTACTTACTTGGTCTGAATAGCAGCTTCCCCATTTTTTCCCAACTCAGTTGTTAGCAACTTAAAATATCTCCAGGTTTTGCCAAATAACCTCAGGGGGCAAAATTAGTCCTGATTAAGTGAGAGTTACTCACATAACTAAATGTTTACCTACCATTAAAAAAGAAATCTCTGCATATATAATTTTTTTCCACTGGCTCTTCTTTTTCTCCTCTTTTGTACAAAAACTCTGTTATGAATGACTTGGGTCATTCTCCCTGCTGGACTGACATCCTGGAGTGTGTCACTGAAAACCTTCACCTTGCTGGCATCTTCCCAAGTTTCTCAGACACCCTGTCTTTGAGCCTGGAGCCTCCTGGGGAAGTATTAAGAGCCAACCAGCTATGAAAACAATGTGCTCTTCCCTGTGCTAAGTGCCTCTTCTTAGGCAGTAAAATGCTTCAGTGGTATGAACATATGGCATCAACATGGCCTCTGAAAACCATGCTGGGTGTTTAACAAGCATGGAGGGATGGGGACAGGCTGTGATGAGCTCTGGAGGCTTATAGAACAGGACCTCCCCTCCCCCAGGAGCAGAGGTTCCTCAGGGATCTTGACTCCACATAGACCAAGGCTTTGTGGGAAAGAGAGCTGGTGCCTTGAAGCTATTGCATTTTGTTCCTTTAACAAAACACCCTGCAGACCCTGACATCTGCCACAGAGAGAGACAGAGCAGCCATGTGACCCAGTGCCAGCTCTTACCTCTGACTCCAGACAGGCATTCTGCTGAAGTCCACCTTCTATTAGGTAAGAGGATATGGGCCGGGCGCGGTGGCTCAAGCCTGTAATCCCAGCACTTTGGGAGGCCGAGACGGGTGGATCGCGAGGTCAGGAGATCGAGACCAACCTAGCTAACACGGCGAAACCCCGTCTCTACTAAAAAATACAAAAAAACCTAGCCGGCGCGAGTTGGCGGGCGCCTGTAGTCCCAGCTACTTGGGAGGCTGAGGCAGGAGAAGTGGCGTAAACGCCGGGAGGCGGAGCTTGCAGTGAGCTGAGGATTCCGGCCACTGCACTGCCAGCCTGGCGACAAGCGAGACTCCGTCTCAAAAAAATAAAAAAAAAAAAAAAAAAAAAAAAAAAAAAGAGGATATGGGCAGCTCTGCAGGACCCACTGAATTCTGTGTGCACACCCTCCCTTCTGAGGGCAGGGCCCATCAACTTTGAGAGTTCTAGGCCAAAATAAACAGCCTAGAGTATTGGTCACAGAGCAGGTGTCACGGCTGCTCAGCAGCCTGGTTTAATAATTCCAGGATGCAAAAGGCTAGAAAGGTCATTGGCATATTTTTCTAGAAAAGTGGACTGCCTGTGAAATATTTTAATAATGCTTAGAGTGAGACACCTCCTTCTTGAGTGATATTATCAAGATGATGTATTGATAATATTTTTATGAGATTTAAAAAAACATAAGTTTTTGGAGTTAAATAAAACTACCAGGAAAAAATCATTAGATGTTCAGGGAGCTCTTCTTCATAAAAGAATTTATGGGCATATCTGACTGAACCCATAGCTGACAGTGTAAAATGTACACGTCTGTGTACATTCATGCCCATGTGCACAAATGTGCACATATACTCTTTTCTTCATATGGAAAGATCATGGGGCTTTTGGCCAGATGAGCCTGTTTCAATTCCAGCTCAGTCACTTCCTGCATGTAAAGCACGGATGAGTTGCTTAAGGTCCCTGAGCTTGTTTCCTTGTCCTTAAAACAGGAATAATAGCTATATTAGGGCACTGTGATTAAGGTTAGAAATAATGTATTAGAAGTTGCAAAACATAGAAAGTACTTGGTAAATGATATTATTTTTATCAACACAATATCTTCTTATGAACCTTAAATAAAACAGATACTAAGTCTGTGCTAGAATTGGTAATTTTAGATTACTCTTCAATAGTTAGGCTGTTCTACCTAATATTTACTCCATTTCACTCTTGAGACTGGGTGTGGGTATGTTTTTCATCTTGTATACCTTCATTCAATCCTCATTCAATAAGAAATAATAAGTTATATTCCAATTATTCCCATATAACATCTTCAATGCTCCAGCTTTTCATTCGTTCCACATTTATTAAGCACCTACTGTGTACCAGACACTGATCTAGGGGCTGGGAATTCCACAGTGAAAACAGAGACACAACCCCCTGCTTTCCAGGAGGTTACATGCACAGTGTATTCCAGCCACACCTCCAACAGAGAAATGTGCCATTCAAACTGGAGATATCTATTGTGAAGAAACTTTGTGCCACACTCTGCTGATTGCTTAGGGAAGACGGTGCAGTGATGAACAGAAACCCTGGAATATGGCAATGATGGTGGGTGTGTTGGGTAAGCGACACATGAGCAAGTGACTGTGAGACAGAAAATACAAAATCGTGACAGGTGTCATGGCAATCCAAGAATTGGTTTAGAATTAAATTTATGATGAATAATTCATTAAGGCTTACTAAGGAAAGTTGAATAGAGTGCTTGGAAACATCGTATGTGAATGTTTTAATGAATGAACTGTTGAATGAAAAACAAAGGGCTGCTGTGTATGGTTGTGCAGGTTTCACATTGCACAACTCCAAGGCATACCATTTAAATTGTGGAGATAGTCAACATGCAACTTGCATATGCAGCAACTCTGCCAAACATTTCACACACACGTCTCATTTAATACTTCCAACAATTTAATACTTACGTCATGTTTTCTTCATTTTGCAAGCATGGAGTTGGGGATTCAGTGAGGTTCATAAAGTCAGCAGGGGTACTCTTAATTGGCATGCAGACATATCTGACTCCAGAGTTGCTCCTTGGAGAACAGGAGAAAACAATCCCTTGAAGTTTAAACTTGATAATGTGAGTCATGTCTCATCTTTGAACCAAATGCTTAGGTTTCTGGGGTCAAAAAGAAGTGAAGACAGGGAAATGGTTACTTTCCCAGATTTTGGGTTTCAAGTCATGAACTCTGTAAGACCCTTGCCCTGTTTTCTGTTATTAGAACATCATACTCTTAGCTCTTCTTCCTCATTTCTTCAAGAGAAGAATGGATCATACATTCTAGAAAAATCCACCTGGCAGAGATGCCGAGCACATCATCGTCACCATTAACAAAAAATAAAGGATAACAGCCCTGGACCAGCAGAAGTGAAAAGCTGTCATTGTAGGAGCTTTTATTATAGCAGAGGATCGGCTTCTCAGCAGGGGAATTACATCCAATTCTGATGTGCTGTTTCTTTTAGAACTCATTTTTGATGTCATCCCATTCTTGAATCAGCAGCAAATTAGATAATACAAGGTCAGGTTGGTGTCTTCTCACATCTAGTTGATTGTGAAATAACATGTCCTGCTCCGCACTGCCCCTTTGTGGTCTGGGCACGTTGTATCCCCTTGTGACCTTGGAAATCCAGTTACTTCTGATTGCTCATTGCTTCTCAAGGCAATTTATTTCTCAATCAACTTTTTAACACAACAGCTCAGTCCAGAGAACTAAAAGAAAAATTGAAAGAAAGGTTTATGTCAGGTTAAAGAAATATTGTGGATAACAATTAACACAATTTTAAAGTTTCAGGCAACAGAGGATTTTGAGTTACATGATTTTGGAAGAGGAATGCAGCAGACCTGATTTGGAAATATCTTGCTTGTTATGCTGTAAACTTCTCTCAAAATGTCACAGTCTGTAGATACTTAGAGAGAGCCTAAGTTGTAAACAGGTTTTGCATCTTCTATGCTGTTCATTTTTCTTAAGGCAAGGCGGGGAGGAGTAAGAAAGATTTATATTTTTGAGTTATATGCTTGATTTCTTCCCAATGACCCTAAGAGGAAGAAATTATTATCTCAATTTTATTGATGAGGAAAGAGAACTCTTCAGAGTCCTATGGCCCATGGTGGTGTGTCTAGGTTTTTGATCTCTGGACTGACTCCTGCATAGCCATGCTTTTTCCATGATATCATATATTTTGACAGTCAGTGAGGGACCACCTTCCTTAAATAGAAGGAGCAACAAGTTCTATGTTAGTAATGGTAATATCCCCCGCAGGTAAATAAAACAACACTAGGTTGTGATCAGTGAGTAATTACTCTGTGTCAGACAGTGTACTGGATGTTATATTCTCACAGAACTTCAGCAAGGAAGATGCTGTTTTCATGCCCATATGACAGCTGATGATGCTGAAGCTCAGAGATGTTAATGACCTCCCCAGGGTCATATGGCTGTTAAAAGTGCCCTGTCTTTGTAGTATTATGTTTTGTTTTCTCTGTTAGACTTCAAACTTCCAGGAGGCAAGGACTGTTTCTTATTACAATTGACCCTTGAACAATACGAGTTTGAACTGTGAGGGCTTTTAGAAGTGGATTTTTTTTTTTTTCAATTAAATGCAAGATGCAAAACATGCATATACGGAGGGCTGTCTTTTTTATACGTAGGTTCCAGAGGACCCACTGGGAAACTTGGGTATGTGTGGATTTGGGTATATGTGGGGGTAATGGAACCAATCTCCTGAAAATACTGGGGAATGACTATATTTTCCTCATCCTGAAAACCCCCTGCAAAGTGGTTTCCCTGTGGTAGGTCCTTAGTAAACACTGAAATAGATGAACGTCAACTGGTCCTGAATTCTGCCTTCCCTGATCTGTGCTTTTGGTCCCTTCACACGTTGACCAATCCTGTGTAATCAGGTGAACAGATGGAGAAAAAGGATATGTTAGTAGATTGTTGTCTTCCTTTTGTAAAGTATAGTAGCCTATAGCTACTATAGTAGAAATAGCACATTCATTGTTGTGTTGTTTTTTGGTGACTATTAGGATAGGATAGGTCATGCTAACTTGACAGATAACCCCAGTAGCTTAATACAATTGAGTGGCTCTCCAGGGCAATTGTCCTCTGGTATCAGTGGTTCAAGAGACTGCCTTGATCTTTGGCTTTGCCATTTCAAAACAAGGCTTTCTTCATAGTTACCACAGAGAGCAACTGGGTGCTGAATCTGTTTTGCACCTGTAATTGAAGAGCCACACATCAGTTCTGGTCACATCTTATTGACTGAAATTAGTCACATGGCCCCAGTAGTCCACTCAGAAGGTGGAAAAGAGGAATTATCTTTTGTGCCCAGAAGGAGAGAAAAATGGATATGAGTGAGCTCCAGAAGACTCTATTCTAGTGATGTTGATTCTTTATTTTTTTTCTACCTCTTAGTCATAGAAAGGATTTGAGGTAATGGCTATACTACCATAAGATTTCTTCAGAATAGCTTCATAGTCTTGCAGTTCCACTGGGAATGTGCTATAACATTCATTTCCAAATGCTTAAACATAGTGGCTCATGTCCAACTCTGGCTATTTGAAATTTCTAGATGTTGGTTATACCAGTAGCTGTACTTTTTTAAGGGTAACATATTTCCTGTAAACCATCAGGAATGTTTTAGTTCAGGAAACTGTTTCGTTTTCTTTCTTAATACTGTTTCAAAGGCTGGCTTAACTTGAGTTCTTGCTTTTTTAAATGTCAGTATGAAAATATTTTTCATCAGATTGTTTAAATCTTCACAATACAATGCTAAGTAAACTTAGCAGAATATAAAACTATATGCATTATGATCCCAAATTTCTCTTTCTGACAATTGTTGTCTGCATCTTTCTGTCTCTGTCTCTCCACACATACATACACACGTATCAGACATACATGCATCGTATACTGAAATTTAATACACCAAAATATTAGTATCAGTTATCTCAGAGCTTAAGAGTAATTTTGATTTTTTTCTCTATATGCTTTTCTAAATTAAAAAAATACTGAAAAATGCACTTTTGCTTAGATGTGTTATAATCAGAAGATACATTCTATATAGACATGACATAGCTATATAATGGATTTTTTAAAGTATCTATTTTTTTTGTAATTTTCACAGAAGAGAATTAAATTATGCTCATTTTAGATTACCTGCCTGCTTTGTTGCCTTTTGGAAGCCATTTAGAAGTTGGAGACAATGCTGACAGAAGGGTGTGGAGAGCAGAATGGGAGGGAGATGCCATTCAGAGATGAGGAGACCATCATTTCCATCATGAAATCCAATTTAATCAGGGTCAGCCAGCCCCTGCATTGCTCTCCCCTTCTACCCTTTCAGGTTAGTTAATTTGGGGGCATCTTCTGGGTAGTGCCATCTTGTAATTAAAATGCTGGTGCTGGCAAGTTCCAGCATCTCAGCTTCCATGGCCCCTACCTGTCAGCAGCCTTGTCTTTTTAATCAGGATCTATATTGCTCCCTTCTATCAAGTAACTTTTTACTTTCCCAGATCCCAATAAACTTGGATGGAGAAGAGAGACATTAGCTGATTTTTAATTTAATAATTTGCTTCTCAGGAAGCATACTAAAAGATGGCATTATGATGGTTTGTGTAATATAATTCAAGGACAATGTGCTTGTTGAGGTCTTATTCCCACTGACTCCTCACCCATTGTAGAGCCAGGGTGAGCAGAAAGTCTGTCACCCAGAAGCAGGTGGTGAAGATGACTTTTCATAGAAGTAGTATAGAGAGAAGGGCCCTCAGCCATCAAGGGCATCACACACCCTGCTGTCTGAATCATGAGAGGAAGGACATCAGATGTCTACTAGACTGCTCCTCAGGAATAAATTATCTAGGCAAGGTCCTGGGGTCAGCAGAAGGTGAGTAGACTGGTGGGGGCTTTGTGGAAAGGCTGATTAGACCTACAGCTTAAAGCCTTTCTGACAAGAAAGCATCATCTAAAATAGGCTGAGGAGTTGCTCCCTGTGACAAATAACCCTGTCCTTCCTCACTTATCCCCTTAACTGCATAGTTTCCCTAAAGTGGCAGCCATGACGTCGTCTGTGTGATCCATGTCAATTCACATGCATGTGAATGTAGTGTGTACATTCAATGCATATGCAAGCCATATCAGCTTATATCTGCCACTGATGAGTAAACAAGCAGATTGTGTCTCTGACAATGTGTTTCATTCTGAACTCACAGTTAGTTCATTTAACTCTGTTTTTCTTGTACCCTAAAGTGTATGTGAATCATCTGGAGATCTTGTTAAAATGCAAATTCTGACTCAGTAGGTCTGCAATGGGGCCTGAGATTCTGCATTTCTTGTCAGGTTCCAGGTAATGCTGAGGCTGCTGATCTAAGGACCACATTTTCAGTAGCAAGGACTTAACTGACAGCTGTTGTCTTCATTGGGATCATCAGCCTATCAGAAGGGAATTGGCAAAGCTTGGCTTTTTGATGCATTCTTCTATTTAGATTTTTACTTATTACAAAGGATACTTATTTAAATATGCACTTTGATATGTAAATAACTCTTAAAGGAATTGACTCATGTTCTTTTTGTTTTTGTTATTTATACCGAGAACAGAAATGTCCAAATGGACACCATCAACTGATTTTCTGCAGATGTAACAGAAACACACGTCCTCACATAAACCCTGCATCATATTTTCACAAACTGCAAGCTTCCTGAGGACAAGTGTCAATGCTTCAGGCAGACAAATGCTTAATAAAGACTTTCTTGTCATTTTCCACGTTCTTTTAGTGCTATCTTTTTGGATGAACTTGGGAAAAAAGAAGAAATGTATTTGAGTAAGATGTGGCAAGAAAAATTGGAGAAAATCCTCTGGAACTTCACTGTCTTATATTCTTGTTGAAATCAGAGTTCAACTCCTTACAAGAGTTTCATAAAAGTGACAAGTCAACAACACATTAATGAGAGCCTTAGTTCCTGTCACTGGCCTTTTCTTCCTCCCAGGCTTTCTGCCAAGACATGGGTTTAATTTAATATCTCCATCTCTGCAGCAATTGGTCTTTGACCTTTGAGATTATTCTGAATGCCATGGTGTACTATTGAGATGATAAATGGGGCAAATAAGAGGAGTCAAGTAAGAAGACACAGGGGCTATCACCATAGTGGGTGTAGGTGCCAGAGGTGATGATAAGATTGGCAGCCTAACAGATTTTTATTAGCTGGTGCTGCTGGGTCTGTGATGATATCATCCTTTGGAAAGTAGCCTGGGACTCACTGGGAATAACATAACTTGGTTAAGGAAAATAAAAGTGTTTGAAAAGGATCATAAATAGGAAAAAAAAAAAAAAAAAAAAAAAAAAAAAACACAAAACCCCTACTTAGCAGCAGCTGATCTAGGGAAGTTAGGAAAAGAAATTCGGTTGTATGTTGGTTACCAGAATTAATGTCAAATGATTTATTACACTGAGCAAAACTTAAAAAGCTACTGTAATTTGGAGGGACTCAGTGGATATGGATTTTGGCCTTAATTCAGCCCTTTAGTCTCCAGATATTCTCCTTATTTGGGGGGTGGATAGAAAGACTGAAGGGCCATCTTTTACTCACCTCATGCAGACATGAAGACATCTGTAAGAATTGTTGCTTTGAATCAAATACTCAGTATGAATGGAATTCGTTTTTTTCTTCTCTTCCTCTTCATTTTCTCCCTTCCTTCCTTCCTTCCTTCTTTCCTTCCTTCCCTCCCTCCCTCCTTCCCTCCTTCCCTCCTTCCCTCCTTCCCTCCTTCCCTCCTTCCCTCCTTCCCTCCTTCTCTCCTTGCATCCCTCTCTCCTTCCCTCCTTCCCTCCTTCCCTCCTTCCTTCCTTCCTTCCTTCCTTCCTTCCTTCCTTCCTTCCTTCCTTCCTTCCTTCTCTCTCCCTCTTTCTTTCTTTATCTCTCTCTCTCTCTCTCTGAGAATTACAAGACTCCTGGCATTTCTTACAGTTCATAACAGCAGGCTTTGAGTTTCTGCTGGAAACAGTTGCTACCCGTATTTATAATGCATTATATGGTCTGTTTGTAGCCAGCCAGATTTCCTTTATCATTTCATTTGTCATATATTGATTGAAACAGCCACTTTGGTGACATTATCTACTCATCATACTTGGATAAGAGTTATTCTTTTTCTTTTTTTGAGACGGAGTCTCGCTCTGTCACCCAGGCTGGAGTGCAGTGGCCGGATCTCAGCTCACTGCAAGCTCCGCCTCCCGGGTTTACGCCATTCTCCTGCCTCAGCCTCCCGAGTAGCTGGGACTACAGGCGCCCGCCACCTCGCCCGGCTAGTTTTTTTGTATTTTTTAGTAGAGACGGGGTTTCACCATGTTAGCCAGGATGGTCTCGATCTCCTGACCTCGTGATCCGCCCGTCTCGGCCTCCCAAAGTGGGTAAGAGTTATTCTTTACCCCTTCATGGAAGTGTAACTCTCGCATCTACAATATGAAGAGTAGAGAGACCAAAATTGGACATTAAAACAACTTTGTTTTGACACGGTCATTACTACTTTTGTTGAGGGCTTGTTCTGAGTGGATCTAGGCAAGCTTCTTAACATTTCTGTGCCTTAGTTTTCTCACCTGTAAAATGTGGTTGATTCCAGTACACAGCTCACAGGATTGATGGTTTTGGATACTAAGTGAGATATAATGTATTATCCATTTTCCTTTTCTTTCTTTCTTTCTTTCTTTCTTTTTTTTTTTTTTTTT
>NW_016810186.1:447275-508603 GCF_001698545.2 Rhinopithecus bieti | reverse complement strand
AAAAAAAAAAAAAAAAAAAAAAAAAAAAAAAAAGAAACAGGGTCTCACTCCATTGCTCAGGCTGAAGGGCAATGGTGTAATGATAGTGCATTGTATTATTCATTTTTTGATGTCTCTTTAATGTATTTAAAATGCTACTGTTTTAAGACTTTTGTAGTTGTTTATTGTGTCTGCCTGCAATGCTTTTCTCATGATACCCAAATTGTCAGCTCTCTAATTCCTTTGGGTTTTTTACCCAGGAATTTCCTTCTCAATGAGAATTTCCCTTTTCTAAAATGTTATCTCTTCCTTAACACTTTTTAGCTTTCTTCCTTGCTTTATTGTTTGTCCTTAACTCTTACTAGTATCTAATAAATTTGATATTTTATTTATTTATTTTATTATTTATTGTTATTGACTGTTACTTCCTCTCCCCATGAGTAGATCATGAGGTCAAGAAAATTTGTGCTCTGTTTTATACCTAGCGCCTGGGGATAAAATAAATTTTTGTTAAATGAATGCAATGTGCTTATCACAGCTTAGCACATAGTAAGTGCTTGGTAAGCACCACATTGTGAAGTTTTAATGCCTTCCCTCCATTTAGTACCTAAATTCTATAGCTGAATCCAACTTTATCTTTCTGGGCCCACTCAGCATTATTCTTGACAGTGTCTTCCTTCCTTAAATCCCATTTTTATGATAGCATTATCTTTTTATCTATCCGATCTTGTTCTCTGATTAGTTCATATGAGTTGGTCCGATCTTCCCAACTATTTTTGCAGGCTTCTTGTTAGCAGGAATAAATGACTCAGACTTTTTTTTTATTTGCCTACTTCCTTCAGTATAGGGGCACAGTGGATGTACATTGAATGTTGTTGCTAAATCAATCTGCATCCAGAAAATGTTAAATGACTACAGGATTTATCATTTAATTAACTAGAAGCCATATAAACAATTGAATGGAGGAAAAGAAATAATCATTTTTAATGAAAACCACGTTAATAAAATGCATTTACCTGTGTGAATTATTTGCCTGGTGCTTGTCTCCATCACATTAGCATGCTGTAGCTGCACTAGCCTTCTTTTCTTTTCCCAAGTTTTACTATGAAAAAAATTTAAATGTGAAAAGTTTAAAGGCTTTTACAGTAAACACCTGTGCACTTGCCAGTTCTACCACTAAAATTTTAAATCAACTGCTTTATCCTATCATATATCTCTCCGTCTACCCACCCTGTTATCTATTAATCCATCATATATTTGGTGCGAAAGTTTCTAGGCAAATTGCAGACATCAGTACATTTCTCCCTAATTACATCAGCATATATTGAAATAGAGCTTAATATTGCAACAATCTTTCTGATTCTTTTCCAGCATAGAATTATTTTGCCTCTTTTACAACTTCGTATAAATGGAAACATATAGTATGTACTCTCTTTTGCATAAGGCTCATTCACTAAATAGTATTCTTGAAATTCATCTATGTTACTACATGCTTATTGCTTTTAATTGCTAGATTGTATTCCATGGCATGGATGATCCCCAGTTAGTCTGTACTTGCACCAGTTGATGGCTATTATAAATAAGGCTGCTATTCATATACATTTGTGTACAAAGGCTATCTTTTCTTTTTTTAAATACCTATAATTGAGATTTCTGAGTCAGAGAGTGCACTGCCCTTCCTTTTCCTTCTCAAACATACTAAACTTTTCCCTGCATTACACTACTCTGCACTAGCTCTTTCTTTTGTCTGGAACGCTGTTCTCTGTGTATGAAATACTATTGCCCTTATTATCATGTAACTGCCTCTTTCACGTCCCTCAAATCTTAGCCTCCCCTGCCCACCCATTCTAAAGTAATCACAGTTCCTCTTAAGCATGTGACTCTATGTTAATTAGCTGCATAGCATTTCTCATCATCTGATAATTTTGTTTTCACTCATTATAATATAAGCTAGAGATAGAACCTGTCTGCTTTACTACTGTCGTTCCATAATCCAAAATGGTATACAATAGCTAGTTTTAAACAGCCTAGACTATTCTTGGTGAAAAATAGCATAATATGTAGTCGATACTCAATAATCATGGGATAAGGAAGCAAATAAAGAATGAACAAATAAAATCTCAATGGCTGAAACCTTATCCATCTTTTTCATTTCTGTATCCTCAGTACCCAACACTAGTAAATGCCCACTATGAATCTGATAGATGAATCAATAGGAACAGTTCCTCAGTGGGTCAGAAACACTTAAGAAAATGCAGCTCTGAAAAATGTTTTCTTTCCTGTCTTGTCATATGAAGGCAGTTAATTCAATTCCTCAAACACATTCAATACCTGGATTAAAATGGGTCACAGCTGGAGATTTGCAACATCTATCCTACATGGCTTGATGTTCAGAGAGAAATTGCTAGAGGCAAACTGGAAAACACATTTTTACGCTCATGTGAACAGACTGGCTCATTAATCTGCTGTTTAGTGGTGCTAAAATGTATTCCTGTAGATTTGTTTTCTGGTAGTCATTCTAATTAAGGAGGTAAGGTTGAAGGAAGCACTCACCTTTCAGGGTAGTTAGGACACACGTGGGATCAGCAATTGGCCATGGTGTTCTTGTCTTGCTCATGGATTGTTATCCAGGATGCCTGCAGCTACATAATCAGGGGATCTTTGAAATTCAAGGGTAGGAAGCTTTAGCATTTCTATGCCTTTAAAATTCCTGGTGTGGTAGAGAGGGAAAAGAGAGAAAGCATGCCTTATGATATCTACATCCAGGTCCTTCCTTTCTCAATGTAGCTAAATGCTATGGTTTGAATCTGTCCGCCAAAGTTCATATGTTGGAAACTTAATCCCCAATGCAACAATGTTGGGAGGTGGGGCCTAATAAGAGGTGATTAAGTCATAAGGACTCTGCCCTCTTCAGTGGATCAATGTCATTATCATGGAAGCAGGCAATTATAAGAGAGTTCAGCTCTCATGAAACAGCATTCTCATTATGCCACTCTTCTATTCAAAAACTTTTTACCTTTCTCTGCTGCTTGCAAGATCACGTAAACACTGCGGCTTAGCATTCAAGTCCCTGCCAAATCTGGCCACTTTATTGCCATCAACCTAAGTTTTTAAGTGTTCATACCTGTGACCATGCTGAGCATTCCACCTAAAATGGCTTTCCCATACCTATAAAAATGTTCTCCATATTGCATCTAATAAAAGAAGCTCTGGTTCTATGACTACAATAAAAGATGTGGGGCTGTACGTTAGTTACATTAATACTACCAATGGATTCGTGAAGCTACTGTTATCTGTAAAATATATTTCTTTTTCTCTCTTCTAGGCCAGCTCTTTCATTTTATTCACATAAAGAAAACAGAGGCACAGAGAGATTTATGGGCTTGATCAACATCACATAGCTTCCAGATAGCAGAGCCAGGACTGAGGAAAATTAACTGAATATTAGATATTGAATCCTTAAGTAGACCATTTCTCAGGAGTCCCCTTTCTTTTTTTATTTTTATTATTATTATTTTTTGAGACGGAGTCTCGCTCTGTCGCCCAGGCTGGAGTGCAGTGGCCGGATCTCAGCTCACTGCAAGCTCCGTCTCCCGGGTTTATGCCATTCTCCTGCCTCAGCCTCCGGAGTAACTGGGGCTACAGGCGCCCGCCACCTCGCCTGGCTAGTTTTTTTGTATTGTTTTAGTAGAGACGGGGTTTCACCGTGTTAGCCAGGATGCTCTCGATCTCCTGACCTCGTGATCCGCCCGTCTCGGCCTCCCAAAGTGCTGGGATTACAGGCTTGAGCCACTGCGCCCGGCCAGGAATCCCCTTTCTTACCACTGCTTGTAGCATTAACCATCTTCATCTGTGAAGACCGGTCTCTACAATGGGGAGGAGATGGAACTATTTGGGCTGAAGCTGGCCTGCAAAATTTGTTTCTGTGTTTAGGATAACAGTAGCTGTTGGAATGTCTGAAAATTTAGTTCCTAAGTGGTCTGCCCTTTCCATTATTGGTTACAAATAGACTTTTAATATCCTGGGAAGTTTTTTTTTTTTCAGTCAGGCAATTTAGAAAGTTGCAGAGATGCTGTAATCTATGGGCCTTTATGTGACTGTAGGTTATATCAAAACCATGGTGGAGAGAGAGACTTTTACTATGCCTGAGTTAGGGGGAGATGTTTCCAGTAATAATGCAGGTGCTAGCACTTACATGGCCCCTCCACTCCAGGCCTATTGTTACATTATTATTTCCATGTAAGAGTTCTTGGTATTGTCCAGTCATTCACACTGATATGTAGGTCCTCATAATTCCTAAAGCAGGTGTTCTGAACATTTTGGAATGTCTCAAAAATGCTGGTGCAAACTTTCTAGGTCTCCTGAAACTCTGGACTGCTCCATTTCTAGAAAGAAAGGCTCTTTTTCAAAGCGATATGGCCATTCCCTCATTATCCTCTCCTAACTCAGAAATCAGATCATGCCATACAGAACTATGACAACGAAATCCCATGGACCTGGGGATTCCACAGAAACCTATGGTCTAGCTCATAATGTGTCAGGAGAATCTGATCCAATCACATCTGGACTTTGCAACTAGATGATATCTGAGTGGTGGGACCAGATGAGTGCTGGACTGTATTAAGTACCCTCACTGCTGCTCCCCTAGGCTTGGTGGTGTGAGGATTTTCTTCTGTTCCTATCATGGGCTCTCCCTCCCCTTTCTCTCTTTTTTTATTACTTTCTCCATTTTACTCCAACATTATTGAGTGTCTCCTTCTAGTTCTCATCTTTCTCTGCCTTCACTGTGGGCAATGACTCTTTTCCCTCCTACTTGTTGACTTTTTCATCGCCAGCCTTTCTGCCTTCTTGCCTGAGTTCACTTTATTTTTAATAGAGCTTCTCCCCGATTCTCTTCTTTCTCCTCCAACTCTCCATGTTCTTCCACAATCACCCAGCTATAAATAACCCAAGGCATCAAACCTTTTGCTCTCATGGAGAAATGAATAATTAAATCTCCAAAGGAAAACATGTGGATTAAATCAGGTACTTAATTTCTTCAAAACACAGAGAGCATTTTGTGGTGTCCTGTGCAAATAGATGAGTCACAGCCAGTTACTTCAAGAGGGAAGAAAGCTGAGGTTTGGCTTAATCAACATCATATATTTTTTTAAATGGAGTGTGCTAATGAATGTCAGATATCGCACAGGAATGACACTTCCAAATTCAGCTGCATGAGCCATGGAGTCCTAATTGTGATGCATGTGATAGCGATAGAGTTTACTGACCAAAGGACGTTGTTTCTAGATACTGTTTCTTTGACATAATGAAATACTGCAAGTTCTGAGTTCTTTCTTGCTAAACATGCTGCAGTGGCAATTCATTTGTTCGAAATCATCTGGTTGACAAATCAGGGAATAGAGATTCTCTTAGGGACCACATCGAGGTAATGGACTTGTGAGACTTGAGTAGTAAGTGCTCAGAAAGCAGTCAACATGTTCCATGTAGATGATTTCTCAGGAATACAGGTAGTCCATGAAGGAGGTTGGGAAGATTCCCATGATGTCAAGATTCCCATGATGTCAACTGCTGGGCTGTTGCCAGGCTAAATGGTTCCCTCTGGCTTTCTTCATTTCACTGGTTTTCAGGCTTTCCAAGGACTGGCTGGTTTCCTTTCAGAGTGGTCTCATTTCATCGTATCTTCTCACACTGAGGCATCTTGCTCAGGTAGTGGCCAAGTAAGTGCAGGTGTCAGGATCTGCTGTCATGGCTGGATGCAATGTTTTGTGAATGGAGTTTCTGAAGAAAAGTGAAGAAGCATTATAAACTTGGATATTGGGAGGCAAAAGGCCTCCACAGAACCTTGAAGGGTAGGGGGTATCATTTAGAGACACATGAGGAGAAAAAGCCTGGATACTGGGTTTAGAAAGAATAAACATATACAAACTTAAAGAGATAATGATAATGCTACAGAAATATCTAAGTCCTGGCTCAACCCATGAAATAGCTATGTGTTGGAACTTCCTTAAATGAGCAGGTGTGTGAGTGTGTGAGTGTGTGAGTGTGTGTGTGTGTGTGTGTGTGAATTCTGATTTGAGAACAAATAAAAATAAAACTCTATGGCTGGGTGTGGTGGCTCATGCTAGCACTTTGGGAGGTAGGGGTGGGAGAATCGCTTGAGCCCAGGAGTTTAGGACCAGCCTGGGCAACATAGTAAGATCCTGTCTCTACAAAAACAAACAAACAAACAAAACCCTTTATGTTACCTCCTAGAGCTAGGAATCGAGGAAATGAGGCACCTTAAAAGTTGAACAGTAAAGACAGCAATACATTTTTAATAAAAAATTGTTTGGCATAGCAAGGATTCAAGACCCTGTCTCTAAAAGAAAAAGAAAAAAAGTATTTGGAAGCATATGCTTTTGGTTACTTCTCTTTTAACATTGATTAAATGCTTTTCTGTACAAGTGACACTTTCATTATAGAAAAGGTTTTAAAATCTTTTCCCATCTCCCCAGTGTATTCAGTACTCTAAAAGTTTAGGTTTTTTGAGAGGAGTAGGTGCTATTTTAAACTAATTACTTGCTTTAATGTATCCAAACCTTAGAGATGGCTTCAGGACCCAGTACATAAGGTCCTTCCAAAGAAATACACAGACCTTCAAAAGAATTTAATTAATTTATATTACCTGAACTTTGAGGGGCTGGAAGTGAAAAATCACACTAACATTGCACTTCTCAGATTTTAATGTGCATATAAATTGAACTGCATGAAGAATTTGTTAAAATGCAGATTCTCCTTCAGCAGGTCTCGAGCAGCTGCCAGATGGTGCAGCTGCTGCTGCTTGTCCATGAACCGTACTTTGAGAAGCAAGAAGCTGACATTTCAAAGTATAATTTCATTTAACTTGAAGTTTGGGGTTATCTTTAATTTTTCTTATGTAAGCTTATATTTTATAAAATATAACCACAAAACTCACCTTACTGATACTTTTGGTTGGAACTGCACTGACTCTACACAATATTAAATCTTCCAATCCATGAAGTTGAGTTATACATCTTCATTTATTTAGGTCTTTAATTTTTCTCATTAGTAGTTTTTACAGCATGTAAATCTTGTACATATCTTGCTAGATGTAGACCTTCATCTTTTGTGCTGATTTAGATTTCACCTAGATTTAGATTTTACATTTTTAATGCCATTATAAGTAGTACTTTTGCAAAATGTAAATTTTCTATTCCATAGCTAATATATAGAAATGTCATTGATTTTTGTGTATTATCTTTCTACAATGCAACTTTGCTAAGCTGACTTAGTTCTAGTGGCCTTTTTGTAGACTTCTAGGATTTTCTATGTAAATAATCATTTTATTTGAGGACAGAGACAGTATTGTTTCTTCCTAATTTGTATGCCTTTTCTTGTATTTTGCACTAGTCTCTACTATGATATTGAATGGGACTGTCTTACTGGTTCTTTTAAAGTTTGGGATATTATTCCAATCAATAATTAGAGAAATGTAAAGTTAGTGTCTTAAATTGGGAGAATTACCTATTAACACATCTTTGGGTATTTTTTATTCATAGTTACAACAGTGCGAAAGAGAATTTTTCCTGTGGGTTAGAAAACTTTCTAGAGCTCATCTGCTACCAAGGGCTTTGGTTCTGCTTCTGCTGCACTTTAGGATGTTGGGCTTATGCAGAATCCATGTTTTCACAGACAGAGTTATGAAAGTGAATGCAAGAACTTTAGTTTCTAAAACTATGCTTTTTTGCCACTCCTGCACACAAAAATAAGGGTGTTTTCTACTTGGATGACCCAGACTTGAATAGTTTTAAGTAACAATATTTCTCCGTGACTATCTTCTGCTTTTTCAAAAGAATGCTGGTCATGAAATTAAAATTGCAATTTTCCTGTGTCCTCTTTTAAGGTCCTTAACCTGAACAGCATTTATCAATCTACTTAACTTCACATAGCAAAGGAATACATCAAAATGTTCTGCCTTTTGAATGTTAGTGCCACTCGTGATACTTTCATGAGTGAAGTGACAGAGAACAGAACAATTTTTTGTGGACCTAAGTCCTTATTGCAAGGTAATGCAATCCTTCATTCTCTAGGTCTGCTGAAAAGCAAAAGTTTGCTGAAAAGCAAATCATGTGCCTTATCCTCCATTATCTCTTCAACCTCCATTATCTTTGTATTAGTCCATTCTCATGCTGCTAATAAAGACATACCCAAGACTGGATAATTTATACAGGAAAGAGCTTTAATTGACTCACAGTTCAGCATGGCTAGGGATGCCTCAGGAAACTTACAAGCATGGCAGAAGGGGAAGCAAATGCATCCTTCTTCACATAGCAGCAAGTAGCAGAAGTGTTGAGTGAAGAAGGAAAAGCCTCTTATAAAGCCCTTAGATCTCATGAGAACTCACTCACTATCACTAGAATGCCATGGGAGTAACTGCTTCCATAATTAAATTACCTCCCACCGGGTCCCTCACACAACACATGGGGATTATGGGAACCACAATTTAAATGAGATTTGGGTGGGGACACAGCAAAACCATATCATTCTGCCTCTGGCCCCTCCCAAATCTTATGTCCTCACATTTCAAAACACAATCATGCCTTTCCAAGAGTCCCCCATGTCTTAGCTCATTGCAGCGTTAACCCAAAAGTTCAAGTCCAAAGTCTCATCTGAGATAAGGCAAGTCCCTTCTACCTATGAGCCTGTAAAACTAAAGGCAAGTTAGTTACTTCCTAGATACAATGGGAGTACAAGCATTGGAACCATTCCAAATGGGAGAAATTGGCAAAAACAAAGGGGTTACTGGCCCCATGCAAGTCCAAAATCCAATAGGGCAGTTATTAACCTTAAAGTTCCAAAATGATCTCCTTTGACCCCATGTCTCACATCCAGGTCATGCTAATGCAAGAGGTGGGCTCCCACAGCCTTGGGCAGCTCTGCCTCAGACACTCAACACAACCTGTGAAAGCAGCTGGAAGGGGTACAGCTCCCTTCCAGCTGCTTTCACAGGTTGTGTTGAGTGTCTGAGGCTCTTCCAGGTGCATGGTACAAGCTGTCAGTGGATCTACCATTTTGGGGTCCAGATGATGGTGGTCCTCTTCTCACAGCTCTACTATGCAGAGCCCCAGTGGGGACTCATTATAGGGGTTCCAACCCCACATTTTCCTCCTCACTGTCCCAGCAGAGGTTCTCCATGAGGGCTCTGACCCTGCAGGAACCTTCTGCCTAGACATCCAGGTATTTCCATACACCTATGAAATCTAGGCAGAGGGTTCCTAATCTCAATTCTTGTCTTCTGTGCACCTGCAGGCCAAACACCATGTGGAAGCTGTGAAGGCTTGGTGCTGTCACCCTCTGAAGCCACAGCCTGAGCTGTACCTTGGTGCCTTTTAGCAATAGCTGGAGCTGAAGCAACTTGGACATGGCAGGGTACCATGTCCTGAGGCTGCACAGAGCAGGGTGCCCAGCCCAGGAAACCATTTTTCCCTCTTACGCCTCTGGGCCTGTGATGGGAGGGGCTGCCATGCAGGTCTCTGACATGCCCTGGAGACATTTTCCCCATTGTCTTGGTGATTACTTAAATTTCTCCAGTGGGCTTGAATTTCTCCCCAGAAAATGGGTTTTTCTTTCCTTTCGCATTATCAGGCTGCAAATCTTCCAAACTTTTATGCTTTGCTTTCTCTTGAATGCTCTACCACTTAGAAATTTCTTCCACTAGATAGCCTAAATCATCTCTCTCAAGTTCAAAGTTCCACAGATCTCTAGGGCAAGGCAAAATGCTGCCAGTCTCTTTGCTAAAGCATAGAAAGAGTCACCTTTGCTCCAGTTCCCAACAGTTCATCATCTCCATTTTAGACCACCTCAGCCTGGATTTCATTGTCCATATCATTATCAGCATTTTGGTTGAAACCATTCAATAAGTCTCTAGGAAGTTCCAAACTTTCCCACATATTCCTGTCTTCTGAGTTCTCCAATTCTCTAGGAGGTTCCAAACTTTCCCACATTTTTATGTCCTCTTCTGAGTCCTCCAAACTCTTCCAACCTCTGCCCGTTACCCAGTTCCGAAGTTGCTTCCACATTTTGAGGTATCCTTATAGCCATGCCCTACTCCTTCAGTACCAATTTACTGTAATTAGTCCATTCTCACACTGCTAGTAAAGACATACCAGAGACTGGGTAATTTATAAAGGAAAGAGGTTTAATTGACTCACAGTGCAGCATAGGGGAGGAGACCTCAGGAAACTTACAATCATGGTGAAAGGGGAAGCAAACATGCTTTTCTTCACATGGCAGCAGAAAGGAGAAGTGCCGAACAAAGGGGGGAAGCCCCTTATAAAACCATCAGATCTTGTGAGAATTCACTATCACAAGAAAAGCATGGGAGTAACTTCCCCCATGATTCAGTTACCTCACACCAGGTCCCTCCCATGACACATGGGGATTATAATTCAAGATGAGGTTTGGGTGGGGACACAGCCAAACCATATTAATCCTCCTTTTTTCCTTCAACAATGGATATCCTGGACAAATAAGTTACACTGGGACAGAAAAAGAAAGGGACACCAACAATTACTCCAATACATTTTTGAAGCACACAGTTCCAATTCAGGTATTTATTTTATTGTAAAAGATCAAGGAAAATAATCCAAGTCTTTTCATATTTTATTCTATACTTGTATCATGTTGTCAAGTCAAATAACATTTCTGTACATATTTTATTGAATATGTACTTGAAATGCTTCATACAATATAATTGTTATTGTGTTTCCGGGGGCAGGGGGGTTTAAAAAGAAAACCCAAAACAACATTTATTCTACACATAACACACATATAAAACATTTATTCCACCTGTACATAACAATAGTCATTTAGACTTAGGCACTAAAAAATTGGCTAGAACTCAAAACTCAACTCAGTCCTTGAACCAACCTTTTTTTTTTTTTTTTAGTAAAATAAACTATAGCCTGCACAATCATAATTTAGATAGTGAAAATTATTCTTTCACAAAACTAAACTTACTGATTGTATCTTTTCTTTCAGAAAATTAAATATAGATAAATCTTTCTATCTTGGAGATATGGTCATATAAGTCTACAGAGACTTGTATGACACACAAAATGATAAATGAAGATATGTCATTTTAAATGTCTCTTTAATTTTACAAAGCTGCCAGTGAAACAATGGTATTGCAATTCACCTGAAGAGAATGTGGGCTTTGGCTGCAAATTCACAATAATCCATTATTTTCATTATGCCCATAGTCCAGCAACATTCCCCTTCCAAACGGAACTTCCTGCCTTTCCTTCAATGGCTTCCCAGAGCCCATGCATTACATTTTAGCCTCTTTAGTTCAGGATTCTGGGCCCTTCATGCTTGGTTCTAAGCTTGCTCACCCTGGTCTCAGCAGAACATTATTCTCACCAGACAACTACCTGTTTCCCAAAATCGAAAGCAATTTTGCTTCTTGGTATTTTTGACATGGTTTTATCTTGGGCTGGACATGCTTTCTCCATCCACAAAATTTGTATTTATTACTCACCTATCACCACCTCAAATTACATTGTTTTAATGAGCTCTTTCTTGTCTCCCAGTGAGAGAAAATATGTCATTCCTTTGGCTTTCACAAAAGTTGCTTCTTTGTCTTTTCAGCACTAATTTCATTCTGTCTTGAATTTTCTTTTGTTCTTCTCGTATCTTTTTTCCTAATAGAATACAGTACCATGAGGGTAGGACTCTTGGTTTATGGGTTCCCAAACTTGCACAATTCTTTGTTTTATGGGTTCCCAAACTTGTGCAATTCTTTGGCCATTGTTACTGCTCAAGAAGAAATTTTTAAGAAGTGTATTTGTAGTTAAAGCCTCTGGTCACTCACCTACAGTGTTTGATGAGAGTTTAATGTTTGATGTTCCAAAGTAGCATTTTATGCTTGAAACAACTGACAATCTATGCTACCTGAAAGCCTTTAGGGGCACTTAGTTGACCTACAGGGACTCCAGTAAACTCTAAACTCCTATATTTTCGGGTTGAATCTGATCTCAATAGCCACCAAAAGATGTTATTTCTTTTAGAAGGATAATAATGCAATAATGCATCCAGGTCTGCTGCTTATCTCCTAGAGGTCATGTTCATCATCTGCCACCCTTTGTGTGGCACCTGAGAGTCATTCAGGTGGGTGGGCTTTGAACGCACCTTTAAAATGCATCACTCTGAGAAGTAAAATCAGCACATGGCAAAACAGCAGTGCACACAATTATAAGCAGTTTCCTAAGCATGTATCTCTGTATAACATAGTCAACTATTAGTTTATGAGTCCTAAAGGGAAGAAAGAGGAGAAACACATAGAAAAGAATAATTTGTATTTAACTTTTGAGCTTTGGGGTCTTTATGTCCACAGTGAAACATAAGTGGGCTGGGCATTACAGTGATCCAGGTTTATGTGAATCTAGCTCTTCCCCAGCTATGCTGACTATGGAAAAAGAGATATCATTGTCAAACATTTTTTAATTTGTGGTTTTATTTATACATCTTATATTTGGAAAACCATGTTAACTAAAAAATGAATTTACATAAAATTGAGATTATTCTGGTAAGTCTGGAGAATACGGAAACAATAAGGACAGTGTTCCTCCCCATTTTTGTGCATGACACCCTGATTTTTACAGGTGTGCAAGTGAGAATACTCGAAGTCATCTTTGACATCTTTGTAGTCAATCAACTATCAAGATTTTTTTATATTCCTACATGAATATCTGTAAACTAGGCCCATTTCTGTCTCCATAGCTATTGCCCTCATCCAAGCTAATATCATCTCTCTTTTGGTCTACTAGACTGACCCTCTTTCTGACCCCTCTCCAGCTGGCTCACCACAATGCAGTTAGAATGATCTTTTTAAAAATGCAAATCTGATTATGCCACCCTGTTGCTTAAACTCTTTCAAAGGCTTCCCATTGCTCTTAAGACAGAGACCAGAATCCTTAACCCGGCTCACCAAGCCCTGCTTTCTCTGGCCCTTGTGTGGATCAGTGACCTCATTGTTTACTGCTAACTGTCACTTCTCTCTTTCCAACCATATTGACCTTCTTTCAGCAATGCAATTTCACCCTGTTCTTATAGCCCTTATCTCATTTGGGATGAGTAAATATATGTGTATTTTATGGTCTAATATACATAAATCCTGGAGGAAAGGGAACAAGTATTTTCTCTGATTGTTCATGCCTATGTCACCTACTCATAGCACATGGCAAAGACTCACTCTAGTATTTGTAATTAATGAATAAATGTACCACACGAATTATTTGACCTCAGTAGACTGTGACTTCCTTTAGGAGGCCAAATGCTTATTCATGGACCTACTATTCAACACTTAAGGGGCCCAGCCCTGTGCTTGGCACATTATAAACACTGGGGAAACATTTATAGCAAATTGACTTGTAAGTCACCCTGACACTAGTCTAGAGCCTTGAGACTCAAAGTAGGATCAGATGCTGTTGAGCATCAGAATTGCTTGGGAACATGTTAGAAATACAGACCCTCAGAATCCCATGGGTTCTGCATTTTTCCTCCAGTGCCACTATTTTGTTGTGTAAAGTATACTAATCTAAAAGTGTGCAACTTGGCGTGGTGCCTGGGATTTATTCTAATCCCAGCACTTTGGGTGGCCAAGGCAGGTGGATCGCGTGAGGTCAGGAATTCGAGACCAGCCTGGCCAACATGGTGAAACCCTGTCTCTACTGAAAATACAAAAAATTAGCTGGGTGTGGTGGTGCACACCTGTAATCCCAGCTACTCAGGAGGCTGAGGCAGGAGGATCGCTTGAACCTGGGAGACGGAGGTTGCAGTGAGCCGAGATCACGCCATTGCACTGCAGCCTGAGTGACAAGAGCAAAACTCTGTCTCAAAAAAGAAAAAGAAAAAAAAAATCTGTGCAACTTAATGTGTAAAGTGTACTAACCTAAACTGTACAACTTAATGTGTCCCTTGTGTTACCTTTTCCCGGATCAAATGTGGAACATTTCCAGCACCAAAGAGGTTTTCCTTCTTCTTTTCAGTCACTACTCTCCCAGAGGCAACCACTGGTTTTACTTCTACTATCATTAATTAGCTTATTACCTTTTCATGTTCTTGAACTTATAAAATACCACGATATTTTTACTTAATATTTTCAGAATCTGCATTTTTCACAAATCACCCAGGTTAGTTGCGTGCACATTCAAATTAGAGAAGTGTGCTATGGAGCATTCATTCTCACTCCTGGCTGCACATCAATATCAACTGATGCCTAAGTACCACTTCCAGAGATTCTGATTTAATTGGTCTTGAGTGAGGACTGGACATCAGGACTTTTTGAAAATTCTTAGGGGATTGTAATATGCAGCCAAAATTGAAAAACGCTGTTTTGTCTATCCTTAAATTCTATGTTGCACAACTCCTCCTGCCTCTGATCCATGCTAGGAGAGAACAGTCGTTACCTCTCAGAATAAAGCAGATCTTGCCTAGAGCAGATTTGCCCGCTTTTTTGTTTGTTTGCTGCTTTTCTCATCTCCTAGCTTCCCTAGAACCTAAAGGAGATGCACTTAAGCCATTAGGTTGTTGCTCTCATCATCCTGTGGGTGCAGTGGTGTGCTAGAGCTGACCCATACTGGATTGTGAGGGCAGATTGTGTGCTTCCAACTATATAGGATGTCATTTAAATTATTCAATGACATCATGTTGTTAGCTTGAACTTGGCCGTGGTGGAAGTAGTTACACAACAGAAATTGGCAAACACTACCGATCGGGTTCTGTTTCCTCCCTGACCTCCTCCTAGAGAGCTGGTTTGCCATTACACACCCTCTATAGGTAAATACTGCTAAGGAGAAGGGCTTAATCTGGTTAAAGCAGTTGTAAGATGATATTTCTGTAGTCTTCTCAAGCACTGACTTTTCCTAACCTCACATTTATCATTTAGCAGTTACTAATATGTTTAAATAATGTTGTCAGTGCTTCTACTCCTTTGGGAAATATAAAAAGATGGACGTAATTATCATATTTCTTCCATCCATCTTGGTTGAAAACCCTTAGAATTATTTCCAATAGTCACTATTGTCTGATCTTGTTTAGGCCATCATCTCATTATGCTCAGTCCATGGATAAATATAACAGGATGATGGCCTAAACAAGACCAGACAATCATCCCATCATCAGCGTTATGCTCAGTACATGGACTAGGGAGCAGAAATCAGTGATAGCTTTTATTACTGCATCTCACTTAAGGTTTTTCATTGAATATAGTATTTTCTTGGAGTTGATGGGCATATGAGTTAATTGGTTTCAACTGGTCATTGAATTCCACTGATTATAAAGTGATCCAATATATTTTTAATTTTGTATATAAACCTGTGGGGCAGCACTGCTAAAGAATTTACAATTCTTAGTGGTTAAAATAAGATCTGGAGTCAGATAAACCTGTTTTTGAATCTTGGCTCTTCTACTCCTATTTGGGCAATCATGGGCAAGTTATAATGTCTGTAAGTTCCATGTTTCTCATCTTTAAAATGGGTATTAAAAATAGCTTGCAGGATTATCCTGAGGATTAATTAACATAAAACAGAAACGCACTAAGCTTCAAATGTGACACATAGTAAAACACTTAATATCTTAGGTTGGGTCCCCAGGAGCAGACTCCAAGACAAGGATTTGGATGCAAGTAGTTTGAAAGGTTGTTATGGACTGACATGTCCCTTTCAAAAAACTGATACGTTGAAATCTTAATCCCCAATGTGATGATATTAGGTGGTAAGAACTTTGGGAAGTAATTTAGGTGATAAGGGTAGAGTCTTCATGAATGGGATTAGTGCCCTTACAAAAGACACCTTAGAGGACTCTCTAAGTCTTTCTGCCATGTGAGGACACAATGAGAAGTTGACACTCTGCAGCTTGGAAGGGAGCCCTCACCATGCCGTCACCCTGATCACAGACTTTCAGGATCCAGAACTTTGAGAAGTAAATTTCTGTTCTTTATAAGTCATGCAGTCTATGGTAATTTGTCACAGCAACTCAATATAAGACAGAGGTCACCCCAGGAAATACTGATAGGTGGATGGAGAAGTCAGACGAGAAAGAGAAGAAAGTCAATAAGGAGTGGATTACCACACACACTTGCATTGTGAGTAATTGGAGCTTAATCTTACTGGGGAACTCTGAGAACCAATGTGGAAGATGGACCTCAGAAGTATCTCCCTAGAAGATGGAAGAAACTGAGGTATTAATCTACCAACTCCTATCAGTCATCGATTCTTAATTCTCTGGCACTACAGTCTTCCATGTATTTGAACAGAGAAGGATCTAGTGACCAGAACAAGCCCTCAAGGAAAGAGATGTAGGTGGTACAGTTGGAAGATGGACCAGCATGTGTGAAAATCATTCAGGGAAAAAGGGACATAGGCAGGCACTGATATCTATAGTAGCTCAGTAAACACTTGGTAGCAGTAGCTATATATGGGAGGGTTTTCATGTCAGAAGCTTGTTTACACATCAACCACTGTGACAGAGGTGGGGAGAATAGTTAAAGGAGCATTAGTTCATCTCCTAAGGTTTGTCCCAGCTCTAATATTTACAAATCTTTCTGTATGCACAAGCACTGCTCTTTTTGGTGAATTAAAATCACAAGAAACCCTTATGTAGTTATACTTTTAATAATGGGAAATGGTACTGTTGTAACGATTAAGATCTAATATGATAGAAGATAAGTTTATCTAGAGGCTGTGCAGTTCAGTATAAAGAACACAGGATGAAGAGTTAGGAGATCTTTGTGGAGTCTTTGCTCAGTTACTTACCATTTGTGTGGCCTCTGAAAGAAGCAAATATCTCCAAGTCTCAACTGAAAGGAAAAATTACCTGCCTAGCTAATCTGTTACAGTGAGAGCACATGGAACAGTGCTTTGAAGAGGAATTGTCTCAGATGCTGAGATCTACATAGGAGCAGCCAAGTTTTCTACTGGTCAACAGAGCAAAATGCTTCTGGTTGGTTTTGGCAGGAGTACTGAATTCACTGTAAGGTGGTGATTACCTTGTGCTTCTCCTATATACACAGCACTGAAATAATTTGTAATGTGAAGAAACAGTGACTCTCTTGGGGCACATTAGACATATAGATGTAAATCAGCTGATTCTAAGGATTCTGTGCAGCTGTTGTCTTCAATGGAGATAGTGGCTGCAACTCCTGTTTCAGTTTCCTCCTGGAAAACTCTTGATATCTGTCTCTGACATATTCGAATGTTTCTTTGGCTCCACAGACATGAAGGAAAATCATCTATAGAAAATGTTTATATAATTTTATCTTTGGTTGTTCTCAAACCCAAGGGATGATCATGCCAAAATTTGGGGAGTGAAATATGTCTTTGCCCACAGTGTCCCTACCACTTTATAAATTATACCCTTATACAAAGTATTGGTTTTGAATTTTGGAACTATTATAACTAGGTAAATGCTTAACTGGAAGACTTTGGAATTTCAAGAAGTTAGTGCCTTTAAAGTTATGCACTTTAAAGAGATCTTTTTGTGTTAATTAGGATATCCAATAAGTCTTTTTGTGCAACTCCACATCGTAGCAAGGAATTTATAATATGTAAGTATTTTAAAGATGCATGTGTCATTCTAGCAATTACACAGTCTCAGTGTGATATACATGTAAATTAGTCTTACCAGGTTCTGTATATAAAATTGTAGTGTAAACCTATATACATTTTAAGGATGAATCCTACTGTTAGAGAAAAATAATCACATTAATTTTCAGTAAATTTAGACAAATATGGAATTAATCAGAGTTAACTTCCAAGACCCTAAACTTAAGTACCTGGGAACTTAGACATTTAAAGGGTAATGGTTATTAGTCAGAAAGTCTAAAGCTTACAAAATATAATTCAATATTAGTGTGCTTATAGTATTTTCTAGTTTCAATTTTTAGACAAAGATTTTGGTAACATAATTTGGAACATAAAATGACGAAGTAATTAAATGTACTAAAAGATAATTGTCTCATCTTTTCTCTTTTAAGAAGATTTTGTTTGCTCATGTCAGTAGTATCTATCACTTTAATAGAAGCATAAACTTTAGAGCATCCATAATGATAATGTAGGCAGAATATTTTTAGATAGTATTTCATATATATGTAATTTATTATAAGCCAATTTAAAGTTTCCTGAATATTTAACACACATAATAATAAAATAAATCTTGATCTTTCTTTAAAAAATCAACATGTACTTTCTTATGTGTAAACAAAAAAATTCATGCAAGTAAATAACAATAGTATACCACCAATGACTCTGGCAATAAAACAAACAAATAATAAAGTAAAAGTTATGACCTTCCATTAACCATAAACACTAATCCTGGTAAAGGGGATGAGAAATTGTTTATAATAATTCAGCACATAATAACTGTAGTTGAGAAACCAATTACTGCTTTTATATGGCTTCAGTTTCTCAGTCTAGCACTTCATTTTTGCAATAAAGGACCTGAATACATTTGCATCCAGTGCACAAAAGGTGTGCAATGAATAACTGCAGATTAATTGGGGTCTTAAGAATTCTGATATCTTCATTAACTTATCTTATGACAAATGTATTTATATCTTTTCAACTGTTTTTACTAAATTATATACATAAATTTTTTAACTAGTTTAAAATGGCTCATCTGTTAAGAGATCTGAATGGATAAAGTTTTAGTAGTAAGACAATTTATCTTGATAAATGAAGTCAAGCAACGTAGATGTAGCAAGGTTCCAGAGCTTTCAGTGATCATACAGTGGACCTTTAAAGAACCATATAAAGAAGAGGTTCGATCATCATGGTGGACGGGAGGCAGGACTAGATTGCGACTCTGGACAGAGCAGTGTGTGGGGGCTCATATTGTGAGTTTTAGCTCCAAATTGACTGCAAGAACAAACCAGCAATCCCCAGAGGACCCACAGACCCTCTGAAGGAAAGGGTCTGCTCCTGCAGGACCTGGGAGACACCCCCAAAACTGTGAGTGCTCCAACCACAGAAGTGGGAAAGGGAGGCCTTCCTCCCCCAAACACACACTCCCACTGGAGAAGCTGAAGGTCTGTTTGTGGGAGAAGTTTCCGACTTTACTTGGAGCTGAGTCAATTTGGAGAGCCGAGCGAAATACAGGGGTAGAGGAAGCAGCAGAAAGGCCCTGGGAGCTTGCTGGGTCTCCTAGCAGGCCACTCCTGCCTGGCACCCCAGTGATCCAACGGGAGATAAGCACCAGGTATAACTACACAGGGAGAAGCATATCTATAGCTGGACTTTGTAACAATTTGAACTGGATGAGAAGCCTCTGGCCAGAACTCAGGGGAGGGCACAAATCTGGTGTGCATGCTCCACAGGCGGGGGAAGAACCAAGCCCTTTGGAGTGAGACCGGCTCTTAGGTCTGTGTGGGAGCTGGGTGAAGCCTGTGACTGCCAACTTTCCCCTACTTCCCTTACAACCTGCGTGACTCAGAAGAGGCGGCCATAATCCTCCTATGTACACAACTCCAGTGACCTGGGAATCTCACCCCTATTCCCCACAGCAGCTGCAGCAAGACCTGCCCAAGGAGAGTCTGAGCTCAAACACGCTTAGTCCCACCCCCACCTGATGGTCCTTCCCTACCCACCCTGGTAGCAGAAGATGAAGGGCATATAATCTTGGGAGTTCTAGGGCCCCACCCACCACTGGTTCCTCCCCATTCTAGCACAGCTGATGTTCTCTGGAAAGTGCCACCTCCTGGCAGGAGGCCAATCAGCACAAAAATAAAGCATTGAACCACCAAAGCTAAGAACCCTCACAGAGTCCATTGCACCCCCTGCCACCTCCACTGGAATAGGCACTGGTATCCACCACTGAGAGACCCATAGGCAGTTCACATCACAGAACTCTGTTCAGACAACCCGCAGTACCAGCTCAGAATTGGGGAGACTTGCTGGGTGGCTAGACCCAGAAGAGAGACAACAATCGCTGCAGTTCGGCTCACAGGAAGCCACATCCATAGGAAAGGGGGGAGAGTACTACATCAAGGGAACATCATATGGGACAAAAGAATCTGAAGAACAGCCTTCAGCCCTAGACCTTCCCTCTGACAGAGCATACCCAAATGAGAAGTAACCAGAAAACCATGGTAATATGACAAAACAAAGCTCATCAACACCCCACAAAATCACACTAGTACACCAGCAATGGAACCAAACCAAGAAGAAATCCCTGATTTACCTGAAAAAGAATTCAGGAGGTTAGTTATTAAGCTGATCAGGGAGGGACGAGACAGGCAAAACTCAAAGCAAGGAAATCCAAAAAATGATATAAGAAGTGAAGGGAGAAATATTCAAGGAAATAGATAGGTTAAAGAAAAAACAATAAAAAATTCAGGAACTTTGAGGACACTTTTAGAAATGTGAAATGCTCTGGAAAGTCTCAGCAATAGAATTGAACAAGTAGAAGAAAAAAAAAAATTAGAGCTCAAAGACAAGGTCTTCAAATTAACCCAATCCAACAAAGAAAAAGAAAAGAATAAGAAAATATGAACAAAACCTCCAAGAAGTCTGGATTATGTTAAACAACCAAACCTAAGAATAATTGGTGTTCCTGAGGAAGAAGAGAAATCTAAAAGCTTGGAAAACATATTTGGGGGAACAATAGAAGAAAGCTTCCCTGGCCTTGCTAGAGACCAAATATAAGAAGCACAAAGAACACCTGGGAAATTCATCCAAAAAAGATATTCACCTAGGCACATTGTCATCAGGTTATCCAAAGTTAAGATGAAGGAAAGAATCTTAAGAGCTGTGAGAGAGAAGCACCGGGTAACATATAAAGGAAAACCTTTCAGATTGACAGCAAATTTCTTGGCAGAAACCGTACAAGTTGGAAGGGATTGGGGCCCTATCTTCTGCCTCCTCAAACAAAACAATTATCAGCCAAGGATTTTGTATCCAGCAAAACTAAGCATCATATATGAAGGAAAGATACAGTCTTTTTCAGACAAACAAATGCTGAAAGAATTTGCATTACCAAGCCACCCCTACAAGAACTGCTAAAAGAGCTCTAAATCTTAAAACAAATCCTGGAAACACATCAAAACAGTATCTTTAAAGCATAAATCACACAGGACCTATAAAATACAAGTTAAAAAGGAAAAAAAACACTTAAAGTACACGGGCAACAAACAGCATGATGAATGCGATGGTACCTCACATTTCAATACCAACGTTACATGTAAATGGCCTAAATGTTCCACTTAAAAGATTCAGAGCTGCAGAAATGGATAAAAAGTCATAAACCAACCATCTGCTGCCTTCAGGAGACTCACCTAACATATAAGGACTCACATAAGCTTAAAGTAAAGGGGTGGAAAAAGGCATTTCATGTAAATGGACACCAAAAGTGAGCAGGAATAGCTATTCTTATATCAGACAAAACAAACTTTAAAGCAACAGCAGTTAAAAGAGACAAAGAGGGGCATTATATAATGGTAAAAGCCTTATCCAACAGGAAAATATCACAATCCTAAACAGATATGCACCTAACACTGGAGCACCCACATTTAGAAAACAATTACTAATAGACCTAGGAAATGAGATAGCAAGACACTAATAGGGGGAAACTTCAAGACTCCACTGACAGCATTAGTCAGGTCATCAAGACAGAAAGTCATGAAACAATGGATTTAAACTATAACCTGGAACAAATGGACTTAATAGATATATACAGAACATTTCATCCAACGATTGCAGAATACACTTTCTATTCAACAGTGAGTAGAACTATCTCTAAGATAGACCATATGAAAGGTCATAAAACGATCCTCAATAAATTTAAAAAATTGAAATTATATCAAGCACTCTCTCAGACCACAGTGGAATAAAACTAGAAATCAACTCCAAAAGGAACCTTCAAAACCATGCAAATCCATGGAAATTAAATAACCTGCTCCTGAATGAGCATTGGGTCAAAAACAAAATCAAGATGAAAACTAAAAAATTCTTCGAACTGAACAACAATAATGACACAACTATAAAAACCTCTGGGATACAGCAAAGGCAGTACTAAGAGGAAAGTTCATAGCCCTAAAGGCCTACATCAAAAAGAATTAAAGAGCACAAACTGACACTGTAAAGTCACACCTCAAGGAGCTAGGAAAACAAGAACAAACCAAACCCAAACCCAGCAGAAGAAAGAAAATAACCAAAATCAGAGGAGAACTAAATGAAATTGAAACAACAAAAAAAAAAATACAGAAGATTAATGAAACAAAAAGCTGGTTCTTTAAAAAGAGATATAAAGTTGATAGACCATTGGCAAGATTAACCAAGAAAAGAGGAGGGTGGATAAAGAAATTGTGGCGTGCATATATATATATATATATATGAATATATATTTCATATATGGAATATATATGAATATACAGAATATATATGGAATATATATAGAATATATATATGAATATATTCCATATATGGAATACTATGCAGCCATAAAATGGAATGAATTAACAGCATTTGCAGTGACCTGGATGAGATTAAAGACTATTATTCTAAGTGAAGTAACTCAGGAACGGAAACCAAACATCATATGTTCTCACTGATACGTGGGAGCTAAGCTATGAGGATGCAAAGGCATAAGAATGACACAATGGACTTTGGGGACTTGAGGGGAAGAGTGGGAAGGGGATGAGGGATAAAAGACTACAAATATGGTGCAGTGTATACTGTTTGGGTGATGGGTCCACCAAAATCTCACAAATCACTAAAGAACTTACTCATGTAGCCAGATACCACCTATACCCCCAATAACTTATGGAAAAATACTTTAAATAAACATCTTTAATGATGTAGGAAAATTAAAAAATAAAAAAAGAACCACATAGAGGAGATGCTTGAAACTGAATAGCATAGCAGTGGTTTCTATTGTATGTGTTTGTGTTTGGGGGTGTGTGTATGTGCGTATGTGTGTGTTTGCATGGTATGGGAGATGGCTAGATAGTTTGTTTTTTGGGTGATTGTCAAATGTAAATTCACTGAATTTTAAAGATAGGATGCAACTTTAGTTGTAGGCCCTAATTGAGGTGTGAGTGTCTCTTATCCTGTGCTACTTTTCACAGTCCTGAAAGGAGAAGGTGCTGTCACAGCTAATTATTACTGTATATTGTTTATTACTGTGACAACAAAATGGTGTCTTACTTGGACTAATCATTAACTACGTGGTAAAGATTTCTTCTAAGTAACTTGGTCCACTTACGAAACAATTTAAGTGCAACTTTGGAGCCCTCTCACTGTGCTTCCTTTACCCTTTAACTCCAAGGTGCTTGAATGTTGTTGCTCAGAAGAATTAGTTAATATTTGATTTTCATCTTTACAGAGACTCTTGGGATAAAGAATGAGGAAGTTTTACTTAAAATGGATTTATTAAGAATGATAATGTGGCTGGACTCAGTGGCTCATGCCTGTAATCCCAGCACTTTGGGAGGCTCAGGCAGGCAGATCATGAGGTCAGGAGTTCGAGACCAGCCTGACCAACATGAGGAAATCCCATCTTTACTAAAAATACAAAAATTAGCCGGACATGGTTGTGTGTGCCTGTAGTCCCAGCTACTCAGGAGGCTGAGGCAGGAGAATCACTTGAACCTGGAAGGCGGAGGTTGCAGTGAGCCGAGATCTCGCCACTCCATTCCAGCCTGGGTGACACAGCGAGACTCTGTCTCACAAAAAAAAAAAAAAAAAAAAGAAAGAATGGTAATGTTTTCCTTTATCACCTATTAATTTTTTTTAGTGGTTGGTGTTTTTAGTGTTAACTGTTTATCCCTTTCAGATATGTAAAAGCCAATTGCCAAATCCTTTGCAGTTGTTATATAACCAGGTCATTTCCTTTGGCTTTAACTCAGAAGTAATTTCCTTGATCTTTTTTTATGATTTATGCCCCTGAGCTTGCCTTAATTGCTTTTCCTCTTGGGTGTTGATGCTAGATATAATTTTCTGACATATACCTCAGGAGGAGACTTGTTTTCTCTCTTTCCTTCTATTCTCCTCCTCTTCTACTTTTTAAAATATTCACTCTCTTTAAAATAATAAAACCAAAGCCTTTTCTTCTAGAGAGTCTCAGACCCAAATTGCCACGTAGTGGTCTCATAAAGGGAAAATAACTTTGGTGAACTCTATCAAAGTTTTGTTGCTGTTGTGGTTTCATTTGTTTGTTTGTTTTATATGAGGCAAACTTATTTTTTTTTAGCTGGAAAAGTAAGCCATGGTCTTCGTATTAAAAAAATTAAACCCTACAAAAGTAAGTCTCCCTCCTAGCCCAGGTTTCTGACCCTAGCCTTCTTCCCCATATATAACCACAAATACCACTGTGACCCTTCTAGAAACATTTTAAGGTAGAATGTTTTACAGGAGGTTGGGGGAGGGAGAAAAGAATGAGAGAGCATTCTTTAAAAACAACAACAACAATAGTGACAGATTATTAAGTTTTTTTAAAAAAAGTCTCGGAGTTTTTCTTTTTTTTTTAAATATCAACATCCATAAGTCTACTTTAATCTTTGTCACAACTGCATAGTATGGATATGTTATCTATTTTACTTGCACTGTATCAGAGGACATTTACATTATTTAATTTATTGTTTATTATGTTTGTTTATTTCACTGTTAGAAGCCATGATGTGATGGTCATCCTTATTTGCATGTCATTTCCTTATAACCTGATACATTTGTTGGATAAGTTCTGTGTACACTAGGCATACATATCTATGCATGCATATATATGTTTATGATTTGAATACACAAACAGAAGTACTAAGAACTTCAGCCTATACTCTGATTTCCCTACCCTACAAAGTCCCTTAGGATAGCAACTGGTACAAAATTACCTCATTCTTTTCAGGGTCACCTTTCATTTTCCTCCATAGGTATAAATGTCAGGGTGTTTATTTCTGCAGTGTAGGCATTCAGGGCCTGCAGAAGCAGTATGAGTAGATTTCCCTGGATATGAGGTGATCTATGCTGAAGAAGTTGGAGCCAGCCGCACCCAGGGCTTGTCATAGTTCTGGAATGTTTGCGTAGAAGCCTAGGCTGGTAGCAATGGGAGAAGCCTCAGGTAAATGAATCCAGTCCTCCCCATTCCCAAAGTAGAAGGAGTAGGCAGCTAGGAGAAGTCATTCTCATGCCCGGGTAACTCACTCAAGTTGCCAACCAGGGTTTTTCTATCACACCATGAAAACCTGTGCTTTTGTCCTATATTTGCTGGAGGCTGACTTTCCTATTGCTTCATATTTCTCCTCATGACTTTGACTGGGTTCTCTTAACTTGTAGGCTTAGTGTTGAAAAGGACATTTAAAAGCCCCAGAACCTAGTTAAAATTTGACAGGCAGTTCTCTCTTGCAGGATAGGTTTTGCCAACTCCTCTGAGGCTGCAATCTCAATTTGATGATGGTTTTAAAGCCATTGTTAAAAATGAATAATACAAATTTTGAAAAAATCTGATGGTTCTCTGTCTTTACCTCTCTTTATTTATTCACTTATTTGATTTTTGAGACAGGGTCTGGCTTTGTCACCCAGGCTGGAGTGCAGGGGTGCAATCTCGGCTCATGGGAACCTCCACCTCTCAGGCTCAAGCCATCCTCCCACATCAGCCTCCCAAGTAGCTGGGACTACAGGCATGCACCACCATGTCAGGCTAATTTTTGTACTGTTTGTAGAGGCAGGGTTTTGCCATGTTGCCCAGGCTGGTCTCGAACTCCTGAGCTCAAGCAATCCACCCGCCTTAGCCTCCCAAAGTGCTAGGATTACATACGTGAGCCACTGGGCCCAGCCTCTCTCTTTTTCTTTAATCCCTTTTCGAACAGTCTGAGGCGGCAAGAGAAACAATGGGCAGATAGGCTTGACCCTGTTGACAGAGTATGGGAGGCAGGGAGGAGCAAGCAGAGACTTTTCTGTTAATGAATCAGATCACATTTGAGTTAGCCCTTTTCTCATTACAGGCAGAGAAGGTAGATGCTGCTTGGTATATTTTCTCAGCTGAATCTACTTCCAGACAAGCAGGTTGTCTGTCAGAGTCATTTAAGCTGAGTGTGCTATGTCAAGGAGAGCTGGGAAGTCAGTACATATGTGCATGCATGTATTAGGTGTGTGTATGTGCATATTGTATGTATATGCATGTGCATTCACTGTGTATGCATATATACATATATGCACATATGTGTGTATAGATGCAGGCATATGCACATGACACATCTGCAAACACATATGTGCACAAGAAATTTTACAATTACCATTGTGAAGGAAAATAGAAATTAAGGATTTTCATTAACCTCTTCCAGGGAGAAAAAAAGAAACTAATGTATTAAGACCTGAGAATAGAAAGTTCTGACAAAAGCAAGAGTGTTTCCCTTTTTAGAATGAAAAGTCTTTGGTAGGATAGATTCTGTCCAAATACCTCCTTTTTACCACAAACAGGATTTGAATGACAGCCCTTCCCTGGTAAATTTACATGGGGGCATCTCTATTGACTCTGGTTGCCATGGTGATTCAAAGAAACTGGTCTGGGACTGCAGTTTGGGATAACATATTTCAAATAGGGTAAGGAGCCCAGGAATGCAGATTTTGTGGCTTGACAATCTGTGCTGAATTCTTAGGGTAAAAAATAACATTACGCTTGGCAAACCAATTATGTTTTTGACAAGATAAATGCTTTTGACGTTATTCCTATTCTTCCTGGGTAATAGTTAAGTAGATAAACAAATTAAATTGACCTTAGAGATAAAAATTCATGCCCATTCTTCCACGGCTGTAACTGTTCAAAACATTCTTTCTAGATTTCTTTGGAATGGATACATTTTGATGTGGGGGAAGCCATTCAGTATAGTGTGTTGAAAGCATTAATACTGGTATCAAATTGCCTGGGTTTGAATACCAGCTCTGCCACCAGCTCTGCTGGGCGACCTTGAAAAAATTACTTAACCTTTTGGATTCTCAGCTTCCTTGTTTGTCAATGGAGATGATATAGTATCTATCATTAAAAAATGTGCTGAAGAATAAGTTAATTAATATATGTAAGGCACCTAGAATCATGCCTGATCCATACCAGAGGCTATATAAATATCAGCTATCATCATCATCACATAGTTCTATTATTAGTAGTAGTACGTTGATTCTTCTTAGGAAAAAATTGACAATTTTTTTTTTTTTTGCACCTTACATAGATGGACTCTGGGGAGAAGAAACAGTCCATAGAACAGAGGCTTGGTAGAACTTTGAAATGACAGGAATTCTTTCAAGATCTCCTAAAAATCTTCTTGAACACAGCTGAAAATCTCCAGCCTTTCTTTTCTTCTTTTAAACTCAGGTTTCGTTATCTTTTAAGATGGCTATGATACCACAAATCAGTTGTACAAAATGACTTTTTTCCAAGTCACCACACACACTGTGAGTTTATGCTAAATCATACTCTGCTGTTACAACCAGTTGGGATTTTTAGGGCCAAAAGGGTGAGTTAGGGGGTGTATGTACATTTATGAAATAAAAGGTGAGACTTAAGCTAGTTGTAGACCTTTCTATGCTCCAATTCTTTTTTAAGAAAATACATGAGACAGCTGGGATTTCAAAGAAAGATTAGGAGTAAAACCCATTGTATTAGTGCTTTGTTGCCAGGCTTTGAGACTTGTGATTTCAGAATGGTAGATCGGAGATAAGCTTATTGGGAACATCTGGTCCAGCCCTCCCATTTATGGAGGAGGAAACAGAACCCTAGAAACATGAGTAACTTACTCGAGGTCAGCTAGGGAGGGAAGAACAAATGCAGGATGATGAGTCCAGATCTCTTCTGGCCCAGTTCAGAACTACCTTAAAAATAGAGCCATTTAGTGCTCTGTACCATTTGGCCTTCTTCCTTTGTGTCTTCAACTAGGTCCTGTTGTGAGCTGTAGGAATGGGTTTTTCAGCCCCTTGACACTGTTGAATGGTTCTTCTCAGATGTGAGGAGCATCCTTTGTACCATGAGAGCAGTAGCTTCCTTGGGGGCCCAACGTTTGTCTTTTGGAATTCCAACAGGAAAGACCAGAATTCCGTGTTCCCAGTAATGCCATCTATTTATTTGAAAGGGGACAAAAGATCACCAGGGATTGGCATTTGTTCTAGCTCTCTGCACTTTACCTCATACAAAGAAACTCTGCTTGTAAGTGCTATGATGAGGCTCCAAGTTGGTTAGCATAACTTGAGGAATTCATCAGGCAGAGAACTATAGACTTGCAGTCATACGGAAGTATATACTTGTTGCTGCCAGTAAGACCTTTGTGTGCCAAGGAAGTGTTGATGTGTAACCCTTGGTATTTTCATTGGCTTCAATGTCTCTGAGAGAACAGCATTTACTGTCTTCTGAGAGTATAGGCATTTCTTTTTGTTGATTTTTCTTTTTTTTTTCCTTTCTCTCTAGAGGATAGGAAGATAAGAAATTTCATAATCCTAATCCTGACACTCAGTTGCCATGAACATTTTCTTCTCTTAAATATATTTCTTTTGCCATTATCTTATTTACCCATTCATTCAACAGTTCTTTCTATAAACGTTCGTTAAACATCTACCAAGTGCCAGACACTGAATTAAGTGCAAGAGAAACAAAGGCAAATCATATGTAAGTCTGAAGGGACAAGGGGAGAGGGAAATTGTTGGGACTAGAGAAAACAGCTGTCATTCTAGAGGGGCCTGCCTGCCTGCCTGGGGCTGTGGCCTTAGCTCAGCTAGAGGAATGGGATCAACTCCAGTGACTTGGAAGCTGGAGGGCAATGGTCTTGCTCACTCTCCTCTTGGTCTTTACTTCCCTGCCAGTGTCCCCCATTGACTACTCCCAGCTGGAAACGTAAGGGCAAGGGATCCACTGAGGCAGCCCTTAGAGGCCAGACTCCAGGGAATATAGCAAAGGAAGAGAGTGCAACTGCAGGGACAAGAAAAATATTGAGTACAATAAGGTTTTGTAAATGAGTTCAGATGACCGTCTGGGGCAAAAAGGAAGGCATTTAAACTTGTAAAGGAATTACTTTTTGCTTGTCAAATTTTAATGTAGTGACTGGAGATTTTGGACCTAATGATATCTTAGGGAATCAGAGAAGCATTCAAGAGGTTGTGGTTCTATGGTATAATAAAGATAGTTGCAAATGTTTGCTGGCACTGTCATTGAGACATGGAATTACTGTTCCTTCCATGTGAGCTGGATGCCTTTTACTGGTCTTCTTTGACCAGTAAAATTCAGTAGAAGTGATGATTTAGAACTTTTAGAACTTTAGGAACTTTAACACTTGACCCACCCTATAAGAAATCTAACTACCCTGAGACTACCGTGTCAGCACTCCAGTTAACAGACCCAGCTGAGCTCTGCCTCCCAGATGTTGCCCCCAAGGTGTCAGACATGTGAGTTTAACCATCTTGGACTCTCTAGACCTTTCTAGCTGCCAGATGAATACCACTGAGTGACCTCATCTATGCCACATGGAACAGAAGAATCATCTAGCAGATGATTTAGTAATTTGAGAATTGATCCTTCTCAAATTCCTGACCTATGAAAATTATGAGATAAAATTAAATGGTTTTTGTTTTAACTCACTAAGTTTTGGGGCAGTTTGTTAGGCAGCAACAGATAATTGGGAAATGCTGCTACCCTCTCAAATTGATGATCCATTAATTTTGTATCTACATTAATAATGGGAAGTAACAACAACCGTCCACTAACCCCTACACATACATATGCTCACAATACAACTTTAACCTTCCATTTCTGTGATAAGTGATCTAGCTAGATCATGGAATCTAATGTGAAGCTGTTTAACTCTGGAGGTATTTTGATATGGGGAAGTGGAAAAGTGATAAAAGCAGTAGCTCCAGAGGATCTAGAAAGTGCAGCATAAGGAGAGATTATAAACCCCATCCCCTTAAGTTGCCTTTAAATAAAATTTAATTAAAAAACTGTATAAATTATATGCTTCTTGCCCAAATGCCCCATCAAGGAAACAAACTTATTCATATCAGGGCAAACTTTGAGATTAGACCAATTTCTAAGAAAAAAAAAAAATGCAACAGGGAAATGTGCAGCTAATGAGACTTAATGGGGAAAAAGAGCTAATATTTATTAAGCACAGTATTGGTCAGCATACACTAGATTATATCACTGTAACAAGCTCCAAATCTCAGTGACTTACATAAGGAAAGCTCATGTCTTGCTTTGGCTGACAAGTTAGGTTGGTATCTGTGTGGGAGTTGGTGTGTCTCCACTCACTGAAGTTATGCAGAGACACAGATAAGTGAGGCTTCATCTCAACATGTGATTCCACTATCTCTAGAGCACTGGAAAATGGAAATGGCAACTCATATACTGATTCTCAAAGTAAAACAGATGACTTGCATTTCCATTTCACTGGCCAAAGCAAGTCATATGGTTCTATACCCAATTTTCAGAGGGCAGGGAAGTTTGACTGGAAGAGGACAGACCTGGAAATCCTTGGTAAACAGCACCAGTTATGACCACAAGCATCTGTTATAGAGCAGGCCCTTTGCTAGGCATGTCTCATTGAATTCTGACAAAATCCATTATATAGGCAGAAAACAGGCCTACAGAGATCAAACAACTTGTCTGTGGTTACACAGCTGGTAATTGAAGAGGAGAGTTTGGAACTGAGGTCCTTAGGTCTGATTTCAAAGTGCATGCTTTTGTTTTGCTTTTGTTTTGCTTTGTTTTATTTGACATGATGCTCACCAAGCATATGCATGTCATTTTGGAACTAGAGAGGACAAAATGAAGTGAAGAGAATTTAATAATTGTGTTTGTATTTTGGAGTCACTTTAATTTGTAAGTAAAGCACCTGCTGCCCCTTAGACCTGTGCTCTGAAGTGCACCAAGATGGTTGGTCAGTTATTGAGTGTCTCCTGTGTTCAGAGCACTGTTCTTAGTGAGAAGAAAAAATCAGAAAACAGCCTCAAGTGTCCTTTAGAGTTTATTATACACTAAAAATTAAGACAAATATCCTTTACAAAAGGCTTACATACACTTAAAGAGCCTATTTACAGACTAATACATGCTGTATCTCTTAAGCTTGAACAAGGTGTTTTATTAGGCTGGTGCAAAAGTAATTGCAGTTTTTGCCATTTTTTTTAATACTTTAAGTTCTGTGATACATGTGCAGAATGTGCTGGTTTGTTACATAGGTATACATTTGCCATGGTGGTTTGCTGCACCCATCAACCCGTCAGCTGGGTTTTAAGCCCTGCATGCATTAGGTATTTGTCCTAATGCTCTCCATCCCCTTGCCCCCAACCCCCTGACAGGCCCTGGTGTATGATGTTCCCCTCCCTGTGTCCACATGTTCTCATTGTTCAACTCCCACTCATGAGTGAGAACCTGTAGTGTTCGGTCTCCTGTTCCTGTGTTAGTTTGCTGAGAATCATGGTTTCTAGCTTCTTCCATGTCCCTGCAAAGGATATGAACTCATACTTTTTAATGGCAGCATAGTATTCCATGGTGTGTATGTGCCACATTTTCTTTATCCAGTCTATCATTGATGGGCGTTTGGGTTGGCTCCAAGTATTTGCTATTGTGAATAGTACCGCAATAAACATATGTGTTCATGTTCTTTACAGTAGAATGATTTATAATCATTTGGGTATATACCCAGTAATGAGATTGCTGGGCAAAATGCTATTTCTGGTTCTAGATCTTTGAGGAATTGCCACACTGTCTTCCACAGTGGTTGAACTAATTTACACTCCCATCAACAGTGTAAAAAAGTGTTCCTATTTCTCTACATCCTCTCCAGCAGATGTTGTTTCCTGACTTTTTAATGATTGCCATTCTAACTGGCATGAGATGGTATCTCATTGTGGTTTTGATTTGCATTTCTCTAATGACCAGTGTGATGAGCTTTTTTTCATATGTTTGTTTGCCGCATAAATGTCTTCTTTTAAAGAAGTGTCTGTTCATATCCTTTGTCTGCTTTTGCTGGGGTTGTTTCTTTCTTGTAAATTTGTTTAAGTTCCTTGTAGATTCTACATATTAGACCTTTGTCAGATGAATAGATTGCAAAAATTTTCTCCCATTCTGTAGGTTGCTTGTTCACTGGGATGATAGTTTCTTTTGCTGTGCAGAAGTTCTTTAGTTTAGTTAGATCCCATTTGTCAATTTTGGCCTTTGTTGCAATTGCTTTTGGTATTTTAGTCATGAAGTCTTTGCCCATGCCTATGTCTTGAATGGTATTGCCTAGGGTATCTTCTAGGGTTTTTATGGTTTTAGGTTTTATATTTAAGTCATGAATCCGTCTTGAGTTAATTTTTGTATAAGGTGTAAGGAAGGGATCCAGTTTCAGTTTTCTGCATATGGCTAGCCAGTTTTCCCAACACCATTTATTAAATAGGGAATCCTTTGCCCATTGCTCGTTTTTGTTAGATTTGTCAAAGATCAGATGGTGGTAGATGTGTGGTATTATTTCTGAGGCCTCTGTTCTGTTCCACTGGTCTATATATGTGTTTTGGTACCATTATCATTGCTGTTTTGGTTACTGTACGCTTGTAGTATAGTTTGAAGTCAGGTAGCATGATGCCTCCAGATTTGTTCTTTTTGCTTAGGATTGTCTTGGCTATACAAGCTCTTTTTTGGTTCCATATGAAATTTTAAAGTAGTTTTTTTCTACTTATGTGAAGAAAGTCAATGGTAGCTTGGCAGGAATAGCATTGAATCTATAAATTACTTTGGGCAATATGGCCGTTTTCACGATATTGATTTTTCCTCTCTATGAGCATGGAATATTTTTTCCATTTGTTTGTGTCTTCTCTTATTTCCTTGAGCAGTGGTTTGCAGTTCTCCTTGAAGAGGTCCTTCACATCTCTTGTAAATTGTATTCCTAGGTATTTTATTTTATTGGTAGCAATTGTGAATGGGAGTTCACCATGATTTGGCTCTATGTTTGTCTATTATNGCTAGCCAGTTTTCCCAACACCATTTATTAAATAGGAATCCTTTGCCCATTGCTCGTTTTGTTAGATTTGTCAAAGATCAGATGGTGGTAGATGTGTGGTATTATTTCTGAGGCCTCTGTTCTGTTCCACTGGTCTATATATGTGTTTTGGTACCATTATCATTGCTGTTTTGGTTACTGTACGCTTGTAGTATAGTTTGAAGTCAGGTAGCATGATGCCTCCAGATTTGTTCTTTTGCTTAGGATTGTCTTGGCTATACAAGCTCTTTTTTGGTTCCATATGAAATTTTAAAGTAGTTTTTTTCTACTTATGTGAAGAAAGTCAATGGTAGCTTGGCAGGAATAGCATTGAATCTATAAATTACTTTGGGCAATATGGCCGTTTTCACGATATTGATTTTCCTCTCTATGAGCATGGAATATTTTTTCCATTTGTTTGTGTCTTCTCTTATTTCCTTGAGCAGTGGTTTGCAGTTCTCCTTGAAGAGGTCCTTCACATCTCTTGTAAATTGTATTCCTAGGTATTTTATTTTATTGGTAGCAATTGTGAATGGGAGTTCACCATGATTTGGCTCTATGTTTGTCTATTATTGGTGTATAGGAATACTTGTGATTTTTGCACACTGATTTTGTATCCTGAGACTTTGCTGAACTTGCTCATCAGCTTTAGGAGTTTTTGGGCTGAGATGATGGGTTTTCTAAATATACAATCATGTCATCTGCGAACAGCAACAATTTGACTTCCTTTCTTCCTATTTGAATATGTTTATTTCTTTCTCTTGCCTGATTGCCTTGGCCAGAACTTCCAACACTATGTTGAAAAGGAGTGGTGAGAGAGGGCATCCTTGTCTTGTGCCGGTTTTCAAAGGGAATGCTTCCAGTTTTGCCCATTCAGTATGATATTGGCTGTGGGTTTGTCATAAATAGCTCTCATTATTTTAGATATGTTCCATCAATACCTAGTTTGAGTGTTTTAGCATGAAAGGGTATTGAATTTTATTGAAAGCCTTTTCTGTATCTATTGAGATAATCATGTGGTTTTGTCATTGGTTCTATTTATGTGATGGATTATGTTTATTGATTTGTGTATGTTGAACCAGCCTTGCATCCCAGGGATGAAGCTGACTTGATCGTGGTAGATAAACTTTTGATGTGCTTCTGGATTCATCTTGCTAGCATTTTATTGAGGATTTTGCATTGTTGTTCATCAGGGATACTGGCTTGAAATTTTCTTTGTTGTGTCTCTGCCAGGTTTTGGTATCAGGATGATGCTGGCCTCATAAAATGAGTTAGGGATGTGTCCTTTTCTATTGTTTGGAATAGTTTCAGAAGAAATGGTACCAGCTCTTCTTTGAACCTCTGGTAGGGTCCAGCTGTGAATCTGTCTGGTCCTGGGCTTTTGTTGTTGTTGTTTGGTAATCTATTAATTGCTGCCTCAATTTCAGAACTTGCTATTGGTCTATTCTGGGATTCAACTTCTTCCTGGTTTAGTCTTGGGATGGTGTATGTGTCCAGGAATTTATCCATTTCTTCTAGATTTTCTAGTTTATCTGCATAGAGGTGTTTACAGTATTCTCTGATGATAGTTTGTATTTCTGCAGGATCAGTGGTGATATCCGCTTTATCATTTTTTGTTGTGTCTATTTGATTCTTTTCTCTTTTTTCTTTATTAGTCTGGCTAGTGGTCTACTTATTTTGTTAATCTTTTCAAAAAATCAGCTCCTGGATTCATTGATTTTTTGAAGGGTTTTGTGTCTCTATCTCCTTCAGTTCTGCTCTGATCTTGGTTATTTGTCTTCTGCTAGCTTTTGAATTTGTTTGCTCTTGCTTCTCTAGTTCTTTTAGTTATGATGTTAGGGTGTTGACTTTAGATCTCTCCCACTTTCTGATGTGGTGAATGCTTCCAGTTTTTGCCCATTCAGTATGATATTGGCTGTGGGTTTGTCATAAATAGCTCTCATTATTTTTAGATATGTTCCATCAATACCTAGTTTGAGTGTTTTTAGCATGAAAGGGTATTGAATTTTATTGAAAGCCTTTTCTGTATCTATTGAGATAATCATGTGGTTTTTGTCATTGGTTCTGTTTATGTGATGGATTATGTTTATTGATTTGTGTATGTTGAACCAGCCTTGCATCCCAGGGATGAAGCTGACTTGATCGTGGTAGATAAACTTTTTGATGTGCTTCTGGATTCATCTTGCTAGCATTTTATTGAGGATTTTTGCATTGTTGTTCATCAGGGATACTGGCTTGAAATTTTCTTTGTTGTGTCTCTGCCAGGTTTTGGTATCAGGATGATGCTGGCCTCATAAAATGAGTTAGGGATGTGTCCTTTTTCTATTGTTTGGAATAGTTTCAGAAGAAATGGTACCAGCTCTTCTTTGAACCTCTGGTAGGGTCCAGCTGTGAATCTGTCTGGTCCTGGGCTTTTTGTTGTTGTTGTTTGGTAATCTATTAATTGCTGCCTCAATTTCAGAACTTGCTATTGGTCTATTCTGGGATTCAACTTCTTCCTGGTTTAGTCTTGGGATGGTGTATGTGTCCAGGAATTTATCCATTTCTTCTAGATTTTCTAGTTTATCTGCATAGAGGTGTTTACAGTATTCTCTGATGATAGTTTGTATTTCTGCAGGATCAGTGGTGATATCCGCTTTATCATTTTTTGTTGTGTCTATTTGATTCTTTTCTCTTTTTTCTTTATTAGTCTGGCTAGTGGTCTACTTATTTTGTTAATCTTTTCAAAAAATCAGCTCCTGGATTCATTGATTTTTTGAAGGGTTTTTGTGTCTCTATCTCCTTCAGTTCTGCTCTGATCTTGGTTATTTGTCTTCTGCTAGCTTTTGAATTTGTTTGCTCTTGCTTCTCTAGTTCTTTTAGTTATGATGTTAGGGTGTTGACTTTAGATCTCTCCCACTTTCTGATGTGGGAATTTAGTGCTATAAATTTTCCTCTAAACACTGCTTTAGCTGTGCCCCAGAGATTCTGGTACATTGTGTCTTTGTTCTCACTGGTTTCAAAGAACTTATTTATTTCTGCCTTAATTTTGTTATTTACCCAGTAGTCATTCAGGAGCAGGTTGTTCAGTTTCCATGTAGTTGTGTGGTTTTGAGTGAGTTTCTTAATCCTGAGTTCTAATTTGATTGCACTGTGTTCTGAGAGACTGTTAGGATATCCATTCTTTTGCATTTGCTGAGGAGTGTTTTACTTCCAATTATGTGGTCAATTTTAGAATAAGTGCAATGGGTGCTGAGAAGAATGTATATACTGTTGATTTGGGGTGGAGAGTTTCGTAGATGGCTGTTAGGTCTGCTTGGTCCAGAGCTGAGTTCAAATTCTGCTTATCCTTGTTAATTTTCTGTCTCATTGATCTGTCTAATAGTGACAGGGGATGTTAAAGTCTCCCACTATTATTTTGTGGGAGTCTAAGTCTCTTTATAGATCTTTAAGAACTTGCTTTATGAATCTGGGTGCTCCTGTATTGGGTGTATATATATTTAGGATAGTTAGCTCTTCTTGTTGCATTGATCCCTTTGCCATTATGTAATGCCCTTCTTTGTCTTTTTTGATCTTTGTTGGTTTAACGTCTGTTTTATCAGAGACTAGCATTGCAAATCCTGACTTTTTTTTGTTTTCCATTTGCTTAGTAAATATTCCTCCATCCTTTTATTTTGAGCCTGTGTGTGTCTTTGTATGTGAGATGGGTCTCCTGAATACAGCACACCAGTGGGTCTTGACTCTAGCCAATTTTCCAGTCTGTATCTTTTAATTGGGGCATTTAGCCCATTTACATTTAAGGTTAACATTGTTATGTGTGAATTTGATCTTGTCATCACAATACTAGCTGGTTATTTTGCACATTAGTTGATGCAGTTTCTTCATAGTGTTGTTAGTCTTTATATTTTGGAATGTTTTTGCAGTGGCTGGTACTGGTTTTTCTTTTCCATATTTAGTGCTTCCTTCAGGAGCTCTTGTAAGGCCTAGTGGTGACAAAATCCCTCAGCATTTGCTTGTCTGTAAAGGATTTTATTTCTCCTTTGTGTATGAAGCTTAGTTTGGCTAGATATGATTCTGGGTTGAACATTCTTTTCTTTAAGAATGTTGAATATTGGCCCCCACTCTCTTCTGGCTTGTAGGGTTTCTGCAGAGAGATCTGCTGTTAATCTGATGGGCTTCCCTTTATAGGTAGTCTGACCTTTCTCTCTGGTTGCACTTAACATTTTTTCCTTCATTTCAACCTTGGAGAATCTGACGATTATGTGCCTTGGGGTTGCTCTTTTTGACAAGTATCTTAGTGATGATCTCTGTATTTCCTGAATTTGAATGTTGGCCTGTCTTGCTAGGTTGGGGATGTTCTCCTAGAAAATACCCTGAAGTATGTTTTCCAACTTGGTTCCATTCTTCTCATCACTTTCAGATACACAAATCAATCATAGGTTTGGTCTTTTCACATAGTCCCATATTTCTTGGAGGCTTTGTTTGTTCCTTTTCATTCTTTTTTGTCTAATCTTGTCTTCACCTTTTATGTCATTAAGTTGATCTTCAATCTCTGATATCCTTTCTTCCACTTGATCGATTCAGCTATTGATGCTTGTGTATGCTTCACCAAGTTCTCCTGCTGTGTTTTTCAGCTCCATCAGGTCATTTATGTTCTTCTCTAAACTAGTTATTCTAGTTAGCAGTTCCTGTAACCTTTTATCAGATTCTTAGCTTCCTTAGATTGGGTTAGAATATGCTCCTTTAGCTCAGAGGAGTTTGTTATTACCCACCTTCTGAACCCTACCTCTGTCAATTTGTCACACTCATTCCTCATCCAGTTTTGTGCCCTTGCTGGAGAGGAGTTGTGATCATTTGGAGGAGATGAGGCATTTTGGTTTTTGGAATTTTCAGCATTTTTTGCCCTGGTTTTTCCTCATCTTCGTGGATTTATCTACCTTTGATCTTTGATGCTGATGGCCTTTGTGTGGGGTTTTTGAGTGGGTGTCCTTTTTGTTGATGTTGATGTTATTGCTTTCTGTTTGTTAGTTTTCCTTCTAACAGGTCCTTCTACTGCAGGTCTGCTGGAGTTTGCTGGAGGTCCACTCCAGACCCTGTTTGCCTGGGTATTAGCAGCGGAGGCTGCAGAGCAGCAAAGAGTGCTGCCTTCTCCTTCCCCTGGAAGCTTCATCCCAGAGGCGCACGCACCAGATGCCAACCAGAGCTCTCCTGTATGAGGTGCCTGTCGACCCCTGCTAGGAGATATCTCCTAGTAAAGAGGCACGGGCATCAGGGACCCACTTGAGGAGGCAGTCTGTTCCTTAGCAGAGCTTTGGTGTGAGATTCTCCGCTCTCTTCAGAGCCAGCAGGCAGGAATATTTAAGTCTGCTGAAGCTGTACCCACAGCTGTTCCTTCCCCCAGGTGCTCTGTTCCAGGGAGATGGGAGTTTTTTTTTTTTTTTTTTTTTTGAGACGGAGTCTGGCTCTGTCGCCCAGGCTGGAGTGCGGTGGCTGGATCTTAGCTCACTGAGGCTCCACCTCCCGGTTTCCCGCCATTCTCCTGCCTCAGCCTCCCGAGTAGCTGGGACTACAGGCGCCTGCCACCTCGCCCGGCTAGTTTTTTGTATTTTTTAGTAGAGACAGGGTTTCACCGGGTTAGCCAGGATGGTCTCGATCTCCTGACCTCGTAATCCGCCTGTCTCGGCCTCCCAAAGTGCTGGGATTACAGGCTTGAGCCACCGCGCCCGGCCGGGAGTTTTATCTATAAGCCCGTGACTGGGGCTGCTGCCTTTCTTTTAGAGATGCCCTGCCCAGTGAAGAGGAATCTAGAGAGGCAGCCTGGCTACACCTGCTTTGCTGCACTGCAGTGAGCTTCACGGAACTTCCGGGCAGCTTACTTAAGGCTGTGAGTGGAAAACCATCTACTCAAGACTCAGTAATGGCGGATGCCCCTCCCCCTACCAAGCTCAAGAGTCCCAGGTCGACTTCAGACTGCTTTGCTGACAGTGAGAATTTCAAGCCAGTGGTTCTCAGTTTGCTGGGATCTGTGGGAGTGGGACCCGCTGAGCTAGACCACTTGACTCCCTGGCTTCGGCTCCTTTTCCAGGAGAGTGAACGGTTCTGTCTCGCTCGGGTTCCAGGTGCCGCTGAGGTATGGGAAAAAAACAAAACAAAACTGCAGCTAGCTCAGTGTCTGCACAAACAGCTGCCTAGTTTTGTGCTTGAAACCCAGGACCCTGGTGGTGTAGGCACATGAGGGAATCCCCTGGTCTGTGGGTTGTAAAAACCATGGGGGAAGCATAGTATCTGGGCCGGATAAGACAGTCCCTCATGGCTCCCCTTTGGCTGAGGGAGGGAGACTCTCCAAGTTCCTTGCACTTCCCGGGTGAGGCAATGCCCTACCCTGTTTCTGCTTGGCCTCCGTGGGCTGCACCCACTGTCTAACCAGTCCCAATCAGATGAACCGGGTACCTCAGTTAGAAATGCAGAAATCACCTGTCTTCGGCATTGGTCTGGCTGGGAGCTGCAGACTGGAACTGCTCCTATTTGACCATCTTGCCAGGAGTCCAAAAACTTTGCCCTTACTTTTAATGAGAGAGGATTCCTTTATATAGCAAATAACAAAATCTTGGAAGTTGTTCAGGTATAAATATTTATTATTCTAAGCAGGGTATAGAGCAATACAGAACAACTTTTTTTTTTTTTTTCAGGGATTTTTTGAGAATCTGCTGAAAGCCATTTTCTCTCCCACGAAAGTGGATTTACTCACTGGATTTTTTTTTATAACAGTTTCTGGGGTTTAACAGATGCATTTCCCCACTGGAAGCCCATCTATTTGTTTAGGATTCCGTGGTTTAGATAAATATTCTACTATAAATGTTTCAGTTCTTATAACAGCACTTGCCACATATTAAGTGCTCAATAAATGTTGTTGAATGAATGAATGAATGGAAAGGGGAGGAAGGAATATTTGAGATATAGTTCCAGTCTTCTCTAATCCTGTAAGGAGTCCAGTCTATGCTATCTGCTGTGATTCAGAAGGATGGTCTTTGTTTTGTTCCGGGGTGTCTGAGCACATTTTTTTTTGTTGTGGTGCATTGTATGTGAACTGGACATTGAGAGAAGATCAAATACTGAATGAAAATAAAGTAATGGTCTGATTATAACTGTCAGATCTGGTGGTTAGACTGGTTCCTAAAACATAACCAATTCCAAGGGAAAAGAAAAGATGTCTCTTCATCGACCCTTGACTTAGCACCTGCTGAACAATAGGCACTTGTTAGGCATGAGGAAATAGATATTAGCTGTAATGGAAGCACGAGCAACTTGCTATGGGATCATAGAAAAAGGCAGGGCCTCGAGGAGTAAATAGGAATTTGTCAGGTTAGAAGGGGAGTCTACTCAAAGGGGAACAGCAAAGGCCTGGGCAATTGAATATGCATGGAATTCTGAGCACTTCAAACAATCTAGTACGGTTTTAGGCACTCAAAAATGTTGGCTGGGTGAATGCATGAATGACCATTAAATGAGATGATCTGGATATGGCCAGCTGGGATGGAGATAAAGTTGAGAAACATTTTGGAAGTAGAATGGATACAACTTGGTGATATGTATGCAGTGGCAGATCTGGATCTGAGTAGGGAAAAGGGAGAAGGGAGAGAGATGAATGGAAAATTGGTTTTAGGTATTCGGTGTGTGTGACTCTTGGTAATGTCACCTATGTTGTCTCTATCTTTTCATCTGCTAGTCTGTCTTTAAGGTCATTTTTTGAGGATTGTAATGTGGGACCATGAGCCCCCTTCAATCCTGTATGTTCTATCTTTAGTCTTCTAGGTGTGGATCTTAAGAGTCAGGAATAGGCAACAGAGAGTACTTTTGGAGAAACACAACATGCTTGTTTGTAAGGGGGTGATATATTGAATGAACATTTCAGTGGCTATTTCTTTTCAACCATACATCCTGGCTGACCATTCAGGTCATGGAAAAGGCTGTAGCTTAGCATACTGACCCTGTGTGTGCCTCAACTCCTATCCCTGGGATTTATGATGGTGCTTATTTGTTGAGCATTGCTTTTGATGAGCTCCAGGTGTTAGCATAGCAACACTGGGAGGGAACCAGAGTTTCTGCTCTTTAACCAGTGATAAAACAGGCTCAGGGTGATTCACTTACCTGCCTAGGGTCACAGAGGTGCTACTGAAACTCAATCACTTAGGATATAAGATTTACATTCTAATACAGCACTTAAGGAAACATTTAAGGAAATGATTTCTTAAGGAAAAAAGCTCTCATTCTATGAGGGAGTTACTCTAAATAAAATTCTTTTCTGTGTCTTCTTCTTTTTAACTTTCTCTACAAAAGCATGTTCATGTGGAGGAAAATGCTCTGGATGAAGAACCAGGTGATCAGGAGTTTAGTCTTGGTTCTGCCTCTAACTACCTCTGTGGTTTTAGAGACACCTTTGAACATTTCTGTAGCTCTTTTTCTTGTGATCTCTCTCTGAGTTTGTGCCATTGTTATAGGACCAAGTTTGTATGCCTGCTGCATTGTAACAGACCAATTACAGTGAGCCATCAGGGTTTACAGTGGAGAAGAAGTTTAATGATTGCAGATCACCAAGTGAGAAGATGGGAGAAGACCCTCAAATCTATCTCATTGAGGAGTTCTGGACTGGGGTTTTAAGGGGATTATGGAGGGTAAAGGGCTGAAAAATTGGGGTTGTTCATTGGTCAGGGTAAGTGGGATGAAATAATCAGGATGTGGAAACTGCATTATTTGAGAATCCAGTTCTTTGGGGAGTCCTTGACCAGCTGGCATTAGTTAGGTTCTTCAGACCAGCTGAGTCAGTAGTTTCATCAGCATGAAGAACCCGAGGGAATATCTCAAAGGGAAAAGCTAAACATTTTATAATGTTCAAGTTCTTATCTATAGAACAGTTAAGGGGAACTGTAATCTTATAACAGGTTCTATATGATTCTTGGACAATAGGCAAACAACTATGGGGAAGCAGGTCAGAGAGCAAGCTGACCTCATGACTAATGCTGAATGTACTGCAAGCTTGCTTTATTTTCAGTTCTCCCTCTCCCTTCTTCTCTGATTAACTTTATAAGGTTTACAGGGACAGTTTTACCATCTATCTCTAAAGTTTTGGTTAGCTATAATAACCTATATTCTTTGTTCTTCTGATATAAATTATGGTAATGAGACATCTTTCAAACTATTTGAAATTAACTGTGGATTGAAAAGTAAATCAAACATATCATAAAAATAGACATTGTCAGAAGATATTACCAGCATTTTTCAAGCAATAAGGGTTTTGGAAGGAATATGTTTATAAATCCCTTTTATGCCAGTCAGCCTGAATATCTCCCTCCCTCTCCTCCCTCCCTCTCCTTCTCTCACTTATCTCACTCTGTCTCTCTCATATCCATATGCCTTATACAGTGTATTGTAGGGCTCACGATTATTTTCAGGGCTGTTTCCATCGTTTTAATGATCTGAGTATTTAGAAACACCTAGAAGTATGACATATTACTTAAATTTGCAGTAGTGTTTTAGTATTCAGATGATATTTAAAATAATGGGGCTAATCATTAAAAAGAAAGAAGGTTCTGTCAAGCATTCATATTCAGAGCTTAGTAGCACTGTAATTGAGGGCATTATATTATGTTTTAATTTAGGTGGCTTTGTGTGAGTGGGCAGCTCAGGGAGTGGGGCGGGTAAGGGGAGCAAAACAGATCACCCTAAATTGCAACTGAGAGTTGGTACAACGTCCCCTTATTGTCCAGAGAGGCATGATTGTGTCTCAGTGTTATAGGCAATTACACAAGTAAGCTAGACTGGGTGGAAGATAAATATATATTTTTTAATTGGATTTTTTGATTTTCCCAATTTCCACAATGTGATGGTGTTTTCAACAGAGTTCCGCAGTGGTCCCTGGATGGGAATGTTAAGGAAATTGGTGTCACAACTTTGGTGCTATCTCTAACATTCTGTCCAGCTCAGGCATATTGGCTTGGGTGAGTGATAATCTTTTCTAAAAGTACAGTGTTTGAACTGTACTCTACACATTTTACTTGTATTTATCTCATTTTATTCATTATAAAACCTTCCAGGATTGGGGAATGCAGAGGTCCTTATTATTAACTCTATATTATATATCGGATAATTGAAGCTTAGAAAGGTGTACCAGGCCTGGCGCGGTGACTCATGCCTGTTGTCCCAGCATTTTGGGAGGCCAAGGTGGGCGAATCACGATGTCGGGAGTTCGAGACCAGACTGGCCAACATGGTGAAACCCAATCTCTACTAAAAATGCAAAAAATTAGCTGGGCATGGTGGCGGCCACCCATAATCCCAGTTACTCAGGAGGCTGAGGCAGGAGAATTGCTTGAACCTGGGAAGCAGAGGTTGTAGTGAACTGAGATCATGCCACTGTACTCCAGCCTGGGCAACAGTGCAAGACTGTCTCAAAAAAAAAAAAAAAAAAAGAACAACAAAAAAAAGCTGTATCAATTGCCAAAGGTCACATAGCTGAGATGTAGTAGAGTTTGAATTTGACTCCAGATCTCTGATTTAAAACAGTCTGAGATAGTGCAGTGTTTCTCAAACATCAACTGCATCAGAATCGCCCAGGGGACTTGCTAAAATAGCTTCCTGGGCTCCATGGTCACAATTTCTAAATCAGCAGGTCTGGGATGGGCACTTGGAAATTTGCATTTCTAGCAAGTTCCCAAGTGATGCTGCTGCAGCTGGTTTAAGGACCACACTGAGACCATTGGTGTGATGTACAAAAATGAAATTGTAAGAATCAGGCTGCCTGGATTCAAACACTGGCTCCACTAAGGTCAAGAACTGGGAAAAGTCGCTCTATCTCTGAGCTATTTATTGCCCATGTATACCTGCTTCACAGAGTTGCAGTGAGAATTCAATGAGATAAAGCATTTCAAATGCCTAACAGAATGCCTGGAATGTAGGAGTAACTCTGTAAAGTTACCTATTGTCATCTTTCTTATTACATTACACTGCCAGGACTTGGCTAGTCTTTCTCATGCTTTGAGACATATGTTCTATTTCAATGTCCCATTATTTGCCTGTCCCACACAGGTTGTTTTCTATCAGGTATTCTTTATCTCCTTCTTCCACAATTACTGTCTCTAGCTTACATCCTTCTCCCCCACAACCAAAAATTCAATGTTTAGATGTTTTCACATCCACGTGGAAAGAATAAAACTTCCAAACCTCTGACTTTGTGGTTTTGCCTCAACTTTAATTATCTCCAGCTATTCTGCATCTCATTCACTTTCTGGCACAGAAAATGCAATAGAATTGTTTGACTTTAGAAATTCCCTTTGAGAATAAGCTCCTTGAAGACAGAGGCTGTGTACAACAAACCTTTGCACTTCTTTGGAGCAAAAATGCCTCCCCAGTTAGCAGGATCTGAACAAATACCTGGTGAGTGAATGGCTAAGTGAGGGAATTGGAAGTCGTGAGGTCAGAAGAGCTTTGCCACCTGGTGTGGATTGTTTTGCCATTATGGAATTTGTTTTCCTCAGCGAAAGGCTTGCATTAGAATTCAGAAATTTTAATTTTATACCTTTTCAGTTACCCTCTGTACACTCCCCTGGTCAAATGATTTCTTATCCAACAGTTTGATAACAATGCTGATAGCAAAAGGCTCTGTGTGTGTTCCTCTTTAGCTCTCTTTATAACAAAGGTCTTCTTACTGGGTACCTGGTGCTGAATGGAACACAAACCATGCTAGTGTACACTATGGAAATTTTCTTCTTCAAAATCTCCCTGGCTCAATTCAAGTAGCTATTATTTTTGTTCCAGGATCAGGCTGATGGGCATGGAGACATTATTATCCTTTGGCAAAGGCTGTTATTTTTGCAGTTTGGAGGATGCCCTAGATGTATTCTGACAAGAGTGGGGCTCCAGTGGGACATGCTATGATAACAGTATAGATGTCAGCAGTTTCTCACTGAGTCCCAGGGTGGGGTTATTTTGCATCCCAATTCATTCTAAGTAGGACATGACATTGAATTGGGAGAGGCTGCCTCACATGCAAGATGATCTAACACCTCATCCTGAATTAGTGTGGCTATGATACATGTAGAAAACAATGGCGATTTAAAAAGATATTTTATGACATGTTTTGTTCCTGATGACAAAAATGTCATCATGTTATGATAAAATGTATAAAAATTTAATGAAGAATATGACAAGGCTAAAACTTGGGGATAAATTCAACAGGTCTTTAATTCTCTTCCTCTCTCCGTTCTAAAACAAAAATAAGTAATAGAATGTACTGCTATGTCTTGCTTGCCAACACAAAGTATTTTCTCATAATCTTTATATATTCTCCAAGATTCAAGACTATAACTTTCATTGGCTATGAGGAAATCAATGGGATGGACAGAACACACTTTATAAATCAATCTTAATTTTTTTGGATATTTATATAGTTTTCAAATTATTGGCATTATAATAAATACTGTATTGATCTTTCATTACACATATACATTTTCTGTACGTTTATGATAATTTCAGCTTAAAACTACACAAAAGTAGAATTGTCTGGATTACAAGTAATGAGTATGCTCTTATGTTTCATAAATTTCAAGCTACATTTTTAACGTAAATTATTCTAATATTTAAGATTTTATTGACCGATGGAGTTATAGAAAACCTCAGTAAACCAACATCCATTAAAGAACTTGACTTGGTAGTCACAAATATGCCCTTATCAGTCCCACATCTCTCAAATATAAGAAATACATCAAGCCAATAAAATTTGAATGCAAGTTTCATCAAGCCTCAATGAACTGGTAATTATACGTATTTCAGAGAACACACACACACAAAAAAGGCATCAACTCCAATTTATAGATAAGTATTACTTTGACACTGAAACCAGATACTGACAGTAAAATAATTCTAATGATTGATCTTATTTAAGATCATAAATAATTCCTAAATAAAATGTTAGCATATAAAAAATCTAGTGTTTTAAAATACAAGAAGAATTTTCTCAGGAATGAAGGAGTGAAAGATGGATTTGTGTATCAATATCTATCTATCTGTCACCATATTAACAATCTAAGAGATTAAAGGAGAAAATATTAACATTGTCCTACTAGATATAGTGGATTTTAGCCTGAGTGTCCTAGGCTGCATCTGCTGGAAAGCAGAGCCCGAGGCACAGATTATAATATTGACACTTTGAGAGGTATAAATCTAAGCAGTGATTGAGGAAAATACGTGATGTGAGGCAAGGAAAGATGTACAGCAATTGTATTGCTGTACTGGCCACCAATTTCATACAAGTTTAGAGACATTCAGTTGCAAAGACATTTAAGCATATTCCCTCTGCTTATGGGAACTTTTCTAAAAGGTTTGTAAGAGGAAACGCCACCACAGAGGGGCAGGAGGGAAAATGTATCTGTCTGGGTCCCTCCTGACTCTTGCTTCCCATTGGTCAAATTTTATTCCACAGAGACCTAGTACTTCTATACATTTGGCAACTTGGTAGCTACTCAAGAAGCCAGTTCCCAAGTCCTGTTGTGTGGCATTTCTTCTAAGCCCAGAAGTGGAGGGGAGATTCAGCAGGTCAGACTACCAACCAAGAGAGAATGAGACAGCTGAGGGAATGTAGAAGACATACAAAAGAGAAAACAAAGAAAAACAGAAAGAAAGAAAGAAAAAAGCCTTGCATGCAATACCATACAGAAAAGCATTGCATGCAATTTAACACTTTTTTTATGAGAAAAATAAATAAAAAGAATACCTCTTAACCAACTAAGAAAGAAAGGGAAATTACATAATATGATGAAATACCATAGTAGCAGTGAAGGAGGGAATCCAAAAGCTATGACAAATTTTATATTAGTAAGCATTTAGAGATAGTACTGTTAAATCGGGTATGAGACAAAGATGCACATCTCCACCACTACTAATCTATCTTGTACTGAAAATCCTAGCCCTTCCCACTAAAAACAAAACTAAACAACAGAAGAAAAAGAAAAAAAAACAAAAAAACACAGAACTTAACCATATGGTTACAGGGAAGATGGAACATGTGATTTCTAGCTTGTGGTTATGTGCTCAGCTGAAATTGGTGTGTGTATCTGCGTAGAAGGAATACTAAGGGGAGGGGGAGTATCTCTAGGCAAAAGGAAAATGTGGCAAATAGGCTCTGGGCTGTAATTAGTAGTTTCTGCCACATCTAGATGAGAAAAACTCCAACAGAACCCACAAACTATTATTAAAAATAATAAGGGAGTTCAGAGGATTTCAAGAAAAAACATTGACATAAAAAAATCAGTAGTGAACCCTGTGTCAATAGCAATGAATTAGAAAATGAAATGGATAAGCACATAAATTATAATAACACAATCTATATAACTGGAAATAAATTTAACTTTCAAATGTACAATATTCTTGCAAAGAAAATCACAAAACATCTCTTAAACACACAGAAGATAGTAATCCTTTTAATGATGTCAATTCTCCACAAATTAACCTGTAATATTGGTATAAGTCCAATAAATTATCTAATAGAATTTTTCATAAAACTGAGGAAACTTATTCCTAAATTTTTATGTAGAAGTAGATGACCAAGGATAGCCAAGACAAACCAATCAACAAACAACAGGAAACGAACAAAGAGCATCAACAGGAACAAAGGAAGAAAAACCTTTATGAGATGCTCAGTCTCTCTAGTAATCTAATGAACCCAATGTAAACAAATAACCACAAGTTGACATTTTATGTGCCTCAGATTGATGGATGTTAAAAATGGTAGCATTACTAAGGGTTGGAATGAATGTGGGGACTCTTGGATCTAGTGAAACTTAGGGTAGAAATGAAATAGGTACAAACATTTTGAATAACAGTTTGCTAACATCTAGTAAAATTGATGATGGCTATATTTTAATATACAGAATTACTACTTGTAAGTATAGTCCATCCTCATTATTCACAGATTCTGTATTTGTGAATTTGCCTGCTTTCAAAAACTTATCTGTAACCCTCAAATTAATATTCATGGTGCTTTTGCAGCCACCTGTGGACATATGCAGAGCTCTGAACAATTTGAGTAACTTGACATGCATGTTCCCAGCTGAGGTTGAACAAGGCAAAACTCTGCCTTCTTCTCTCATTTTTTCATACTTTAAACAAGTTTGCTATCTGTATTTGACTTAGTGCCATAATTTTCAAAGGTCTGTGCTTTTATTTGGTGATTTTGGCCCCTAAGAGTAGTGCTGAGATGTTTTCTAGTAATCTGAAATGCAAGAAGTCTGTGATGTGGGTTACTGAGAAAATAGATGTGTCAGCTAAGCTTCATGCAAGCATGAGTTACAGTTAAGTGACTATGAGTTCACTGTTAATGCATCAGCAATATGTGTGAAAGTAGTTGACTTTCAAAAGAAGCACACATAAACAAGGTTTTTATTGATGGATTGACAAAAATATTGTGACCAGAATTTTCGGGGGCATGACCCTGTATTTCCCCACCACCTCACAGCAATGGTTCAGTATTAGCTTATTCAGTGTTCACAGTGACCTTACACAACATAATTACAGTAAATAACAAGAATTAATTATATATATCATAAGAAACTCACACACATGCTCCAGAAGACATGTATAAAAGTATTCATTGTTTGTAATGGTGACAACATGGATAACAATCCTAATGTCCTTCATAAAGGGAATGGATGAAGACATTGCATTATATTCATCCAAGGGAATACCCTCAGTGCTAGCATTTTAATGGAGGGACATATAATAAAGAAAATAGCTATGCAAAATATACAGTATTTTAAAAGGCATTAAGCATTACAGAGGAAAATTAGGCAGAGAATGGAGATATCAAGTGAGTCCTGGGGGGCAGTATGCTTTAAAGTTTTAATAGGATGGTCAGGGAATGCTTCCTTGCAAAGATATAAATAGTAATAATTTGATCTTCTCATTTCATAAGGTAGAACTTACTGAATTTATTAAATAGTAGTAGCAGATGTTCTTTTTTTTTTTTTTGAGACGGAGTCTCGCTCTGTCGCCCGGGCTAGAGTGCAGTGGCCGGACCGTGTTAGCCAGGATGGTCTTGATCTCCTGACCTCGTGATCCGCCCGTCTTGGCCTCCCAAAGTGCTGGGATTACAGGCTTGAGCCACCGCGCCCGGCCGCAGATGTTCTTATTTTACTCTTGACTCAAAATCTAGCAAATAGTAGGTGGTGAATAAATGTTTACAAAATGAATGCCTTCATGTTTTATTTTTAAATATTATTTTAGCTATTGATCAATACTTCCACATTTTGGTATCCTAAAACTATGCATATCTTTTCATGTTTCATTGAGTATTTTAACTGGAATCTTGGAAACAGTGTTTTAGATATTGTTTGCTTTCCTCCCTTCTTCTTAGGATGCCCATGATTGACTTTTTTTTTTGTTGTTATTCTAGAAATAATTTCTTTTTTTTAAATTTCTTTTTTATTTTTATTATACTTTAAGTTCTAGGGTACATGTGCACAACGTGCAGGTTTGTTACATATGTATACATGTGCAATGTTGGTGTGCTGCACCCATTGACTCGTCATTTGCATTAGGTATATCTCCTAATGCTATCCCTCCCCCCTCCCCACAATAGGCCCCAGTATGTGATGTTCTCCTTCCTGTGTCCAAGTGATCTCATTGTTCAATTCCCACCTATGAGTGAGAACATGCGGTATTTGGTTTTCTGTTCTTACGATAGTTTGCTGAGAATGATGGTTTCCAGCTGCATCCATGTCCCTACAAAGGACATGAACTCATCCTTTTTTATGGCTGCATAGTGTTCCATGGTGTATATCTAAATGGAACATCATATCTGATATGAATTGAGGCTCAATGAATGTTTTAAAAATTGAATTAAGAAACTTAGAGGGTGAAGGGAGTACCTTATTTATCTTGATTTATAATTTTCAAATAACTAAGTATTTGGTAAGTGGGCTTCTTTATGTTCTTTTGTATTGGGCCCTGCAAATCATAGAGATGGGCTTAGCAAAGGCTACTACCATTTATTCAGCAATGATTATGCTCTAGGTACAAGGCTCAGTCCTTTACATATAATCATAACAATACCCTGCAAGGTTTATATTATCTCTACAGATGAGACAAAATTTTAAAGAAGTTTTGTGAATGTCTCAATGTCATGCAACCATAGCAGAGCTGGCATTCCAACCCAGTTAATCTGACATCAAAACCTGTTCTCTTTTCTTCACATAATGGTGCTGGTTCCCAGAGTCATAATCAGTGTCTTTAGAATGGCCTATTTATTTTTGTGTGTTGTTTCCTGCATGGAATTTTATATCAGTCTCTCCGTACTAAAGCATATCAGCAGATTGGGGAAAGCACTTATTGTTTTCAATTTAATAAACACTTATTGAGCTGCAACGTGAATTGTTTTTAATACTTTTCCAAAAAAAAATGACCTTCTCAACATGATAAAAAACATTTCTGAAAAACTGTCAGCTAAAACTATACTCAGTAGAGAGAAATTGAAAGTTTTCCCCATAAGATTAGGAACAAGGTAAGAGTGTTTACTTTTACCACTGCTACTTAACATTGTTATATGACATTCTAGCCAGAGCAATCAGGCAAGAAAAAGAAAAACAAAAGTCATCCAAATTGAAAAGGGAAAAGTAAAACTACCTTTATTTGCAGATGATATAATCTTATATGTAGAAAATCCCAAGAATCTATTAAAAAAAAAACTCTAGAACTAATAAACAAATTTAGTAAATTTGCATTATATAAGATAAACACAAAAGTCACACAGAGTTAGTGTATAGTTGTTTCTTACATTAACAATGAGTAGTCCAAAAAATAAATTAAGAAAACAATTTCACTTACAATAACATCTGTATTAGTCAATTCTCACACTGCTATGAAGAAATACCTGAGCTTGGGTAATTTGTAAAGGAAAGAGTTTTAATTGACTCACAGTTTTGCATTGCTGCGGAGGCCTCAGGAAACTTACAATCTTGGCTGAAGGCAAAAGAGAAGCAGGCACCTTCATGGCAGGGTGGCAGGACAGAGTGAGTGCAAGTGGGGGAAATGCTAGACCCTTATAAAACCATCAGATCTCCTGAGAACTCACTATCACAAGAACAGAATGGGGGAAACTGCCCCCATGATTCAATTACCTCCACCTGGTCCTGCCCTTGACATGTGGGGACTATGGGGATTACAATTCAAGGAGAGATGGGTGAGGACACAGAGCCAAATCATATCAATATCTAAAAGAATAAAATACCTAAGAAAAAAATCTGCCCAAAGGACTAAAAGAATTGTACATTAAAAACAATAAAACATTGCTGAAAGAAATTAAAGAAGACCTTAAAAATAGACGTCCCATGTTCACAGACTGAAAGATTTAATATTGTGAAAACTTTAGTACTATTCAAAGTAATCTATGGATTCAATGCAATTCTATCAAAATTTCAATGACCTTTTTCACAGACATAAGAAAACTGATCATACTGGCGAGGATACGGAGAAATAGGAACACTTTTACACTGTTGGTGGGAGTGTAAATTAGTTCAACTATTGTGGAAGACAGTGTGGCAATTCCTCAAGGATCTAGAATCAGAAATATCGTTTAACCCAGCAAACCCATTACTGGATATATACCCAAAGGATTATAAATCATTCTATTATAAAGAACATGCACACTTATGTTTATTGCAGCACCATTTACAATAGCAAAGACTTGGAACCAACCCAAATGTGCATCAGTGGTAGACCGGATAAAGAAAATATGGCACATATATACCATGAAATACTATGCAGCAGTAAAAAGGATGAGTTCATGTCCTTTGTAGGGACATGGATGAAGCTCGAAACCCTCATTCTCAGCAAACTAACACAGGAACAGTAAACCAAACACCGCATGTTCTCACTCATAAGTGAGAGTTGAACAATGAGAACACATGGACACAAGGAGGGGAAGATCACACACTGGGGCCTGTTGGGGGGTGGGGGGAAAGGAGAGGGAACGCATTAGGACAAATACCTAATGCACGCAGGGCTTAAAACCTAGATGATGGGTTGACGGATGCAGCAAACCACCATGGCACATGTATACCTACGTAACAAACCTGCATGTTCTGCACATGTATCCCAGAACTTAAAGTAAAATAAAAATTAAAAACATAAATAGGGGAAAACAAAACAAAACAAAAAAGGAAAACTGATCCTCAAATTCATATGGAATTGCATTGCCCCAAAATAGCCAAAACAATTTGAAAAAAGGAGGAATAACTTCTTAATTTCAAAATTTATGATAGAGCTGCAATCATCACAACAGTGTGAAATTGTTACAAGGGTAGATAAATAGGTCAGTAGGATAGAACTGAGAGTTCAGAAATAAACCCATTTATCTATGACCAATTGATTTTTGACAGGAGTTCCAAGACTTTTCAGTGAGGGAAAGAATAGACTCTTCAACAAATGGTGCTGGGACAACTGGATATCTATATACAAAAGTATAAAGCTGGACCCTCACCTTATATTACGTATAAAAAGTAACTCAAAATAGATCAAACACCTAAATAAATATGAGTTAAAGCCATAAAGCTCTTAGAAAAAAACTAGGGGTAATTATTTATAATGTTGGCTATGAATGCTTAGATTTGACACTAAAAGCATGATAAACAAAGTAAACAAATTAGGATTTATCAAAATTTAAAAACTTTACCAAGAAAGTGAAAAGAGACTCTACAGAATGGGAGAAAATATTTGCCAGTCATATTTTTGATAAAGGTCTGATATCTAGACTATATGAAGAACTCTCACAACTCAACAACAAAAATTTAAACAATCAAATTTTAAAATGTGCAAAGAACTTCAACAGACATTTCTTCAAAGAATACAAATGGCCAACAAGTACATAAAAAGATGCTCAACATCATTGGTCATTAAGGAAATGCAAATAAAAACCATAATGAGGTGCCACTTCATACCTACCAGGATGACTATAATAAAAAATGAAAAATAAAAGGTGTTGGTGAGGCTATGGAGAAATTGGAAGCATTGTACACTGCTGGTGGAAATGTAAAATGATTCCGCCACTATGGAAAACAGTTTGGTGGATCCTCAAAAAGTCAAACATTTAATTACTGTAGGATTACCATAGGTTCCCACAATTCCATTCATATACCCAAAAGAATTGAAAGCAATCACTCAACTACATGTACATCCATGTTCAGGGCTGCACTATTCACAATAGCCAAAAGGTGGAAACAACCCAAATGTCCATCAACAGGTGAATGAATAAACAAATGTTTTATATCTATACAATGGAATATTATATATTTAGCCATAAAAAGGAATAAAGTACTGATACATGCTACAATGGGAATGAACCTTTAAAGTATTATGTTATGTACAAGATACCAGACACAAAAGGACAAACATTGTATAACTCCATTAATATGAAATATTCAGAGTAGAGAAATCCATAGAGATGCAATGCAGATTGGTGGTTGTCAGGGGCTGGGGGAAGTGAGGGATGGGGAGAGATTGCTGAATGGTAAGGGATTTGACTTAGAAGTGATGGAAATGCTTTGGGACTAGATAAAGGTGGTAGTTGCATAACATTGTGAACGTGCTGAATCCCACTGAATTATTTTCTTTAAAATGGTTTTTTGTAATGTGAATTTCACCTCAATAAGCTATTTCTAAAAAATTATGGCTAACTACCAGAGCTTCTAGTAGGTTTGAGATGGGTAGCAACTTGTCTATTCTTAAAGATAGCACACATGGTTCAGATGTGCAGCAAGGGTTGTGAACTGTTGGCCTCCATGTGGGCAGTGTCCTGGAATCTTTCACAAGCATTTTCTCATTATCCTATTCCTATCTTCATTTTACCCTTATAGGACTTAACTCAGTGTATCAGATTCTCTATGTATGTGTCAGGTTGGGTCCTCTAAGAAGGAGATGCCAGGAGAGAAACAGACAAGCAAGAGATTAATTTGGGGTAAATAACTGCAAAAAATAAAGCAGGAAGAGAACAGAATAAGTAGAAAGAGCTTTCAGACTACGATGCAGTTTCTACACTTGTGCAAGGAGAAAGGAAGGAAGAAGGATTGGGTAGGAAGGGCCTCAGACTTCAGCTGAGCCCTGAGAAAATCTCACCCAGAAAATGGGGAGCTCCAGAACAAAGACTGCTCATCAAAGGAGTTCTGCATTGGGCTGGAATCGCCCATCTCTAGTTCCCAAACTATTCTCTGTCATTGGCTGAGAGCAACTCTGAGAGAATATAGCCTCAGTGATGAATGCTGGTGTGGATCAGAAGGTATAGCAGCTGGAGGATGTCCACTAACTACACTTTTGCCAATAGATTCTTTTGCAGGAAGATTTGAGCAGCATATGCCCATGGTCATTAGAGTGTGACAATGGAGAAATTTTATAATCTCTCTGAACTGCATTTGCAAAATGGAGTTAATGTCATTTTTGTTACCAGGTTTTAAGAGGGCTAAATAAGATAACATAAGTAAAAAGTATCTGGCATAGTATGTGGAATTAATATTAGTAGCTGACTATAATTCTTTTTCCCTTAACACATATGAGCAAACTGTCGCTCAGAGACAGAAAACTACCTTCCTGAAGGCCACATGGCTAGTAAATGCCAGGTACAAGATTAAAATCCAGCTTAACCCAATGTCCTACACATATTACATTCAAGCACATGCTTATCTAAAAACTTACGCCCAATTTTTGGAACTAGGGACTGCATGAACACTGTATATTCCATAAAGCTGTTCATGGAGAAACATCTGCCAGCCCTTGGGTGTGCACATATGTGGATTTTACTTAATTTCCTCATGTCTTACTTTCTATTGGCACATCTCAGAGAAGTACCAAGCATCTTCTCTCATCATTAGATGCATATTGGCATTTGGAGCTTTTGGAAGGATTATACAATTCCAGCATTGAAATATTCATCTTCAAAAAACAGCATCTTAGGAGTAAAAAAATTAAGATGTAAATTGATTTTATTTAAATTTCACCACTTCCACTACACAAACCCACCAAGTTAAAACAGCCAGACTGGAAATGGCTCTTTTTCTTGCATGTTATTGGTAGGGAGAGAGAGGAATAGCAGCTGCTCCTCGTCTGGGGCTTTGGTGTCGTGGCAGGCAACCAGCTGAGGGCCTGAGGAGAGCGCTGGCCATTACATATCTCCTGCTGCTACTGCTATTGTGGAGAGTAAAATATTAGTAGTACTAATAGCCAGGAGCAACCTATGGGCAGGAAGACCTTACAGTCACGCAGCACCTGTAGCCTCTCAGCCATTTGTCTTGCTTCACTAGTTTTTCTGGATGTTGTTTAAGAACGCAGCAGCCTATCTCTCCCTACCCCAAATTACGCATACCATGAAGTCATTTGTTAGCTTCCACTGTGGAAGGGATGACAGCAAACTGCTCTGGGCTTTCCCTGCATGTATTCTTTTCTGAAAAAAAAGAGAGAGAGAGAGAGAAAGAGGTTCAGCTTTGCCTTGTTTAGGAGATGAACATTTGGTACCCAGTTAACCTTGCAAGACAGTGTTAGACATGGACTTTAGTTCAATCAACATATTTAATGCTGATGACTGCAAGGTGCTGGAGATTTGGAGTTGAAAAAAATAGTTCTTGTCTTCAAAGAGGGACACTCAGAAGCAAACAAGTTCCAACCCACCGTAATAAGCGTGGTGATAGAATGAAGATATGTATATGGTAGAGAAGACAGAGAGAGTAATGGTATGGGGTATGTGTGTGATGGGATATCTGAGGCCCTCAGAAAAAGCTTCTGCAAAGTCAGGGGATTGAAATAGTCTGGTATGTTTGAGGGGACTTTAAGAATTGCCAGAGTGTAATGCACAAGGAGGGAGTGGTTTTGTACATCATACTAAACAATTTAGACTTCATGAGGTTAGTGAGGGGAAGCCAGTGGAGGATAGTAAGAAAGTAGGTGACATACGAGGTCATGTTAGTGTTTTTAGAACAATTCTGTGCTAACAGAAGATGGATGCTGCAGGAGAAGGACTAGAGGCTGAGAGATTGATTAAGAAGCACATTAGAGCAGTCGAGGTAAGAAAGGAAGATCAGAATTAATGCAAATGTCAGTGGCACTGGAGAGAAGGGGGTGAGATGTCCAGAGCTTTTGAATAAGAAGTAATAATAACAATAAGTAATGGCAATGCAAATAGTAGTAATAATGATTAGTTGCTGTTGTTGCTGTAGTAACATTTATTGAGCTCTCAGATCTGTATCAGGCCCCGTGATAGGTAAGCACTCTTGTCATTTACAACAACCCAATGACGTATTACAAGGACACAATTCCTGATCCATCATTCTAAAATATTTTAAATTCTGAAACCAAAAAGTTTCTCCAAACACATTTGCAGTAAAACTTGAACAGACTTCTGAATTCAGTGGAAAAATCTGACTTGAAATGACAGGAGGCTATTTAGGCTTTATTTACGTTTCCACACGTTTTTGCTGTAGGAATATAAATGTGTTTGATTGCAAGGTGCTGGTCCAGACCCTCCTGGCAACATTACCAAATATGCAAGAGGTGATATAATGCCCTCCGTGGGTGTGACAAATTGTACTTTATATCCACTTTATTATTTTTGTAAATTCCAAAGTTTCTGGATTTCCAAAACATAACTAACACCAGGGGTTTTAGATAAGGAATTGTGAGCCTACAGTTTTCACTTATGGCTGTGGAAATGGAGGGATAGAGAGATTACATATCCAGAGACATACAACTAGGTAGTGGCAGAACTGGATGGGAACTCAGCATTTTTGGACTGGAGAGCCTGCACTTTGAACCATTTCCGCAATGTCTGCTTAGGTTGACAGGAAGAGACCTTAGAGATCATTTTACATATGAAGCAACTGATGTTTCTTTTTAACTAGCCTCTGGATATGGCATTGCCTTGCTTTAGAGCGATTAGAAGAGAGGAAGAATTTCCTTACTAAGTTTACTCAAATGAGTCCTTTGTCCCAAACGAAAAGATTCCAGGGCAATGGAGGAAATTTCTGGGGATGGAGATTGGTGGCCAGCTGTGGCAGATTCATCAGGTAAAGGTGAAAGACAAGAGCTGCTCAATGTCATGGGGTGCCAGATCCAAGGCACTGGAATAAGATTCTGGTTCTCGGTTTTCAACCTAGCAAAATAAAATGATGTTACACGTGCATGTGCGCACGTGCATGCACACACACCTCTCTCGCTCTCTCTCTCTCTCTCTCTCACACACACACACACACACACACACACGAGCAAGCTAGAAGAAACCCTGTCAAAATATTAACTGTGGTAGACTTTGGGTGGCAAGATTATAGATGATTTTAGTTTTGATTCTTAAAGTTTACCAGATTTTTCACAATGGTCACTTTGTGCTCTTATAGTTAGGTCGTATGCTTTTAAATTTTTTTAATTATAAATTACATCTTTTAAAGAGAGAGAAAGCAGTAAGTGCCTTGTAAATAGGAGACAGTCAGTCAATATTTGTTGATTTTCTCAGTTAATAGACTTATGCTCCTTGCTAATTGCCCACGAATACCAGGAAGTTTAAAGGTAACATTTTAAAATACTTGGAGTTATTTTATGTTTTACAAAATATTTTTCAATTTCTTTAGCTATAGTTTTTTGATAAACTTATTTGTTCATTGCAATAACAACATTTAAAAGGAATCAAAATATTTCTATGTCATAGTGGGTTGTTGGGTAAGAGTAAAATAATACTTATGTAGTAAACATTCTATATGAGAGAATTTAAGGCATTCTTTTAAAGCTAATTAAAACCTACAATTTTACCTGTATTCAGAGTTTTACATAAAAAGTAAAGTCTTGATCTTATCAACGCAGCGTTATGATAGCTTTATACCTCATTTAATAGATTGAAACAATAAAACCATCTGTAAAGCCACGAGAAGGAATTTTTTTATTAACGGGCAGCTACTAATTTGTGCAAGGATGATTAGGGGACTCTGAGAAAGTGGTTGACTCAATCTCAGTTTCTAAAATATGTATCCTCTGAACCAGAAGTTTTAACTTTCTTTAGCCTTTTATTGAATCGTCTTTATTATATTTTGCATTAAAGTATCAATAAATTGCAACAGATGTGCTGCATGGCATGATTTTTTTCAAATACAACCTTTCTTTGGGCCTTGGTTTTCTCATCGGTAGCTGTAGATAATAAAATGTATTTCATAGAAGTGTGCTGTTAAATGTTTAGCAATCAACTCTCAAAAGAAGATAGAAAGGGGAAAAGGAAGCTCTGATTTGCATTGTTTCCTAACTCTGTGGTGTAAATTTCCCCACTGTGGCTGAATTCAATGTAACATTAAAGCATGATTAAATATAGTATTTCTTTCCTTACTACACATATAATACATGTAAATTATCTTAGCATAAATAATAGTAAAATGTACTAAAATAATTAGAAACTGATGCTTTTTGGGTATTTATTACCTTTGTTCTTAATATAATTTAATTTTAAGCTTTTATAGTTTAATTACTAATAATGGTTGTATTTAACAACCAGCTTGCAAAATTTCTGAAAATTTAACAGTTGATGCTTTGGAGCCAGGGCAAGCCAGTTCCAGCATTCCACTCACTAGGTGTTATGAAGATTAAAAAGAAATCATCAATTTTAAAATGCCTAATAGTGTCTTCGAGGATCATAGATCTTACGTAAATCTTCATTTTGTTTCCTCTTATTTCATGTTTTATTAAACCTCATCCTCCTCCTCAGAGTCCATGACAGCATCTTTAGTTTTAACACCAACTCCAAAGACAAAATAGCTTCATGCGCTATTGTGAATATTCAGAAAAACTGGTGAGCAGGATTTACTTATTCTTATTCTTCTAAAAAGGGTCAACTTGAATATAAAGAAGAAAGACACCAACATCTTAACCTACCTTGTAATTGTGTGTTCCTGGTCACAAAACCTCTGTGCCTGTTATTCACTGTCCCCCTTTTTATTCTGGATCTATAATTCTTTAATTTTCTTTATCCTAGAACTGGCCTAGAAGAGAGAGTTACCTCATAAGAAAATCACATCTGTTACTTTATTCAGCTTCAGGTGAGAGTTCTGGGAGGTGTTTCCACCTGCATACTGGAAACAATATATACCCTACTAGTTTTTTTAGAGTCACTTTTTGTTTTATTAATTTTCAACTATAGGCCATGATATTAGAAGCCTGTATGTATCAGAGTTCATGTAGTTTTCTTTAAAATATATTTTATTGTGCTTTTTATACACAAAAGGTAAAACATGCTGAATGTAAAAAAATGAAATAATACTGATAAATATAAAGACAAACCAGTTACTAATAATTCTGCAACTCACAGAGGGCCACTATTATTTCTTTCTGCTATGTGTGTGAATTATATAATTGACCTCATACTATATTTCCAGTTTAGTATTCAGTAGGGATACTTTTTAATAGCCATGATTAATCTAGAAGATTCATACATTACATATGAACGTTGTTGGAGACAAAGTTTCATTAAATGCACAAACCTCTGTTTTCTTTTTTTCTATAAATTATCATAATGCCTTAATTTCATGAATTGTGAGGAATTAAACTTGGCAATTCAACATAATATTACTTGTACTGAGCTTCAAGGATGGGGTTAGAACACATACACACAAACGCACACACACAGGTTAACACAAAACGCACATTTTGGGGACAGACAAACATGAGTGCAAACCCCAGCTTTGTTACTTGTCTGGCTGCGTGACTTACGGCAAGTTACTCCAACTCTTTGTGCTCAGTTCTCTCACATGTGAAATGAGAATACTATTAATACCTACCTGAAAGTGCTTAGGATGCAGGAAGTACCTTATGAAAGATAGCTACTATATGTTCAGTTTTGACTGGCCCAATCCTGCCAACTTGAAATCAGAATAAGATGAGCCACTGACTATAGTAGCAGAAGTCAGAGGATGAACTGTGGGGATTAAGTATGTAAGTGTTTAGAACTGTGCCTGACACTGAGTAAGTGCTTTGTAAGGGCTGTCATTGGCTGCCAGTTCATGTACAAGTTAATGGTTAACTTACCATCCAAACTGAGAAAGTTTTGAGAGTGTAAGTGTAATACCTTGGTTTTAAACAACAAGTGAAACCCAGGACTGTCTGGGGAAATCAGGATAATCTTAGGCAAACTGAGATAGATATTACACCCTACACATCCACCCAGCTCTTCCAGCTTCCCAGAATAGACACTGTTAATAGTTCTCTTAAACCATCTCCTTTTCTTCATAAATGTGCAAGCAAACATACCTACATTTTTAAAAATTTTCTTCCTTTTTACACAAAAGATAACATTTGCTGTGCATCATTCGCTGGTTCATTTTTTTTTCACTAAACAATAATATATCCTGGAGATCACTTCATTGCAGCACAAACTGCCATTCTTATTCTTTTTTTGTTGTTGTTGACAGCTGCATTATATTCCATTGTTTGGATATACTAGTACCTTGTTTAACCAACTCTCCATTGTTGGATTTTAGATTGTTTATAATGTGCAGCTACTTCAAATATTGCTGTGATGAATATTATTGTACATAGGTGCAGAGAAGTAGAATTGGTGGATCAAAGGATATATGCCTTTACAATTTTGAATGGTATTGCTAAGTCTCCCAGCATAAAAAAGCCTTGTACCAATTTGCATTTCCATTAGTGGTGCAGGAGAGTGTCCATTTCCCCACAGCATTGACAGCAGGCTATATTGACAAGTTTTTTGTTTTGTTTTGGAAGTTGACAGTTACTTTAGTATAGTTTGAAATGAATAATATGCTACAAAGTAGTTATGGTGGTAAACATCAATGTCTTATTTCTGACTTGAGTGATACTCCCTTTGAATTTCCCCATAAACCTGATCTATTTTATATGGTTTGGCTCTGTGTCCCTACCCAAATCATCTCAAATTGTAATCCTCATGTGTTGAGGGAGGGACCTAGGGGGAGGTGATTGGATCATGGGGGCATTTCCCCCCATGTTGGTCTCCTGATAGTGAGGGAGCTCTCACAAGATCTGTTGGTTTTAAAAGTGTTTGGCAGTTCCCTGCTTCTCTATCTCTCTCCTGCTGCCTGTGAAGAAGGTGCCTGCTTCCCCTTTGCATTCCGCCATGGTTGTAAGTTTCCTGAGGCCTCTCTAGCCATGCAGAACTATGAGTTAATTAAACCTCTTTCGTTTATAAATTACCCAGTCTCAGGTAGTATCTTTATAGCAGTGTGAAAACACTAATACACTATTAAGTTGAGATTTTTATTATATTAAGTCTTTATATATTCCTAATTGTTGGATATTTTATCAAGTTTATTTTTTTATTTAAAAATTTTTTTAATTAAAGTTTTTTTTTTTTTTTTTTT
>NW_016810186.1:440488-444502 GCF_001698545.2 Rhinopithecus bieti | reverse complement strand
TTTTTTTGAGATGAGATATCACTGTCACGCAGACTGGAGTGCAGTGATGTGGTCACAGTTCACTACAGCTTTGACCTCCCGGGCTCAAGTGATCCTCTGACCTTAGCCTCCAGAGTAACTGAGATTACACGTGCACACCACCATGCCCAGCTATTTTTTTTATGTTTTGTAGAGATAGGGTTTCATTATGTTGCCCAGGCTGGTCTCAAATTCCTGGGCTCAGGTGATCCCCAACCTTGGCCTCACAAAGTGCTGGGATTATAGGTGTAAACCACCGCACCTGACCTTTTATCAAGTTTTAAAAACACTTTCACAATTCAGCCCTTTCTTTCTTTAGGAAAATCTGTATTTTTATTCGAGTATTATCTTGATAATTATAAATTAATTTAATACCCTTAGTCCTTTATTTATCTTACCAGAATCAATTAGTAGTCACAAGGAAGCATGTTGACTTTTTTCCCTCTTCTGCTTCTTTCTTTCTTTCTACCTGATTTTAAGAAATGATATTACATTTCTTATTGGTTAACTTTGTGTTGTTAAATGTGGCTCTATTTTATTATTTGATTTATCGGTTTTAAATGATATGGTTTGACTGACAGATGCTTTATATGGGAAATCAGCAATCTTACTCCATCTTTAAACTCCTTTCCTCCTTTCCCCAGCTAATTTCTGTTATTTGCATGTATCTACATGGCCAAGATATTAACATATCAGCATTAGGGGGTTGTTTCCATCCTGGCACCCTAATACTGACAGTTTATTTTGGTCTTATTTGAAGAGTTAAATGTATTCAGTGCACTGTTTGTTTGCCATACTTTCCTCAGCCATCTCATAATTGTCCTCTAGTATTTTCTCAAGAAAGACTCCAAATTACAATATATCTATAATTCCTGTATGTTCAAAAATATTAGCCAGTGGCCTTTATAACTAAAGGACAGTTTGGCTGTATTTAAAATCTTTAGCTCTTAATTTCGTTCTTTGAAAACCTTGCAAGTGTTGCTATATTGTATTTCAGTGCAGAATTTCTCTGTAGAAAAATCGGATGCAAGTCTGATTTATACCCCATGGTTTTGCATGGTTGCCTAGACAATTCTTTGTGTCATAAACTTTACTAAGACATGTCTCAGTATTGACTACTTTTGTACACATTTCTTGGTACATGCAGTAACTTTTAAAAATATTTAATGCTTTTATTTCAGGATTATTTATTATTTATTTCTTGATTATATATTTTTAATTCAGTTTCACAATTACATTTAGCTTTATTTAGTTTTGTTCATTGGAAACTCTGACTATGCATAGGTTGGTTCTTCTTTGCTTTCCTCATGTTTTTCATTGTCTCTCTAATCTTTAATTACTTTTCCTTTTATTATGTGTCTTTTTTTTTTTGCTTTTCTCATTTTAGTCTTTATGTCCTTTACTGTGCTATCTGTCATATGTACTCTTCTAGTGCCTTTTAAAATTTCATCTTTGTCTGTAATTTTTTTCCCCTTCCTGCTTGTTTCCTGGTTTCCGCCAACTCTTTTCTTCTTCTTGTTTTTCGATCTCTTGTCTCATTTCTTATATTTCTGCTCTGTTGTCTTCCTTAGCAAGGGGATTGTTTCATTAAATTTTAAAACTAATGGTAAAATGTGTTCATCACAATTTTCATATGTCCATGACATTTTCTAAGGACTATGCTTTTGTCTGTAAGATTTTTTTTTTTGCTCTTTTCCACATTTTAAAAATATTTTCTTTGTATCATGTCTGTGCCAGTTCACTTTTTATTGCTCTTCAGTGAGCAAACGTTAGATTTTCCTGAATTAGTTATGCACAGGAAATTTCTCTTTGAGGTGGTGAGAGTCCAGAGTAAACTTAAGTGTTCTCTCCTTTGCTGCTGCTGCATAGACAGACTCATCTTAGTACGTCTGTGCACTCTCTTCTCATCTTCTCTGAACTAGACTTAGTAGAGCAGGGCTTCTGCTACCAGCTCTGCTCACCCCACTCACATCCACTATTGTGAAAAAGGGATATGGGTTTTGCATTTCAGGTAAAACCCTCACTTGCAAATGAGGAAATCCATCAGTGTTGAGTTCCTTTATATGTCTATTCATTTTTTCCCCCCCAGGGCAGCTTCTGCTTGCTCTGAGCTGCTTTTGGCAGCTCTTTTGTATGTTTTGATGCTCTGTAGCTTAAATTCATCTCCTAGTTCCACTAGAAATGGTGTTTGAATTTTTTAAAAATTGTTTATTACTTTTATATGATTTTCATGAGAAGAACAAAAGTGTTGATTTATGCATCAATATCAATGAGTGTATCAGAAGCCCTGAAGACTATTTCTGCCAATATAAAAAACAAAGCAGGAGGCCTATGTTTCTGAACTGTACATTGGCTGTCCCTGCCTTAAGTTATTCCTGCGTTTTCTTAATGCATAAAGGGGAATTCATATCCTTCTATGAATCCACATAACCTCTACATAGACCCCATACACTGCCCTCTCCCCTACAAAAAGCCTATAGTTGATGCTTCCTATAATTTTCTAAAAATAAACCTCTAACTCTTCAACTTCTGCAAATATTTTGTCTTCCAGCTTGCTAGTTTGATGTTTAGTTGAACTCCTAAGATATCCCTTTCCCTTATGCCTCCTCAAAGCCTTTTGATAAGCCTTTCCCTTATGCTTTTCTCAAAGCCACATTACCAAGGCATACTATCTTCTCCCCTTAGCTTCTGGTCATACAGTTTTAATCACTGAAGGCTTCGTTCAGTCTTTCGTAGCCCCTTGCATTCTGCTATTATCCTAGAAAATGTTTCAGTTAGTTAAACATGCCCAAAAGGACTGGGGCCTCACATTTTCTTGGCTTCTTCCTTTCTTTAGTGACTTTTTCTCTCCTCTACCCCGTTTATTCTATTCATCTTTCCTACTCTTGGCTTTGGTCATTAATACAAAGCCCTACCTCCAATATTCCTAATTTAAACATCCTACTTTCCAGATCGCTTGCTCAAATATCTCTATACAATGTTTCTACTACCTTGTTGAGATGTACAAGTTATTGGTTTCTTCAATTCTACCAGCCCCTTCCTGTTTCATTTTTATTCTATCCAGATAATATACCATGGCCTTCACTTTAATCTCTCTCTTGCAAGTACTCTCAATCCATTGTAACTGCCTGATCCCGGCCCAACTGAACCCAGCTACTTGCTCACATTCAAAGAGCTAGCTCAAGACCTCTGGAAAAAATCACACATGGGGGAAGGATTGTATCATTGTCAATTAATAAGCACCAACAAACATCTGGGCCCTCAATAATACCAAAATATGTTATTTAATTTCTGTATTGAGTTTTTTCTTTATCACAAAATACTTATTAATATTTTACATCCTCCTGAAATCTCTAAACTTCTCCCAACCTTCATCAAATGACATCTTTCTATTCACAGAAGAAACAGAAGCCATCAAATAGGAAATCTCCCTTTTTCCACCACAATATGGACAGACTTACCTGCATTTCCTTCCTTGATGATTAATGGAAGAAGCATCCCTTTTCTAATCAGCAGCCAGTGCCTTTTTAGGTGTTCCAGACATCACCCATTCCCCTTGCTTTAGTAGGTATTCCCTCTAGCTCCTACAGCTTTGTCTCTGCTCACCAGCTGGGTTATCCTAGCAGCCTGTATCCCTGTCATGTCATACTTTATCTCAGCAAACTAACACAGGAACAGAAAACCAAACACCGCATGTTCTCACTCATAATTGGGAGTTGAGCAATGAGAACACATAGATACAGGGAGGGGAACATCACACACTGGGGCCTGTCGGGGGGTAGGGGACTAGGGGAGGGATTGCATTGGGAAAAATACCTAATGTAGATGACGGTTGATGGGTGCAGCAAACTACCATGGCACATGTATACCTCCCTGTGTAACAAACCTGCATGTTCTGTACATGTATCCCAGAACTTAAAGTGTAATTAAAAATAAAAATAAAATACTTTCCCTTGATCTTGCACCTTTTAGTGACATTTTATAACAAATATCCTA
>NW_016810186.1:430679-435798 GCF_001698545.2 Rhinopithecus bieti | reverse complement strand
TCCGCCCCCCCAAAATGTTTTGTACACATGCTGCTTCTACTTTCTTATCTCTCATTCACTTTTTGGTTCACTCCAATAACAATTCCTTACTTTTTGATTCACTTCAATCAAAATTTCTCTCGTGTTAACTCCACCTAAACTGATCTTGTTAAAGTCAACAATGGTCTTCCTAAATTCAAATAGTTACTTTTAAATCTTTGTTTTGAATAACTCATAACAGCATTTAACATAGTTCTATCAAAACAGAACTCTTGATTTCCATCTCTTCACCCTAAATGTCTTCCTTTGCAGTCCCTCCCTTCTCAGAAAAAGGAACCTCCATATATCTAGTAGCTCACACCATAAATATGGGCATATTTTTTCATCTCTCTCATCTTCTATTCACATAACCACTTTTCCTTTCTTTAAAAAAATACTTATCATTTATTTCATGCCTCTAACTGTAACTTTGTATCCTTCGACCAACATCTTATTTCCCTTATCCCTTAGCCTCTGGTAACCACAATTTTACTTTCTGCTTCTACGAGTTTGATTGTTTTAGATTTCACATGTAAGTGAGAATGTGTGTGTGTGTGTTTTGTCTTTCTGTACCTGGCTTATTTCACTTAGCGTAATGTCTTCCAGATTCATTAATATTGTCACAAATGACAGAATTTCCTTCTTTTTAAAAGATGAATAGTATTCCATTGTGTATATGTGTATATTACATTTCCTTTATTTATTCATCTATTGATGAACATCTAGCTTAATTCCATAGCTTGGCTACTGTCAATAATGCTGCAATGAACATAAGAATGTAGACATCTCTTAGACATACTGATTTCAAATCCTTAGGATTTGTACCCAGAAGTGGGATTGCTGGATTATGTGGTAATTTTATTTTTGGCTTTTGAAGAACTTCCATACCGTTTTCCATAATGATTGTTCTAATTTATATTCTCATCAACAGAGTACAAGGGTTTCCTTTTCTACACATACATATTCCACTTTTCACGAAGCCTCTCAAATTTTCTCCTAGAATGCTTTTCAAATATACTCAAATATACTCCCTTTTCTCCTTTTCCTTTGCAACTGCTCAGTCCAAGATTTTGTCATTTTCTGACTTGACTGCTGTAATGACCTTGTCTCTGTTCTATTCCATCCTTCTTCTTTCCCAATCCATTCTTCACACTGATCCAGAGTGATTCAATATGAACTTACATGATGTCAAGTTATTCACCATTGCTCTTAAAGTCTAGAATCTTCAACATAGTCCACAAGGCACCATCTAACCCTTGATTGCCTCTCAAGCTTCACATTCCTCCTGTTCTCAGTGCCTCAGCCATGTTGTCCTGAAGACTTTGCATACTATTCTTTTTTCTTTGAGATAGAGTCTCGCTCTGTCACCTAGTGGTAAAATCACGGCTCACTGCAACCTCCACCTCCCAGGTTCAAGAGATTCTCCTGGCTCAGACTCCTAAGTAGCTGGGATTACAGGCACTCAACACCATGCCTGGCTAATTTTTTTGTATTCTTTGTAGAGATGGCATTTCACCATGTTGGCTAGGCTGGTTTCGAACTCCTGATCTCAGATGATCTGCCCGCCTCAGCTTCTGAACGCATGCTGTTCTTTCTGCTTGAAATGTTCTATCAATTATTTGGCTGACTCCTACTCATGCATCAAATTCAACTTTAATGTTCCTTCCTCAGAAAATTATTTTCTGACCCTTAAGGGTATCCCTTTTATAATATCTCATCATGCTGTTTACCCTTTCTCCATGGCCTTTATCCAGTTATGTAGGTACGTATTTGTACACTTCTTTATTTAATGTCTATCTCTTCCAAGAGGGCCCGGGTCAGCCTTGTGTTCCACTTAATCATGAGCACCTAGCACAGAACATGACATAAAGTGGGACCTCAATTGATATATGTTGACTAGATGATTGAAAAGGAATCTAGGCTGGGCTCACTTTGATACAGAGGTATTTAATGGCATAATCTGTCATATATCAGACAGACAGGTTTCCTTTCAGGATTCTATACTGTGACCTTGGAACTGAACCAGCTAATTTTATGGTAATGAGGCCTTTCAAATTGTCAGCATGTGTATACTTCTGTTTACACTGTTGACCTTTGGTTTGGAGACCTCCTGTCCTCCTGTCCAAACCCATTAGCTGATATGTGAGATCTCTCTGATATTCACAGCCAGCCACATCATTCAGGAAAGTCTGTGAATTATCCTGTCCCCTGACTGCTGTGTGCATAGGAAACATTGCCTTTTCACTGTGGTAGTTATAGCCATATATGGTTGGTGTTCACTTGTATCATGGTGCCAGACCAGAAGTATTTTGAAGGTCAATAAACTTGGAGTTGTAAGAACCAAGGAGATTGTTTTCTCTTTCTTAGAATAATATAATGTCAGAACTGGTGAGTGCCTGATAGTACTAATCTAAACCTTTATTGTACAAGTAAGAAATTTGAAGCCCATAGAAGTAAAGTAATTTCTCCAAGGTCTAACAGTTGTGTGACCCCTTTGTTCATTATACCCTGCATTTGTCTTAGTGATAAAAAATGTGCCAACTGACTTTAGGCTGATTTTTGGAATTTTTTTCTGAGTTGTAAAGAGGTAGAGCAAAACAAAGATATGGATGAAATGGGGGAGGAGACATAAATGTTATTTGTGATATAAGGGGAAGTCTCCATTTTTTGTCTCTCAAAATTGTGAACATAATTGTGATAATAAATGTAAGGATACCTAACTGCACAACTGTCCTTGGTACATATAAGGGGTCCACAGAAGTCATGTGAACATAAATTCTCAAGGAAGTCCTAAAACACAGTCTCCAAACACATTATTATGATGCTTACTATTAAGATAATTAGGTACGAATGTTGTTCTCTTATGGACACAATTCTCTTTGGAAAAGAGTGTTGCTGGTGAAAATGAGATTAATTCTTCCCCTTCCTGAGAAGCCCTCAGCTGTTTCTTCACTTTTTAATAAAATGGGTTTACCAATTTTGTCTTCATTGAAATAGTTTTCATTTCCTGTCTTGAGACATTTTTGCAGTATTTGTATGCTGAGGCTGGATTTTGTTCAGTGGTAGTTGAGTTTCAAGAGCAATATTGCAAAAGATTCTGCCAGTCTAATCGGGAGAGCAAGTTTTGTTGGCTGTACTTCCTACCATAACTGAAACTTTCCCGAAATTTATGGGGAATGAGTAAGTGTAAGTTATCTTTGCTAAAATATCAGGTAGTGATATTTCCTGTATGAAGTATCGACCTATGTGTTAATTAGAAATATTTCTAATCAACACCCTTACCATCCTGTGTGTGAGCTCATTCTTTCTCACTTTGCAAAAATTCATTTGTCTTGTCTCATAGCACCTTATGAGAGGCACAGGCATGTGAACAGAGGTAGAAATTTTGAAAGCACCTGTTTCTGCAACTCCTGTAATTATAGGAATCAGGTGTGAGAGCTCCCCACCTTTCAATAAGTCCTTTGCTACTTAAGGGAAAGAAGCCCTAAAGGGTGACAGAGTTTTTCTTTAAGCTCCTATATGTAAGGGTCCAAAGAGAATCACATATAATTGGGAACTTTTCAACTGAGTCTGTTCCAGTTGAAACAAGGAGGGGAGTTACTATTCACTGAGCAATTACTATGTGGTAGACACTGTACTAAGTGCTCAATGGGGTTACCAAATTACAGGACTCCAGGAAGCATCACTCACATTGCACTTGGTATAAAATGTATCAAGGACAGTTGTGCAATTATGTATTCTTACATTTATTATCACAATTATACATCTGTCCCATAGATAACCACACCAATAAATGAGTCCTTTGACTTCCAGTTGTTTTTTTTTAAATTGGAAATCCAAGTAGAAGATTGGAAGAAAGAATGAGGTCAGGGTCTATGTTCCCCTGCCCCTTTCTCTGCAAGGTCACCCTGAGCTGGTTTTATTGCTGATCTTTTCAAGACAGCCTCTTCTATAGAACCCTTTTCCTCTGGGTTCTGTCTCCTTCTATTTTCCCTTTGTACATATGGGTTGCTGCAATGTCCCTTGATGGTTTGCTGTATCATACTCATCCTAATTTCAGTGTGCCATCTGTTTCCTATGGGGACCTTGACTCAACAGGGTGAACCCTTTCTGACTAGAAAGTTAAGGCATTTTCCACTACCTCTTGTTAATATCCATTGGAATATCCATTGGAAAGTGCCAATACTTTAACATGACTATCTATTGAGTTAAATGAAGTCACTGGCTGCTGGCAAGACCTTCAGGGAATGCATCTTAAGTACCTACTTGCAAAATCTCCACAGTACATTTGTAAAAGCACTGGCAGACAAGAGGACCTGTCCTGCATGTGGATCTTATAGGTGGTGCTAAAGTGATTGTCCATTGATACACAATAGAATAGTACTTCCTATGAAAAGTGTTCTCTGTTCCCAGAATCTTGTCAGGCAGCCAATACCACCTATACAGATTCATTCAATAGCAGTAAGGCTTTGCATCTCCAGGAGAGCTCCTTTAAAGATTAAAAACCCCTGACAGGGTACTCGCTTTTGATAGAATGGATAATTAGTTGGTGAGCTTTCCAAAAATAGAGGTAGGCAGAAAAGAATGGGACACAGAAGGGGGTGAATTTTGATAAGGGAGGGAGAAAGTGTGAGAGAACAGCATTTGGGGCTTTGCTGAAGGAGCAGATCTGTGCAGGTGGTGTGGTACTGTGAGGGAGTCCTCGGAGGCCAAGGGCACTGTCTAATGGAGGCGATGTGAAGGCATGGAGAAGGGGCAGAAATCAGACATGAGACTGCTGATTTTTTATGTATTTTCCAACAGAAGAGAAGCCCAAAGCAGACATATTTTCATGAGTGAGTCTCAAACTGGAGAGGGTCCCCATGAAGGAATAAGAAGGGGGAAAATGTTTTGGAGGGGATGTACCAAAGATCATTCAAATCCTGGTCTTTACCTGAGATCTCTAGTCCCTAGTGAGCTTAGTGTTTGTAGTAAGGTGGTATCTGTGCTTCTTATCTGGCATGAATGAATGAGCAGCAAATAAATGCAGACATCAAATGATTGGTGTTTTCTAACACAGAAGATCTGAAAATCTTTTTTTTTTTTTTTTTTTTTTTTTTTT
>NW_016810186.1:356832-430457 GCF_001698545.2 Rhinopithecus bieti | reverse complement strand
TTTTTTTTTTTTTTTTTTTTTTTTTGTGAGGACAAGTTGGGGACTGATGATTGATGAAGAAAGGAGAGGAGAAGATGACAGGATACATAAAATTTAAACCTGACTGAACTGAGAAATCTTAGCCCAGAAGCAGGGGTATTTCTCCTTTACAAGGCCTCCTTGATGGAGAGGGGACCTTGATCTAGAGATAAGAGTGGCTTTTTTGCAACTGTAGTTTAAAAGACTGTCTAGATCTACTTTTCCTCAGCTAGTCGTAGGACTAGCCCTCTCTACTGGATGCCACCCAGAGCCTTCTCACTCACGGCAAATACCAGAAGCCAGGCTTCAATGCAGGAGCAGCCAGCTGTTGCTCCTTCCCTTCCATTTTTCGTGTCCTGACAGAGGTGTCAGGGAAGCAAAATCTTCTCAAATGGAAGCTTCCCCTAGCATATGCCTGGAGGCCTGACACTCTCCCATCTACACCAATCTTGCCTGGTTGGGGTGTGTACAGCACAGTGGTCACTTCGGGATGTTTGCTGTAACAAGCATGGCCAAGTATAGGCATAGACAGGACACAGTGCTGTTTCCTTGTGGTGATCACACCTCAGGCACATTCACTTGAATACAGCTTCAGGTCTGGAGGTAGACTTGGGAATGGTTTTTAAGGCCAGTCACTGCCAGGATGTTGTTGCTTTTTCAGGTTCCTGTTTGTAACAGATGGGTGATTTGTATTATTGAATGGCAAAGAAAAAAAGGCATTGGGAGTCACTGGATTAAAAGGCTTGCTCCTTTGAATGGATTTGGGCTGCTTTCATGGTAAAATTCCCTTAGAATTTTTATAGCCAAGTAGATTTAAAGCAGGAATTACAAAGCTTTTGTGTTAAATACAATCCTAATCATATCTGCATTTTTTTTTAAGAAAAGAAGATTGTTATAAATTTTAGACAACATGTACTTTATTCATGGATATGGTATACATTAATTATGGTATAATTAATACATGCTTATTCTGGATTTTGAACAGCAATATCATATAAGAACTCATGTTTACACAGTTTGCTTAATACTTTAAAACATAATCCTTCTTGTTTCTCTGCTATAAACATAATATATGCATGTTCACTAAAAACCTAGAGAATTTTATCTACAACTTAGAAAATACCAAAATTCACAACACTAAAAATTAAAATCACCTATAATCCCATGACTGTGAAATAAATTAACATTAATATTGTGGTGTATTTTTCTCTAGGCTTTTATCTCATGCATACATCCAATATTTTTTAGTGGTTTTCATATATACAGTAATGACATCAATAATGCAAATAGAAAAAAAATCAAAAATACTTTTCTTGCCTATTTCTAAGGTTGTCCTTGAATGAGTGTTCTCTCAAGCATGATCCAGCTACTTTTATGTCCTGCTACAAAGACAAAATCAGAAAACCATGGTAGCAATGTGGGAAGTAGAGACAGGCAGAGAAAAAAATGAAACTCTGGTTAATACTAAGAACAGAGGATAAACTGTCCTGCTGAGTGTATTTGGATAGTTGTTTTACACAGGGGGACAAAAAGATTATTTCTTTGATTAATTGATTAATTCATTCATCAGTTAACAAACATTGATTGGCTTCTTAATTTGAGCCAAGCACTGAACTTGGCAATGGGGTAAAAATACAAATAAGATATACCCTTGACCTCCAAGAGCACCCAGTCTGGAGTAGGGATCAGATAACTAACTCTGCAATGACAATGAGATGTCATGACAGTAACAATTGAGCCACATGAGTGAGTGAAAGACAAGTCATTTGTAGTGGTAGGAAGGAAAGAAACATGGAGATGTGATGGGAGAAGGGCTCTGTGTGCTATATTAGGGAGTTTGCTCTTAATCCTGAAAGTGCCTGGGATCCACTAAAAGATTAGAGAGGGAAGTTAAATGATAACTTTTGTGTTTTAGCCAACATAGTTGGAAACAAACAGGACTTTGACATCAGACAGCTGCGTTACTCTCTGAAAAGCGAAACAAAACCAACCAAAAAGCAAACGAACAAACAAAAAAGATTCTTTGAATCTTAATTTATCCATCTGTAAAATGGGAATGATGATGACTATTTGCAAGGTTGTGATGAGTATTGAATAAGACAGTAAATTATAAAGAAAAGTCACTGAAATCTAATAGATGGTCAGTAAATGGCACTAGCTATTGTTAGTCGCAAGGCATGCAAGTTCCTTTAGTCCAACTTGTTCTGTCTTGCTCTTTCCTCTCTCCCACACCCTGATTCTTCTATACCCCTCTCTTATCACCCCATCCTCAGACCCCTACTCCTTCGCCCAAGCTGTTACATCTCTCCAGTAGGCTTTTTTTTCTCTGTCTATTGCCTGCTTTAAAACTACAACCCATTCTTCAAGACTTGACTCAAATAGTCACCTTTCTCTAGGGTGTTAAAGGAATTTTGGAGACAGAACAGAAATGGAACATTTCTCACTCAAAATTGGGAGACTGAATTTAAAAGGGTGGGATTATCAGTTTCTGATATTTTGCTTACTGAGGTTTGCAGGTACCAACTTTAAAATAGTTCATTCCCACTTAAAATAGCTGAACATCAAAGTGTGCTCCTCTGGAGGAAGGTCCACAGGTTGGTAACTGACTCAGGGATATCAGCTTTCATCTCTGGGTTTGTCTCCTTCCCCATCTCAAAACACTTTTCTTGTTTTACTGCCATTTTTATTCTTCTGTATCCTCCTATATCTCCATATGTTTCTTTTTATTATAATTGTTTTCTTATTTCATGTTGTTCATATCTTTATTTTCAAATCTATTTGTTACAAGTATTATTATTTTTCATCTTAAATTCTTAGTGCGTCTGTTCTAGTAATTCTGCTTCAATCAACAAATGTTTATTGTTGAACCGTCTTTGTTTTTTTACAGTGCTTGTCACAGGCTAACCTTGAAGGAAGGCAGCAAAGACAGTTAATGTATGCATATGTAACAAACCTGCACATTGTGCACATGTACCCTAGAACTTAAAGTATAATAATAAAAAAAAACAAACAGTTTTTCTGCATCCCAGTTTTTCACTGCCAGCACTCCATCACCTTGGGGTTTCTCCCAATTTTTTTGTTAACCCGTCTGATTCATACCTACCTCTTCTTTCTGTAAATTCTCCATGGTTAATCCTATTAGAGGGAGCTCAGCAACTCATGCTAGTTGGCCATCTTATTAATTACCTTTAAAAATCACACTTTATTTTATTTAACTTGTGTAAGCTTTAAATGGTGTGTGTGTGTGTGTGTGTGTTTCTATTAGTCTCTTTATTCCATCAGCGGAGAAGAAAGAATCAACTCTGTTTCTGACAGTCTCACTCTCCTGTCCAGAAAGGTGGAAAACATGTCTCGTGTCCCTAGGTTCCCTGGAATCTCAATAAATGCAGGATAATATGGTGACTAGTCATCAAAAGTCAGAATGCCTATGTTTATTTCTCAAGTGTTCATTTGATGTGTAGCCCTGGGGAGGCTGTCCAGTCAGAGACTTAATACGTTCTAGATTAGGAGTGTCTTAGTACATCCTACAGAGGGTTGATGCAAGAGTTCGAGGCATTTACATGTGTATGTACTTTAGAATAGTGTTGGCCACATCATAAGAATACATTGATATATTTTCTCTTCTTTCTCTTCCTATATTTTTCTCCCCTATTCCCAAACCAAATTTTGTCATTCAGGTAGAAGGGTACAAATCTTTTTTTTGTCTCCTTCAAGGAGAACCTTTTAAGCACAGTTGTAAGTTTATTTATTTTTGATGTCATGTACTAGTTGATGGAATTCACAGATGGAAAGATGGAGGGCCTATACCCTCATGGAGGTTACAGTTTTGTGGAGAAAGCTGGCAAAAGTTACTCGATGAATTTGGTCAAATGAGCTAACTCTGCTGGCATCATGGTGATCCCAGGGTGTTATGGGAGCATTGAGGTGGGACAGCCAACTCAGCCTAGGAATGACTCTGGGTGGCTCTGGCTCCTTAGCCACCTAGATGTTTGAGCTGAAATGTGGTATGTCGTGTGGGTTTGTGTGTGTGTAGAGTGCAAGGGGGAATAGAATAGAAGGGCATCCAAAGCAAAAGGAAAGTACAAAATTATGAGAGAGAGAGAGAGAAGAACAAGAGAGAGAGAACCAGAGAGAGAGACTTTTAGCAATCTCAGATGATGAGAGGATGGAATCCTCAGGTTTTGAGAGTGAAATGTCTTTATGAAGATGAATTCACAGAAAAATTCAATGTGAAGAGAAAAATCTTGCAATCGGTGCTTGTGCCCGAGAAACAGGATCTGTCCTGGCTTAAGTTATGCTTCAAGGTTGCTACTAACAAGGTTACAGTACCATTTGGAAAAGCCAAAGAAGAGGTGGGAGCTGAAGGAGAACAGACAGCATGCTGCATTTGTGATCCTGCTATTTGATCCCCAGGGACATATAAGTCACCAAGTCATTCCATCAACTGGTTGATAACACCCACATTTACATTGATTAGTTTAAGGGTTTAATTTCCTTTATAGCCAAAAATTACACTTTATGTCACCATTGTTTCTATTACATCCTTTCTAGGGACTGAAAATACTATTACTGGTCTAGACACACCTCTATACTAGTGGTTTTCAAATTCTGAGGCATATTAGAATAGTCTAAGGAATTTTAAAAAATGTCAACATTCAAGCCTTACTCCATTTAACTTAGAATATCTGAGATAAAACACAGGTGCCAGCTTTTTTTTTTTTTTAAAGATCTCCAAGTGATTCCTGGGTGCAGCAAAGTTTTGGAACCACTGCTGTACACATTTCAAGATAATTTAATACTTTCTTTGTATTCTAGATGCTTTTACTCTCCTGTTTGGTAATTTTTGTGATTTACAGTAAATCATTTCTATGATGATGTCTATGATATTTAGTGAAGTGCTTGAGCTAAGTTCATGGCTGAATTGAGTGGTATGACTCAGATTTCTACTTCTCTTGCCTTATCCCTCCCACTCCTCCTTCACTGCCCCAACTGATGAGGTTGGAAGTTGGGATGGGGGATGAAGATGAATACCTATCCAGGGAAGGAAACACATAAGGTCTTAGCAGCTGTAAGGGAGACAAGATATGTCATGTGACTATTGTTAGCTATACCTCTGATGAGAACGGTTCAGGACTTTTGTTCTTTCAGTGTCTTTGATGAGTCCCCAGGGGACGCATAATGTCTGGAAGACCCTGCAAGTAGCCACTATCACAAGGTGAGCCACTGACCCAAATCTCTCTTGAGTCTCCTGTTCTGTTGAATTAAGCCGGGTCACATAAGAGTCAGGAGGATCCCTTTGGTCTTTTGGATTCAGAGAAGAATAAGGCAGTCACTGGCCCCTTGGTCCCTTTAGTCTCTCCTTCTGGGTCTTACTTTCGGTGGAGAGAGGAGGATTAGAAAGAAAACCTTGGGGTGCTATGGGAGTCATTTTCCTTAGGGCCTGAGGCTCAGCTGACATGAGCCACTAGCCCACATGAGGCATTTTACCCCAGACCCCTCTTTGGTTCTGTTGGATTTATTTATTTATTTATTTATTTATTTATTTATTTATTTATTTATTTATTTATTTTTTGAGACACAGTCTAGCTCTGTCACCCAGGCTGGAGTGCAGTGGTGCAATCAAGGCTCACTGCAACTTCCACTGCCTGGGCTTAAGTGATTCTCCTGCCTTGGCCTCCCAAGTAGCTGGTACTATAGGCATGCATCACCATGCCCAGCTAATTTTTGTATTTTTAGTAGAGACAGAGTTTCACCATATTGGCCAGGCTGGTCTCAAACTCCTGACCTCAAGTGATCTACCCACCTTGGCCTCCCAAAGTGCTGGAAATACAGGCATGAGCCACCATGCCCAGCCAGTTCTGTTGGATTTTCTGCACGTCCCCTGGCCTCTCACAGGCCTTATAGTCCCTGCTCCACATTCTCAGAACTAGTGAAATCTCTCTGCACAGTGCAAGAGTCCTGAGGGAGCAGATTGAATGTTTGGTGACAAGATTTTAAACATACAAACACACAAACACAGACACACATATTTTTGTCTCTGCTTCTTTGGTCCTACTATCAGCACAAAAGAGGACTATGATAAAGCAAAAGTTATTTGTAGCAGGCTTTTTCATTGAACTAAACTCTGACTTTCAAGTTAAAATAAAGTTAATTCATTTTTAAACCTCCCATGAACTAATTTCTTTACAGAACTTGCCAAAGAGTCCCACATGTTCAATGAACCGGTCCAACTTATAATAAAACCTATTTGTTTTAAAGGTTTTGGCCCAAACCAAAATATACAAACAGCTTTCAACATGAACCGTTTTAATTTACAGTCTTGATCTATAATAATTATTTATCTTTAAATCATAGTTCTTTCAAATTATCTGAGCTTTAAGTGTGGGCACTTGGGCATTTACTATTAATATATTGTGGACCACAGGACAGGAGAAATGGAAACAGACATAACACTTTTAGAGGATCTACTATATTTGTTATTATACTTGCTTCTTTTATGTCTGTTCTCTCCCCTAATTCTCACAATAGTCTTGGGAGGTAGCTATTACTTTCTCTTTTTAGAATAAGAAAACAGAGGCACAGAGAAGTTATGTCACAATTAGAGAATGTTTAGCAAATTAACGTCCATGAGTTTCCAAAGCACTTTTGATCATATGTTATGTAGCACCCAACTGATACTTATCCATTTGAACATCTCATGCCCTCCAGATGCAGCATGCTGTTTCTGTGTTTTCACCATTCTTTGATAACTGGTCATACAGATGGACGTTTCCTGTCTTCTTTACTTAACTTCTTCAAATTTAGATCGGGCTCTGGGTTTAGCTCAAGACCTGTCTCTCCTAGTTTATAGATGAGGTAGGGATGATTCTGTGTAAAGCCACTAAACCAGTTCTGGCATGAAGAAGGCTGCTTGCACTCTTAACAGTAGCGAAGGCATGGAATCAATCTAGGTGCCCATCAACAGTGGATTGGATAAAGAAAGTGTGGTACATATACACCATGGAACACTACATAGCCATATAAAATAACAAAATCATGTCCTTTGCAGCAACATGAATGCAACTGGAGGCCATTGTCCTCAGTGAATTAATGTAGGAACAGAAAACCTAATACCACATGTTCTCACTTGTAAATGGAAGGTAAACATTGGGTACTCATGTACATAAAGATGGCAGCAATAGAAACTGGAGACTACTAGTTGGGTGCAAGGGTTGAATAACTGACTATTGAGTACTATGCTCAGAACATGGGTGGGTGATGAGATCAGTCATACCCCAAACCTTAGCATCATACAATATGCCCAGGTAACAAACCTGCACATGTGCCCCCTGAATCTAAAATAAAAATTGAAATTATATTAAAAGAGCCTGCTTGATAAATAGTACCTTTCTTCTCTCTTCTCTCTAGTTTGGACCAAAGCATCTCTATCTTCTCTGGGCTTTATGATCACTGACTTGGTCTTTGCTAATTACTTTGACGATTCATCATGTATCTACTTGCAGAACTCTCTTTTATATTAACCCTGGTAACAATGATTGTTTAGCACTTACTCTGTGCTCTATATCTGCATTGTTGCTCACTGAATCCTCACAACAGTGCTAAGGTGGATCCTGTTATTAGTTCCATTTTGCAGGTGAGGAAAACAAAGTACACCTTGCCTATCGTTATGGTTAGTAAACCATGGAGGTAGAATGTGAACTCCGGATATCTGATTAAAAAGCCTACACATTTAAATATCACACTCTCGTACCTTCCTTGAATAAATATTTCATGTACTTGATCACTCTGAAAGTTTTTCAAAGGCAGTGACCACGGTTTATTATTTCAGAGCTCCTCATGGCACATGATCGAGTATTGGGCGTATGGTAGCTGCTCGGTAATTAATAAGTTGAATTTTAGGGGTCTTAGGGATAAAGGGAGAGTGTCTATGACTATGAACATCTCTTTGCAGTTATCTGTGAAATTATGAGAATTTGCCTCATTTGCTACTTGGGCTGTTCACCTCCAGTGAAACAGACCAACACGAAGACTGGCGTCTGAGAGACCTGAGGGTTAAAGAATGTACTCTGGTGTTCTAATCCAGTTGGTGGTGGAAGTAGGAATAGTTTGGTTCTTTTTGCCCAGAAGTGACATCATTTCTTCTTGGGGGAATTGGGTTTCTGAGATGCAGAGGCAAAGTTGTCACTGTTGTCACCACCCTTTGGTGCCACCCAGTAAGTGTCAACTGTGTGGGAGCAATGTTGTCAGCCCATCAGGTGTGGACAGGAAGCCTTTATTCTGCTCATCAGCTTAACTTCTGGTTATGCCATACCACTGTAAGGATACCAGACCATTAGACATCTTCTTTACCTTCAGCCATTTACCATGTAAATCTGTCTTTGAGGCAGTATCAGTGACAAGCTCAATTTGGGGAGAGGGAGGAAGGAGAATCGAGGAGCAGTGCCCTTCTGGATGAAATGCTTGGAGTCTTACACCCATGAACATTTGGTTCTGAGATTTGACGAACAAATGATGAACATTTGTTTCAGAACATTTGGTTCTGAGATGACACCATAGATCATATTTGTTATATTTCTAGGTCAACTGACATTTTAAGGGCCTCGTTCCTGGTTCTGGAGATTTATTTTCTTATCAGCATCTGGAGCCACTGATTTTAAAATACCCCCACATGCAAATCAAATATCTGTCATCAATTGATTTAGGAGGCTCCACTTCCAGTCTGTCCTGCCTTGAATATTTGTCAAACAGTCCTTGATCCTTAGCCACTAGGATTTTGCAGACATGTAAACTAATAGCTATAGCATGTATGTGATAATTAGTGTAAGAGGACGCTAAACCAGAACTGTAGGAACACAAATTAAGGAGTGACTAAGAAAGGTAAGGGGGAGGTCATGAAAATTTTGTCAAGGGATTAAAATTGGGCCAGGAAAGAGAAATAAATGAGTAAATTTTTTTTCACGTAAATAAATCTACACATAATTCCATGGGTCTTCTAGGACTTGAAAGTACGAGAAGGAAAATGAGACTACAGCAATTTAAAGTGTCTGGGGAATAGTGGGCCTGATGAGTAAAGGTAGGAAAAATCAGTGATTCTAGGCTAAGAAATGTAGGCATTGGCCTGCACCTTTCAGGTATCCACAGAAGGATGTTGGGCAGCGGAGTGACCTGATCAGATCTGAATTTGACAATTTGCCAAATGTTCCTAAGCAATTCATACCTGCTGACTGCAATGAGGAATAAATTGCAATGGATCCAGGCGAGGGGGAATGAGAGAAGTGACTTTGACTCATTTGAGGTTCGTTTCCTTAGCTTTTGCCTTATCTCTATTACTGCTTTCTTTTAATTAAATTTTGTCAATTTTAAAATATTCATATATTCACTTATTCACTCGCTTATTACAGTTTTCTTTTTAAGTATTGCCTAGTTAGATGTTAAAGATAATCTAAGAGGGTGTTGGTCTTTTAGTAAGATAATTTTACCTCTTCATGATCAATAACATATTAGATAGGTTGACTCTATTTCTGCCACCTATTATTTACATTTTAAGTAAAATTTTATCTGAGTACAACAAACATACAGAATAGTACACACATTGTAAATATACAGCTGGGTGAATTTTACAAAGCAAACCTCCTAAATCAAGATGTAGTTTATTTCTGCACCCCAGAAGCCTTCTTGTATCCCTCCCATCATTGCATTCACAAAAGGTAACCGTCGTTCTGCCTTTATCTTTATAATTGATTTTGGCCTGATTTTGAACTTCACAAAATTGGGATCATACAGCATGTACTGTTTTGTATTTAGCCTATTTTGTTCAACATTATGTCTAGATTTATCCATGTTAGCACGTGTATCGAACGGTCATCCAGTTTCATTGCTATATGGCATTCCATCTTATGAACTGACCACAATCTAGTTATTCCCCATCCTTTTTTTAGGCTGCATATTGCTGTTGTTATTTCTAATTTACTCGTTCAGGATTGGAAAGAAATATATCCAGCTGGCATTTACCAGTGGACAGATTAAGTGGAGTCTCATCAATCCTCTTCACTATTCACTTAGTGCTAGCATTTGCTACTTCTCAGTTGAATATCTGAAGGTCACCTTAATATACCTGACTTAAGTTGCTGAATCCAGCAGGCATTTATTTAGAGTAGACCTTCCAGGCTAGGGCTGGAACTCTGACTTAACCACAAGCTCAGTACCCAGTGTAGTACCTGAAAGACAGCACTTCCTACACTGCACTATTTCCTGGGCATTCTCACTTCAGCTCCCTACAACACTTTTCATAGTAAATAAAATATTCCCAAATGCAATATGCCTCTACCTGTTACTCTTTAGCCTCTAGCATTTTAAAAACGTTTTTTCTTCTCTGTTAATCATTTGTCTTCTAATGTGTTTTTGTGATTAAATAATTTTGGGAAATATTATATACCATATATCTCCTTTTTGGAGATTCACAGTGCAAATTAACATACTAATGACTCTAAAATGTCCTGTTACAAAAAACCTGTTTTATGTTATAAAGTCTACTGTTGTTCCTTTTAAGATTATCTATTAGCACCTCATAGAATAACAGTTCCATAGAACACAGCTCTGTAGAAAACAGCCAGAGGAAACTCCCCATGGTTTTTTTTTTTTGCTAATTTGTTATTTGTTTTTTCCTTTCTGGTGTGATGTCAGCTTCTGAGTCTGTCTATGGCTATTTTAATGGAAATATGGCAGACAACATAACAAGCAAACTTAATCTTTTCTAAATATTTATTTGCCTGTTCATTTCTCCATCAGCCTGGAAACTCCATGAAGATAGAAACCTTGTCTTTTCATCTTTGTATCTGCCAGTACCTACCATGGTTCTCAGCACATACTTGAAGTATTAAATAAATATTTTGTGTCCAAATGAGTGTGATATCACATTCTGGGACTTCCAGCATTAAGGGACTCAAATTGAATTGTAAAAGGAACCTAGATCTTGAGGTATGTAAAGGAAGGAAGAATAACATTATACACAAAATCCTGCACTTTTGAGTTAAAAAATCTGACTAAATTCTGCTTCCTCCATTTTTGGGTTGTGCAGTCTAGCAATTTATTTAGATTTTCTGAATCTCAATTTTCTCATTTGTAAAATGGAAACAATATCAATAGCTACCTTCCATAACTCTTGAAAGGATTAAATTTGAACATATTATGGGAAGCACTGGGACAGACACATCATTATCCAAAAATGCTTGCCCATGAGTATTACTGTTGCCTGTGAGTATTCTACATCTGGTGCCTGTTTCTCTAGTCTCTCTCTACCCACACTGGGAACTGCAGGTTTTCTTGTACTAGAGTTCTTTTCACGTTCAGTGGGGACTAGAAATCCACAGAATTCTCAGCTGCCATACACAAGGCATCTGCCAGATTTCTTCCTCGTCTGATAACGTCTTCCACAGTCTTGCCCTGGTCTACTGACTTGATCAATTCACCCAATGTTCCCTTCTACAGCAAGAGGCCCTCCGAAGTTTCTCTGTGCTAGTGGGGGAGAACTTGTGTCTTTCTTTTTCTATCTATTGCTGTCAAACTCCTTCAATGAATATACATTTCTCACATTGTTACATGAAAGTAACCTCACCTGGTATTCAGACTCGAGAAGTCTCACTAGTAAAGAGAGAGAGAGAGAGAGAGAGAGAGAGAGCGCGCAAGAACATATGAATTTGTGTGTGTGTCTGTGTATGAATGTTGACATGCAGACACCACTCCTTTCATGTCTGTAGTGGCTTTCCTCCTCCCGAAAGCATCACTCAAGTGTCTGTGATAGCTGGTCATGAGTCTGATTGCAGCGACAAACACGATGTATCTTCCAACATGTCCTTCCTTTCAAACATCCCTCTCTTCAACTTCAAAAACACTCACCTCACATGCTACTTCTTCCTAAATTCTAGTCCCTTCTTTGTTTTCATCCATAGCAACACTAGCAAGGTCATTTACCACAAAGCTTATGTTGTCCCACTTGGAAACTTTTAGCGGAAACATGATTACACATTGGACATTAAGGTACTGCCACGTTAGAAAGAAATTCTAAGGGGAGCTTTGCTCCAATATTGTCCCCAAGGTCTTTCCTCATGAACTGCCACTTCACTCCTCCATGAATGTAGATTGCTGACATTGCTAGTGAATCATGCTATTCATTCTCATGCTGTCTCCACAAGTAAGGTGGGCAGTCACCACCACTCAACAGGCACTGGCAGATGATGAAAAGCCTAGCAGCTAAACTTGAGCCTGTTAAGTCTTTTGACCACTTCTTCATCCAGTCTCCACCAAATAGCGCAATGACAGACTTATCTTATGAAAGAGTCCTGTTTTCATGAGTTGCTTTGTTCTTCAGGAAAAACAAAAGAAACAAACAGTAGTTCAGTATGTCCAGTGCATGTCACTAGCCACAAGTTGCTATTTAGATTTAAATTAAAATAAAAGTAAATTAAAAATATATCTCCTCAATTGCCTTAGCCACAGTTCAAGTGCTTAATGGCCACCTGTGGCTAGTAGCCACTATATTGTCCATCACCAATACAGAATGTTTCCATCATTACACATATTTCTACTGGGCAATGCTGAACTAGAGATTGTGCTCTTTATCCAGAAAAGGTATTTCTTTTTATACTTTGTTATCTATTCAAACCCCTCTTCTTTCCCAAAACACACCATGTTGTCTTCTGCCAACTAAGCAAAAGTATGTCAATTAAAAAAGTACATGAAGCAATTCTTAAAGGAGACAGCATGGAAGCAGAACAAGACCCATAAGTAGATCAGTTATCATGCTTTCTCAAGGAAACTGGCTTCTGGCTTCATATGTTGTCTGTAGTTTCTCCAGGTGAACATAAGAATAATCCTGCTCTTTTTTTTTTTTTTTAAACTGGAAATGTAAAATCCACATTGTGAGCCCCCCAGCTTCCTGTTAACATGACCCTAGTGGAAGAATCCAAACTATGATTTTATTAAGAAGGGAAAATAACTGAACAAAAGAAGACTGAGATTTGATCTTTCTACTTGGTAAATTTAGGTGCCTGAGAAACGAGAGCAAATTATTTCAGTGCCAAAATAATAAAACATTATTTAAATTTGCTTTTTCTCTCTTATTCAGGAACTATAGTTGCCTTTGGTATGCTGGGAATAGGAGGGGCTGTGACAGGGAGAAGATAGTCATTTATACTATTTCTCTTGAGATTTAGTTCAAGTTTAACTCTTAAAAGTTTCTGTCAGCATTTAAAATTATTCGGTTATATTTATACATCAAATTCTTCTCCTAAAGATGGGAAACATTTGAGTGCCATAAAGTTAATATAAATGTGATGCAATAAACATAGTTACTTTCTGGAGAAATCTCATCTTTATGAATCATTGTTAGAGTCAAAATTGTAAGCCCAGAAGTTCCTAAGAACATCAATGTATCTGATTCCATATACACATTTCCCCAAGAAGTTGTTATTCAAGAAATGAGATCTCTGCTAGATATTTTCTTTTGGTCTCTCTGTTGTCTCAAATTATAAAGCTCAGGAAATAATTGAAATAATTATTTATTGCATCTGAGACATTTGGTATGGTATGTTCCAGAAAAACATTCATGTATGCATATTGTCCATTTTGAATGCATATGACAATTGTCATATTTTAATTCATGTACTCATATTGTCATATTATTCATGAAAACCGTGGCCTTTTGTGTTTCACATGGTTTGTATCTGTGTTTGCTGGGTGTTGTAGCTCCATCTATAACTCCTCAAATGCTCGGTGTTTGAAATAATCAGAGTAGGGGCATTAAGTTCTTGGACCCTCAACTTGTTGATGAAGCTACCGTTGCATATAGAGTGACTTGAGCAGCCTTGGGAATAAAGGAAGTAAAGTGAATTTTTAAGGACTGCCAGAGCACAATCTCATTAATATATACACTACACCTTAGAGATCTATTAGAATTGGAATAGGGTTGAAGTTTGCCTTGGTTTGGTCTAAAAAGAAAGTAATTGTTAAGCAAATTATAAATCATTTTATAAGAAATGGTCAAAAACACAGGCTTTAGAGGCCGCTAGACCCAGGTTTAATTCCTGGCTCTGTCACTTACTATGACATTGGGATAAATTATTTAACCACCACATCTATAAAATAAGGCTGACGATACTGATCTCAAGAAGTTATCTCAAGGAATAAATAATACAGTGTGGTTTATTACTGTAGTTAATATTAGTAGCTAGGAAAGCAAGTTTTTATTTTATTTTATTTTATTTTTTTGAGACAGAATTTCACTCTTATTGCTCAGGCTGGAGGGCAGTGGCACGATCTTGGCTCACCGCAACCTCCGTCTCCCAGGTGAAAGTGATTCTCCTGCCTCAGCCTCCCGAGTAGCTGGGATTACAGGCATGCACCACCACACCCAGCTAATTTTGTATTTTCAGTAGAGACATGGTTTCTCCATGTTGGTCAGGCTGGTCTCGAACTCCCTACCTCAGGTGATGCACCCACCTCGGCCTCCCAAAGTAACCTGGGATTACAGGTGTGAGCCACCATGCCCGCCCAAAAGCAAGTTATTTTTAAAAGAGAATTATTAAACATTGTATGTTTGATGAGGACAAAAAGTATAACTATTTACAGCTTTTCTCCTTTTCCCACCCTCTTGGGAAGAGTCAGTGTTTGTACTGCCAAAATGAGAGCAGAGGGGCCCTGAGCAGGGTGAGTAATGATTAAAGTCGTGAGAGGAAAGAAACCCAGATGGCAGATTAATTTACAAAATAAAGGACTCTGTGAGATAGGGGGAAAAAAGAATCTAAAATCTAAAGGACTTTAGAGAGAAGGGGAGGAGACAGAGAGAGGGAGAGACAGTCACCAGGTGACATTCAGGGACACTAGACGGGCCAAGAAAATTTTGGCAGATGTTCTGTGGTGTAAATCCCCACCTGTCACTTTTTTTTGAGAGTCTTCTTAAGCAGCTAACCGACAAGGAAGCAGAAGAGCAAAGAGGTTAAGTTCTGTACGTGGAGGTCCTGGGTTCAAATCCTTGCTTTGCCACTTTGTGACTGGACAGCTATGTGCAGTTGTTGCACCTTTCTAGGGTGCAATTTCTTGCCTATGAAATGGAAATGGGTATCCTAATAGGACCTACAAAAGGGTTATCCTGAAGATCTGATGACCTATTACTGAATACTGGGAAGATATATAAGAATTTAAAGAATGTTCTATGAACCTAGTGGTCCAATTAAGAAAAAACAGCAATGGCAACAGTAATTTGCATTTATTGAGTGCTCATTATGGCCCAGGTACTCTTCTGAGGACCTTATGTGGATTATTCACTGAATTCTGAACACAGCTCTACAAAGTGGGAACTATTATTATCCCCATTTTAAAGACGGCAAAACAGATACAGAGAATTCAAGTAACTTACTCAAGGTCACACAATAAGTAAATAGTGTTACTGGCAGTGAATCCATGTGAGTTTGCAATTCTTGCCCCCTCAGAAGAAAGAATTCGACCAAGGAGGCATAAGGCAGAAGAAGAGACCAAGGCAAGGTTTAGAGCAGAAGTGAAGTTTATTAAAAAGCTTTAGAACAGATACAAAAGGAAAGAACATACACTTGGAAGAGGGCCAGGCAGGCAACTTGACAGACAAGTGCACAATTTGAACTTTTGACTTGGGGTTTTATATATTAACACACTTCTGGGGTCTTGCGTCCCTTCTTCCCTGATTCTTCCCTCAGGGTGGGTTGTCCACATGCACAGTGGCCTGCCAGCACTTGGGAGGGGAGCACGAGCAGTGTGTTTACTGGAGTTGTACGCATGCTCATTTGAGGCATTCTTTCCTTACCAGTGGAATGCCCCTGATGGTTATATACCAGTGAAACGGTACCATTTTGCCTCTTAATATGCATGCTTGAGCCTACTCGCCCAACAGCTGAAATCTTATCCAAAAGCTGCTGATCACCAGTTTCAGGTGTTTTATCTATGGAGACTGCCTTTCCCTAGCACTGGCTGTGACCAATTATTATTTTGGAGAGACAGTGTGACAACTGCCTGACCATCACCTGATGGTCGCCTGACATTCCTGATGGAGTCGGGGGGAGCCTTCTCTTACATTATTCATGCTTGACTAGCTGCCTACTTTAACAACAGTAGAGCTGTGATTCAAACTCAAATGCTCCAATACTAGGTCTGCACTCTTATCCCTGTGTTATCCTGCATCTCATATACGAGTGTCTGTTCCTAAGATAAGTTATATCTGGGGGAAGTTTGCCTTGTTTTATAGATGCTTGGTTTGTACTTAGCAACCTTGTTACTCAAGATGTAGTCCGCAGGCTAGCAGGATCAACAACATCTGGGAGCAGGATCTCAGGCCCTCATCCACACTCTTGAAACAGAAACTACATTTTAACCACTTCCCAGGTGATTTGTGATCATGGTCAAGTCTGAGATGCACTGCTCCAGAATATGAAACTTTAGGCAGGTGGACTATCTCATTTATACCTCCATCCCTCCCAGTGTCTGGCATACTGCTTGCCACCTATGGGTGAGTGCAAGATAGATCTCCTCTTGATCTGAGGAATGTTGACTAGGAAATGGATTGACAAGTCTGAGTGGAATAACACCTTGTTAATCTCTGGTTGAGTGAGTGGATGTTCAGTTCCTCCAGCATTCAGCACAACATCAGGCAGATACCTTATACAAGTTTCTTGAATTGTGATGGAAATGTTGTGAGATAGAGACGTCCAGCACCCCAGCCTTCCCTGGATGTACTATGACATTTTAAAAGGCTGAATAATGCCAAGGCAAGCAGAAGAGTGATTATGCACTTATTCTTGACACAGTCTTAAGACAAGCTCTGCTCAACTGGTTCCCCTGTGAACTCAAGCTGATTCTCTTCCCTCTTGGGTTCTCTATTGTCTTTGTGTTGTTTGCAACTCATTCAGAAACTAATTAAGTTTCAGGATCAGTTTGTCCTGTTAGAGAATGTGAATATGCTGAAGTGGTAGTTTTTAATAACTTAAATTATCTGAGTGAAAGGACAATTATAATTTGCTTCTAAAATTGGCCAAAAGTCAGCTTTTATCAAAATAATTCTCAGCAGACATTAGTCTCCCTAAAACCAAGGTATTGTGTGAAAGGCAACAAAGAGGATTTAAATCGGCCATGGAGAATGTATTGATAATCTGGCTATATTAATCCTGTTCTCTAACAGAGTGTGAAATTACTTGTTTACTCCACTTATCTGGGCCTAGAGGTAGCTGATCACTCGTTGACAGAGCCATATTTTATGATCACCTTTCAGCAGTGAGCTTCAGCTGGACCAGAGCCAAACAATTTGATTTCACTGTCCTGTGTACTACCTCCAAAGTCAAGGTCAGGCACAAGAACTCATGAACTCCAGTATATTTTGTCAGGGCTTTCATTTGTGCAGGCACCGGGAGGTAAGCTGTGGACCCTGAGTATAATTGTGAAAAGCTGGGAATTTTGCCTTTAGTATCTCCATATTGCTTTCCTGTACCCTATCACTCTAGAAATGAAGGTTTATGTTGGCTTCATCACCAGACCAGAAATATTACCAAGATGAGCACTACTGGGATGCAGTAAAGTGTAAGAAGTAGTCCCTGATCTAAAGGAGTTTACACACATACACCTTGGAGTGCCTCTTGAATCTGTTTATATTATTAATAATTATTGGTTGCTAGATAATATTACCACAAACTTAGCAGCTTAAAACAGCCCATATTTATTATCTCACTGTTTCTGTAGGTCAGAAATACTGTTGCAGGTTATTCGGATTTACTGTCTCCAAGTCTCACAAGTCTGCAATCGAGGTGTCAGTCAGGGCTACTGTCACATCTGAGGTTCAACTGGAGAATGATCTACTTCCAAGTTTACATTGTTGTTGGCAGAATCCATTTCCTTTCAACGTGTTGGACTGAGAGTCTCAGTTTCTGGCTGGCTATTGGATGAATGTTACCCTCAGTTCCTTACCTCCCAACGTGGCCACTTCATTAAAACCAACAAGGGAGAGAGTCTCTTATCAAGATGGTGTCATTATCTGAGGTATCTTAAAGGCAGAGGTGACATTCCATTGCTTTTGCCATATTTTATTGGTTAAAAGCAAGTCACAGGTCTCACCCACACTCAAATGAGGGTGTTATATATGGGGCATGAATACTAGGAGGTGGCCATCTTAGCCTCTGTCTGCCACACCACTCCTAATTTTTAATTCCAGCTGTACTGCTCTAGTTCTCTTCCAAACAGAAAACAGAATCATCTCTATTGATTCAAGAGATTTTAATGAAAAGAAAATTTACAGTTATGTGGTCAAAGTTAAAGGAATTTATAAAGAGGTTCCTAGAGACCAGCTATTGTGGTAAAAATAGACCTGATGATATTCTGCCTACATGCCCTTTATCCAGTAAGTGCATCCCTCCCTCAAGGACTGCCAAGTGTTAACTGATAATGGCTCATGGCTGCCTCTTTTCTGGGGAATGCCTGATTGCTTTCAGTCAAGGTGGGGAAGCAGCAAATCTAAGAGTATATGCCCCCTCGTCCCTAGCATGACTTTCTCTCATGGAGTTAAAATAGGCTGAACCTCTTTCCTTAAGGGTACAATTCATGTCCCAGAGCCCCCATGGAATCAGATTAAAGCTGACTCCAGCTGAGACCACCTCTTTGCTTCCCGCCCTTTTCTTCTCTCCTCTGAGAGAAGGAAATCAACTGCATCTGAATCCCTGTTTCAGTCTTTGCTTCTAGGATGCCCACCTTAAGACTGGCAGGAAAACATTACAACTCATAAGCCTGAAGGAGTAAGGAGAGGAAACAGTGTTGTTACTAAGGCCAGTGGTATCTGGAGGCTTGCAGATAGAGCTATGGTCATTTGCTTGGCTACTGCTAACGATCAGGGTAGGAGTTGAGAAGAAATATGCTGTTCTGTCTCTCCCCTTTCCCCAAAACTGCATCCTTTTAGTGAAACCCAACGTAACACTTGCCAACAATGTGCTGGCAGTCAATGGAGGTAAGCCTTTTAGGGCCCTGAGCAGAGGGAAGAAAGTAGAATCAATGGGAAAAGGAGGAATAGAAAGTGACCAGCAAAACAGCCTCATATGATTACAAATGTTTTTTCTCTCCTGCAGTCCAGCCATCATATTAGTACTAGACTGATATTTATCAAATATTTATTTGATCATGCCCATTTCCCAGCTTCAAATCCTGTTTCTCATTGCTTAAGGAAGTGATCCATAAAATTTCTGAATCATGTATTCCATTGATTAAAACAAACTCTAAATATGTGCCTCCAGTTTATATATTTATTCTTTTATAAACTACTTAAATTTACTATCATTAACTAATAATTCAGAGCAAGAACTACATACACTTGATATAGAATATCCTATAGTGATTGCATGTATCAATCCATATTTCAAGAAGTCTTAATAAGTTTTAATTATCTTGGGCAATTATTAACATGTGATAAGATTGCCACCATTTTAAGCAAGCATGATGGCCAACGGGAACCTCAGACTAGGAGAAAAATGTGCCACCTCTGCTATTTCCTGGTGTTTGGTTGCCTACATTATTATTTTTTTTTTACATTCAATAAGATTTCTTTGCAGTAATCCATTGGAGAGGTAGGGAGAGTTAAAATTAAATATTATCATCTAAAATTCACTTAACCAGACCCATGTGAACCAAAAGTGTTGTAACAACCTGGAAATGAATAAATGAGGGAGGATGAGACAATTGACCCCTCTGCATTGTGGGAATCCTGCCATTCCCATCAGATGCCTTGTGAATTGCACATAACATATGACTATCTTTTATATGGAGCAAGAGAGGGCTTTTATGGAGTATAGGATTCCCATAGAGCCAGCCGATGCTTTGGAAAGAACACTGATTGAAGAATAAATTGTCTATCTCAGGAAGTTGATAAAGCAGCTTCACAATATTAGAAGAGCTGTCACCATTGTTTTACTGTCTGACTTGTGAACCTGTGAGAGTTATTGACTCGTGTATGAATCCTCAGATAAACAGATTTGAAAGATGACTGTGTGTTCTTGGAGGGTAATATGCTCAGACTGTGCAGATTTCAAATACAGAAGACATTTAAATGGACTTTGTAGAAGTTTGGTCTTAATAGTGACACATCTAAGAGGTTTTCAGTTGGTAGTGAAAGCATGAATGATTTTATCTGGAGATAAGTCAGAACACAATAACAATAGCTACCACTTTCAGAGCATCCACAATATACCTGGTATTGTGGTAATCACGTTACATATATTATTTAATCTGCTCTTTACAGCGACTCTTCAAGATAGGTATTACTATCTGAGACATTAAATACCCTGCCCAAGGATACATGGTCAGTGAATGGAGGAGTAGGGATTTGAATCTGGAATTCTCTGTCTCCTTGGCAGAGTCTTTTTGCATTATACCTCACAATCAAGACTGATATTAGAGACGTCCCATATTCCATCGTAGCTTGCATAGTATTTTACATACAATATGTATGTAAAAATACAATATGTATTTCCTAACACATATTAAAACTGTCGATTTGGAAGAGATGGACATAGCATTAGCCTATAAGGATAGGGAAAGTTAGAAGGACAGTGATGGCTCTTGGAGATAGGAGAGGCCAGTGAAGGCTGCAGAAGAGGAGAGTAGATTCCAAGGAGCTAGTTAATGCATTGGGAAAAGCAGAATTCAGGAAGATATTTATTGAAGAATAAGCTGTTCTTATCAAACAGTTGATAAAGAGAGTTTGTAACACACTTACAAACCTGTCTGAACACAAAGCCATCTTCCCACCGGCTGATTTTTTCCCTCCCTTGGTTTTGTTGTAAATTTCATTTTCTGTATACTCTGTCACCTATGTTGCTGTAGTGATTGATCTGCTCACAACTTGTAAAATAGAGGGAAAATGGTTTTGAAGCTATAGATTTATAATTTGTGCATTTTCTGTATTTGAATATAATTTATTTACAAATAGAAGGGATGTATGACTCTGTACAGAGGTTGAAATAAATCAAGGATATTTGTTGTATCCACTGTTTCTTGGTATATTTGAACAGCTCTCCAACTAAAGGTTTTACCTGTGGTAAAAATAGCTTTGGGCTGGCAGATAGAAAACTGGTACTCCAGTCCCAGCTCTGCCATTAGAATAATTGCATAATATTGGCAAGCTGCCAATCCTCTCTGAGCTTGAATTTTTTCACCTGTAAAAAACAAATGTCCCAAAGTCGCTATTAATGTTCACTTTGGTAGAAGATAGAGCAGTTCTCATCCTAAAACTAATTTCCCCACATATATTAAAATCAGAATTGTAACTCTCCAAAACTACAAATTTCCATTCCCTAATATTTTAGAACTGAGGTTGGTAAACATTTTCTGAAGAGGGCCACATAATAAATATTTTAGGCTTTGTGGTACTTGCAGTCTCTATTGCAACTACTCAATTCTGCCATTGTAGTGAAAGCAACCGCAGATAAATACATCAGTATATAAATGAAGAAGCATGCCTGTGTTCCAATAAAATGCTATTGGTGTGCATGAGTGTGTGTGTGTGAGAGAGAGAGAAATACATAAATACATAAATGAATAAGCATGCCTGTGTTCCAATAAAATGCTATTGGTGTGATTGTGTGTGTGTGTGTGTGTGTGTGTGTGTAATGTGTAATGTTGAAGCATAGCCATCATCCTGTAAAAGAGGTGTCATGCTGTACTCAGTTGAACCTGGTGTAGTGCTGGTACCAAGGGGAAGCTCACTAAATATTTGTGGAAGAAGGGAAGGAGAGAGAGGGGAATTATTCCCATTTTATAGATGAAGAAATTCCACTGCAGAGCCCCAATGCCATGTGAGGTTGAGGAAGCCATTGTCATTTTCCTTAATGAATCTACAAAGACACAGAATTTCATAAGCAAGGTATTGAATTTTGCTCCTAAGAGAATCTTACAGGTCCAGTCCTCTTCAGAGAAGGAGAGCACCGGTGGCCTCTGGTGGATTACTGGGACTCTGGGATGCAAAGTGTTATTGTAAAGGATATCACATGGAGTTAGGCAGGGGTGGGGGGCCCACAGTGCTTAAATGTAGCTGCTGTTTCCACAAGTTCAGAATAGGAAGCTTTGTGTTTTTCCTCCCTATCACTTTCCCCCTTTTGATTCTGAGTTCTGATATAGCAGGTGGGAGTGGGAAAGGGAAAGGTGAGAATAGGCTCATGCATTTGGGGACAGGGACTCAGATGCTGGGCCTCTGTCTTGGAGCCGGCTTGCTGATGGCATTTTGAGAAGATGCACAAAGTTTTAGGGGTGGGAAATTTGGCTGTTTCTTCAGAAAGAACAATATACTTCTCCATGCCGTCACATAGGAGTTGAGTTGGATTTTTAGTCTTGAAAACTTGAGATGTGATTAAATTGATGAACCAACAATCATCTGTACAATTTCACACAAGTCATACACTTATTGAAGAGCTGGGTTACAGTTTGCAGCCTATTGAACTAATTCATTAATTTTATTTCACAGGCTAAACATTTTACTATGCAAATGTATGCAAATCATACAAGAAAATAGTGTTCTTAACCAAGTGCACCAGCACCTGTTTTTTGTTTGTTTGTTTTGATTTGTTTCACTGGACCTGTGTCACCAGGTTGGAAAGTGCGATAAATACCTTCAATATTTGAAACTGTCAAACCATTTTCTGAAGGGTGATTGGGAGGCTTTCTCCTTTGACAAATATTGCAGTGATTGGCACTTCTTTTTTCTTCTTTTACTTGCCTAAAACAGAATGAAGAAGATGAGCAACATTTATGAGTCTGCTGCCAACACACTCGGAATCTTTAACAGCCCCTGCCTGACCAAAGTTGAGCTGCGTGTGGCGTGCAAAGGCATTTCTGACAGAGATGCCCTTTCCAAACCAGACCCCTGTGTCATCCTCAAGATGCAGTCTCACGGGCAGTGGTTTGAGGTAGGCATGTCCAATGAAATGGACAGAAGCATGGCTGGATGATTGGCTCAAAAATGTTTTGATATTTTATATCTTCAGGTGGTTTATTTTGATGAAGTAAAAAATTTGATAAGTGAATATGATCACATTTCTATCATGAGGTTTTGATGTTGCTGTTTTGATGTTGTGGATATTTTGACATTTACCCTTAATTCACGAGCCTAAGACTTTTTAGGTGTTTTTGTTAATTACCAAGAAATACTCACAATATACTCTTCATCCTATGCCCACTCATTGGCAACATATAAGTAGCAAGAGGACCAGGAACAGACATGAACCCAGGCCCCAGACTGGACTGGGGTGAGAAAGTTCCAAAAACCAGTTCCAGAGACAAAGTCTTGTGGCCAAGACAGAGTTCAGATTAGACTTAATTAGAATTTTGGGAATGGTAGCTTTGAGGAAACAGGTTTTAGGGGGTTGAGAGACAGAAGTGACTACTCAGATGGAATGAGCTCAGGAGATGAGAGTCCTATCCATAGGTTCTGAATTGAGAGAGGGAACCAAGAGGACAGGTTTGAGCAAGTCAGTTCCATGAAATCTGTCTGCAGTAGAGGGACAAACTCCAGTTTTGGGAGGTAGGTGGAGCTATTTACTATTCAGGGTAGCTGACCAGAACTGAGGAGTAGGGACCAAGACTGAAGTCCAGTTCTGTGACCAAGCCCAAAACAGGGTGACTGTTGGACGGAGCTGACACAGGACAAGTCATAGGTCTTTAGAGAAACATACATTCTAGGTAGTGTTGTGGACCCAAGAGAGCCACATGGGAACCCAACAATAATAATTAAACTCAGTCTTCGGGACTGAAGAAATGACTCATTCTAAGCCCCATGGGTTTATGTGGCTGAGTGGGATGGTTACCTCAGTCTGAGTTGGTTGAGGACTGGAGAAAGATGAATCCTGCATGTGGAAATCATGAGCAGATTCAGAAGTAAGGAGATGGGGATGGCAGAAATAGGAGGAAAGAGCTGGGGGCCTACAAGCTCATAAGGCCAGCATACAGTTTTAACTAGCTTTGTGAAGGTAGCAAAACCACATTCAGACATTCCCCAAAACTCATGTGTAAAATATCCACTCAGAATGTTTCCTAACACACACTGTTTGCTGTGCTTGGGCAAGGCAGCTGCTCCCTTGGCAGTGGTGTGAATGGAATGGCATTTCTGTGAGTCATTCTTCAAAGAGAGATGGGCCCCCAAGTTGTTAAGAGATGACTTGGGTTTTAAAAAAAGTTTATTCTGGGAAGGATTTATTCATTTTTGTGCCTGCTAGACTCTAACTGATCACGGACCCAGTGGAGAGAAGCTCTAGGAAAAACAGTGGGGTTCTTTGTATCAACTGTGCTACACTTGGCCAGATGCTTCTGTGACTGATGGTGGTACCTGGGGAAGAACAAGGGGACACATCATGAAATATTTATTTTTTGGAGCAAGAACTTAAAACAATATGACCTAAACCTTCTTGGGTACTTTTTAAGTGCCAGGCACTAGTCTGAGTGCTTTACATGAAATTACCAATTTAGTCCTTTCAAAAATTCTACAAGATATTATCCCCATTTCACAGGCAAGGAAATGGAAAGATAAAAAGATTAAGGATTTTCCCAAGAGCAGTCAGCTTGTAAGTGGAAAAGCTAATATTTAAACCCATACATTGGAGCTCCAGAACCTGAGATCTTTATTACTATTTTATAATTATGCTGGACACTGGTATCAGTCTTTGATGGTTTGTGTGGCAATATTTCAGGTTGAATTCCGCAGCTAGGTTTTGTTTATTTAAAATTCAAAACAAATCGAATGAGGACTGATTTTAAGGTTTTTTTCCTTTTTTTTTGCACCTAGGTACCTAGTCTAAGTAAGCCTTGTTTTTAAAGATCTAACTGATGTAAATGGAGAAATAGGGAGAAGAGGATGTAGCAGAAGAAGCAGTTCTTATTCTAAGAAAATAAATAACTCAGAATAAGGGATTTGAAGCCATGTTGATCAGAGCACAAATAGACCTGTTTTGGATCCATTGGACCAAATTCTTTAAGCCTTTAATACTACTCTCACCTGTTCATAAACAGCCAGAAGGTGCCACCCTAAGAGACAGTCTTCCACTCTATAGTAGAAACAAGGTTCAAAAGACCCGAGAGGCAGCATGTTTAATTGTATGGAGATATGTAATATCAGCCACTTTTTTGAAAGAAAGGCTTGATAGCAGTTAGTGAGCAGGTGAAATTTAGGTGAGGAGTCAACATGCATAGAAAATGAATGCAGATAGGCAGGTTGGGGAATCTTAATTTAACTTCAGGCCTATCGAAGGCTTAGAATGTAAATATAAAACAGTATTCATGGGTGTCTTAATGCATAGTATCTTTTCTTTCCCCTTCTAAATATTCTCATTGACTTTGTTAGTAAGTCTCACTATTTTTTATTTAACAAAACTAAATGGAATGCCTACATTACAAAAAAAAGTAACTTCTTGGAAATTACAGGCAAGAAATCCATCTACTTATAACCCCTTAACATAATTCAACTATTATTTGTATATATTTATTTTAGCCTTCTTCTTCTGGTATGCATCTTCTCATATGATTATTAGCATGCTTACAAAATTTTCTTTCCTAATTTTATTGCTTAGTAGTATGTGCTTTTCCTCACATTGCTATAATATTGATCATTGTAATTTCAAAGCTGCATAATATCCCATCAAATGGATTTAAATTTGTCAATTTTTTCACATTGAAATAGCTTCCAGATATACCCTATTTTAAGTAATCCACAATAAACATCCTTGTGCATAAGGATTTTCCTTTCTTTTTGGATGAGTTCCTACAAATAGTTCTGTTAAGTAGAACTGGTGGGACAAATAATAGGAAGCTTTTCAGGATTTTGATATATGTTGTCAAGTAATTTTTCCAAAGTGTCCTATTACAGTGTTACTATAGCACACAGCTACCACAAACTTTGCCACCTGTGCACAGTGATAGGAACCTTGTGCCACAGTGTAAATTGATTCATAGCTTCCTTTATCTAGAAAGTCTCACTCTATAACCAATAATATCAGCTTAATTTCTAGCTTGCTTAGTCATATGGTTCATTTATATTATGGTACTTACAGAAGCAGTTTAACAAATTTTGCTCTCTTAACAATATACAGCAAGGATACAATAAAAATAAATAAAGTGCATGCCAGGTGGCTAAGATAAATAATTAGATAATTAGTAACAAAGAAGCTGAAAATACTGAAAACCTAAATAGAGGCTGTGAAGAAACCCAGGAATGAACAACAGGAACTCTGCTTAGGGCTGGAGCAGTCATGTGCTGGAATCAGCTTACATAGTCTCCTGAGAGCACACTGTTAAATATTCAGGAATTTTGCAAGTCGGGGAGTATTTACACCACAGACATTGGCAAATGTTTCAAATCAAGGGTTCTGCCCTTTCCCCAAACCTCTAAGGGAGCCAGCACTCCTCTGGGTGAGAGGGACAAAAGGAGAAGATGGCAGTCCCAGAACCAAACAGCTGGGCCATCTAGCAGAAGCTGGATCATAGTTGGAGGACCCTTCAAGGCAGCATTTCCAGCCCTGCCTGCAACTCCTCTATTTTTCCTACTCATACCAGATGGGTCCTTCAACCTGCCTCAGCCTCCCAAAGTGCTGAAATTACAGGTGTGAGCCACCATGCCTGGCTGGAAATGTTTTTATTAGGTGAAAACTTACAGTAAATCTTTAATAATGGCCATGATTTTTATTGACAGGAGGGAATAAAAAAACTTATGACTTTGAAATACATTGCAAACTGAGAGTTTCATTTCATACTCTTTCCTTTCCCTAATTTAGGATCATATCCTTTAAAAAAAATCCCTCTTCATCAACTCCTGGCTATGTAATGATGGCAGTAGATGGTGACAGTTAAGTGTAATGATAATTTAGAATGCTTTTCATCTTCCATTAAGGAGTGGAAATAATATCTTCCTGCTTTCTGGTGAGTTCTGATGTGTTCACTGGCTCCTGGAACTAAGCATCATAATCGAGTGGTACAAACACTTCTCAGAGAGTCAGAAGGCAAGGACTCTTGTAAGCTGAAGACCTATATTCAGTTCACTGGAGCATGTGCTCTATTCCTGGGCATGCCTGGGTAGAACCAAGCTCGTGAGTGTGTGGCCCTTGTCAGTGACCCTATGATTGGCAGAGTACTTGTTCTCATTGGGAACACCCAAATTATACTCCAAAGTTCTAGGAGGTTACTTCAATCAATATTAATTCAATTTTTTCATTGAATTTTAATACACAATTATTGAGATCTTTCTTGGAAGCTCTAAGTAATTCGGAAAACTACCTACCTTTGGATCAATTCCATATGGAAACATGTTATGATGAACCATGGGATTTCGTGAGTTGTTGGTAATTATTGTTAGTGATGATTAGTGTGGTTATATGTAACACATCAATTATCAGTGGACTCTACTACAAGATTATTGTTTGTTGCAATAATATATCCATATAGTATTTTATATTCACAATATCCATCTACTTATGTTATTTCCTGCTGATAATAGCTCTGTGGAAAAGCAACACAGCTATTTAAATTAACCCCAGCATGTGTTGAGCACCATGGCTTGTGTCCTCAAAAACCTCAGTGTCCAGTAATCTCACACTATCTTAGAGATAGAGAGCTGGGGTCTCAGACAGTCATGTGACCTTGAGAAAGAGGACTCAACATGAGATCTTGACTTAAATCTTTTTCTTCCCCTGAATGTGTGGTAGGACGACCACCTCAAGGGTGCCTAGGTTACCTTTATGTGGAGGCGGACTAAAATAAACCATGCCATAATGGTGGTTGCACTAATTTATATCCCCACCAACAGTGTACAAGGGTTCCCTTTTTTCCACATCCTCGCCAGCATTTGTTATTGCCTGTCTTTGGATACAAGCCATTTTAAGTGGGATGAGATGATATCTCACTGTAGTTTTGCTTTGCATTTTTCTGATGATCAGTGATGTTGAGCACCTTTTCATATGCCTGTTTGCCATTTGTATGTCTTCTTCTGAGAACTATCTATTCATATCTTTTGCCCATTTTTGATGAGATCATTAGTTTTTTTTTTTCCTATAGAGTTGTTTGAACTCCTTATAATTCTGGTGATTAATCCCGATCCCTCCACTATTTTTCATTTTCTCTTCCCCCTCCCCACTCCACTTCCCAGACGTAGGATTTGGTCACCATATGACCTAGCATCCCTGTTAGCAGCACAGAAGGGATAATGTGTGCCCATGTTGTTGAGCTTGCCCAGAGAAGTGGGCTTTGGAATTTTCTGGGCTAGAGGGCTTGTGGAATAACTCTAAAAAACAGGTTCCTCTCATACTTGGGATAATAGTGGGCCAGCACCCTTTCATGTATTAAACCATGAGGATAAAACTCAAAATAGCAATTTTACCTGTACCTAAGATATTCAATTTTCCATTGCTTCAAAGCCTAGAACTTTTATGAAAATGGGATGAGCAATATTAACATTTATGTGATGAATTAAAGTAGACATCAATCTGTGTTGATGCCAGTGTGTATTAGTTATTTTACATATTTACATATTTTACATTCTATCCTCACAATTACTCTGCAATAAAAGCTTTACTAACTAGAAAAGATAGCTAAGGCTTGAGAATTAATACATTGCCCAGGGTCATACAACTAGTAAACAGTAAAGCTGGAATCCGGTTGCTTCCAAAGTCCATGTTATTTCTGCTTTATCAAAGCTTGCAAACTTGAATCTGGTGGCCTTTCTGTTGCCTGCAGACATATTTTGTCTAGTCTTCACAGTGTTCCAACAAGCTTTGTAGTAGTTGCCAAAACTTAAAGATCATGAGATTTTTCATAAAACTCCAGATCTCTGGTTTTTTATGAAAAAAAAACAGAAAATCTGGCAGTGTGGGGTCTTTAATCCTATGGCAACAATGAGCTGGTGAAAATTACCATCTTCTCTCCTTAACAAAATATGAGGTTTGTGCTTGTGCCTCCTGCTAGTCAGCCTGCCTCACTCACTTGCCCTACAAAAGTGGCTCCTGGAGGCATTTGAGTTTAGACTATATTCCCACACTCCCTTGGCTAGGTCTCTGAACACTGTTAACCTCCCAGTTGTGGACATAGACCAGAGCTAGAAAATGAAAATTAATTCAATTAAAACTTTCTCTCTGGATATCACAAACTTCTTTCTCGAAAGATTTTCTGTTCACACTTTGTTGACTTGCAACGTTTGGATGGGTAACACCTAGCATGACAGATGATAAAAAACAACAGTTTTCTTCACTTGTTCACAAAGTTTCCACTGTGATTTTGCATCAGACTCCCATGTGGGAAAACTTTGATGTTGCTTTATACCTCCCCCTTAACACATCCTTAATAAGAATAATTTCTTAAAAAAAACAAGAAAAAGAAAGTTGATCTTGGTGATATTAGAAATCTTACCCTGAGCATTGAATATAAGAGAAAACAAAATCAAATATTACAGCCAGAGAATATTTTCTCCTTGTTGCCTGAGGTTATGTCCCTGTGACCAGAGGCTGATGGTTCCATGATGTTCAATTTTTTAAGTGATGCACTTAGATATAGGAAAATAAGATTACTGGATTGCATATGTGACTAATTGGATTCCTTATAATTAAAATCTCAACATTTTCAATGTCATAACGTCTGCAAACAGAATTACACAAGAAGGGAAATTCAGGTTACAGATGAGCAAAAAGTATTTGAGTTGAAATCTGTGTTGGCTCTTAATTAATTCTCTTGTATACCCTGAAGATAATTTCACCAGGCAGAGGAATAACATCTGGTTTCGTGCACAGAGGAAAACACCATGACATTAGCCTTACTCCCATCCTTAGCCTCAAGAGCTGGCAAGCCACATTCTGGGCATTCAAATGGAACATTAGTCCCCAGCAGTTTTTATAGTGTACCTTGAGTCCCATGCTGGTCATTTGAAAGATGGAATTACAGATTGGAGGGTTTGAGAGGACATGTACAATTAGGAGTCTTCTGCCTCTAGATTGAATCACCTTCAACATTTCAAAGGAGGTGTTTTTGACACTTTTCCTGGGTGCCTATTTGCATGTTTAACTAGACTCACGATTGATAATTATCTCCCTAAAAATCATATTTCCTTTGTAATTTCAATCTATTTTATCTCTTTATTAATTACAATGATGATTTATTTGTAATACCTTCAATATATTGAGAGTACCTAAGCTATGTATCAGGTACTCTCCTAAGCACTTTATATATATTGTCATATTTAATTATCAAAACAATCTTGCAACTTGGGCTCATCTGTATTTTATTTTTTCCATCCTCTTTTTTTTTCTTTAAGAGACAGAGTCTCTCTCTTGTTGCCCAGGTTGGAGTGCAGTGGTGCAATCATAGCTCAAATTCTTCACTTGTTCACAAAGTTTCCACTGTGATTTTGCATCAGACTCCCATTGGGAAAACTTTGATGGGAAAACTGCAGCCTCAAATTCCCAGGATCAAAGAATCTTCCTACCTCAGCCTCCCAACTAGCTAGGACTATAGGCCCATGCCACCACACCTGGCTAATTTTATTTTTTGTAGAAATGGAATCTCGATATATTGCTTAGCTGGTCTCAAACTCCTGGCCTTCAGCAATCCTCCTGCCTTGGCCTCCTGAAGTGCTGGGATTACAGGTGTGAGCCACTGTGCCCAGCCTATTTTTTTTTTTTTCTATCTTTATTGAGGTATAGTAGACAAAAAAAATTGTATATAGTGCAGAGGCACAGAGGTGTTAAGTAACTTGCTCCAGGTCACACAAGTGGTAAGTGAAGGAGATGTGACAAATTGAACCCAGACTGTCTGACTGCAAAACTGTGCTCCTGCTATCCTTCACTGTCCTCCTCTCAGAATAATGAGCATCAGAGTGTTTGTTATGCACCATATGCTAAGTCATTACATGCATATTCATATAATCCTCATGACAGTATTGTAAGATAGGGACTGTGATAACCCATTCTACAGGTGAGAAAACTGACATTCACATAGGAAATGTATATGTTCAAGGTCACAAGACTAGTGAGAAGTGGTTTAGGATTTGAACTCATATCTTTGTGTCTCCAATACCCATGTTGTCTTCATGACATTGCACCTCTTTCATCCGGTTCTCCGTGGAGGCAGAATAACCCAACGAATTACCACTAGTCTATAAAATTGATATGTTTTTCTCTCCTTTGGTTCTAGGCATCCAAATTATTCCTTTCATCAATATCCTCATCTAAAACCATGTGTTTCATGTTGATCTGGAGTATGTGGTATTGATATTCCTGCCCGCTAGGAATCTGCCCTCTTTTGTATCCAGCATTTACTTCTATTAAGCCTGTCTTTAAACCAAATTCTTAATCATTCCCAAAATTAAACACTCGTTTTTCTGGCCATGGATTTTAGAGTGAGTATTCCTGAACATTTTGTAGAGAAAAACTATGTTTAATGTCTAAGATCGTGAGGTAAATAAAGGTCATGGTGTTGGTAGGTCCCTGATCTCAGGATGGTAAAATAAGGTAAGGCATCCATGCCTCTTAAAATGTGGCACCAGGAGGTATCAAGTACAATGGAAATTTCATCAAGGGAGAAACAGTGGAGCAATAACATCAGGGACCTGCACTATTTACTTCTATTAATACCTTCTATAACTCCATTAAGAATGGTCATGTGGTTTGTGATCAATTAAAACTCAGATATTTTCTATGCAAACTGTGCCAAGACAAGATTTTGCTATTTGACACTTGTGCAATTATTTTTTTTTACTCTTTACATACATATTTTCCCTATTAGCGTTCACCTTTGTGGTTTGTAGGGGACTTACATTGTTTGCACCTCAATTTCTCATCTTTTGTGTCAGGTTTGTGCTATTAGTTTGGCTTCATTTAGTAGTATTGGTTTAAAGAATATCTGTTAAACATAGGATTTGTGTTTGTTGTGATGATATGATAGTAATTGGAGTGAAACCCATACAATATTTATAGTTTGTATCCTGCCCTTTTTATAATTTCATGATAAAGCATGTATGTGTATATATATGTATATTATCAAAAGTAGTCATAAACATCATTTTAAATGATTGTATAATATTTCACATAGAAAATCTACCACAGTTGGTTTAACCAGCTTTCTATTATTGGATATGAATTTTCAAAGCTTTGCTATTATGAATAATTACAGGATAAATTTCTTATATATACGGGGCATCTGGCCCCCATCACCCTGTATTTAGGATTTTTTTTTCCTAGAAGTAAAATTATCATGATAAAGAGTAGGAACGTTCTTAAAGTTTCTGACTGAAATTGACAGAATGCTGGACAACAGTGCAAGACTCTGTCTTAAAAAAAAAAAAAAAGAAAAGAAATTGCCAGAATGCTGTATTAGAGGGTAGTAACAATACATGCTCCGCTGGCATGTATGGAAATGCCCCACTCATTGCTTTAGCTTTTTTGATTCATTTAAAACTGAATTTTTAGTAGAAATTAAATCTGCTTTGGAGAATATTTGAACTCTCCCTTATCCCCAAGTTATATGGTTTTAGCCTGACCTCCTAAAGGTTCCCAGTGGTGCATGGCATAGTGTAGTTCAGAGCTCAGACTGTGGGGCTGGACTGTTTAAGCTTAAGTCCTGGACCAGCCATTATGAGCTGTGAGAATGGGCGAATTGCTCAAACTTTTCTATGCCTTGATTTCCTCATCTGCAAAATGGGTACCATAATGGTACCTACCTCATTAGAGTCACTGTGAGGATTAAATGAGTTAATACATGTAGAGTGCTTAGAAAAGTGTCTGGTATAGAGTGAGTGCTCACTATGTGTTATTATCAAACATATTATTGCTTATGTGTCATTCTTTGAGAAAAATGCTTTGTAAAAAAAAATATATATATATGCTTTTTCAGGTCCAAACTTTTCTGAGAACTAAAGTAATAAAAGTGCCCCATGGCTAGAAGCAGAGCAGTGGAGATGAGTCTAGAGGTCACTGGGGAAGTGATTCTGGGATACTGAAACTGTGACTACTTCATTGATTCTTGCATCCCCATAACTTATCACAGCCCTTGGCACAGTGGATGTTTGTAATTGAATGGTTAGATGGATTTCATTTACATGGTCCATTTGTCCATATTCCCCCTCCAAAGACACTTGGATTTTTGAGAACCATCCTTTTCTCATTTAGCAGAAGAAGAACAACTCAACTCATTAGAACTCAGCTACACCCTTAGGCTAATCCCATTCACATTAGGATTACTGGTGCCTGAAGCAAGAAGTTTGATCTAAAAGAGTTTTTGTTTATGTGTTTGTGTGTAAACTGTATATGCATTTGCAGTAACTATGTTGCATGGGGTTGTGAGAGGATGCTTGAGGGACATTTCCTGCCATTTGAGGATGAGGGAAATGGAGTAGTTCCTAACATGGTTCTATCAGGCTTAATTTTGTTTTCTTACATCTTTTTGGCTGTAAATTTCTTCATGCTCCTCTTTATTTCTCTCCACATAAGACAGGGAGAGTGCTGTAGCTATGGTCAGTGTTTGAGAGTTGTCTCTTCTCTCCTCAACTCCAGTAGAGACCTCTCTACTGGATCTCTCACTGAGATCATATAGAAAACAAAGTGAATTATTTGCTGAAAATCCACCTGGTTTTTGCTTCTGTCTCCTTCAAAGGCAACAGAACATAGACAGGGTAGCAGATTTTCCTTGCTGGCTATTGGGGATTAGATAAGTTTTTTAGCCATTGAAATTCCTGGAATGAGAATTGAAGTTCTTCATTGTTTATTTGAACCTTGGGACACAAACAGTTCTCAACTTCTCCATTCTGATTCACCAAATGTTAGTTTGAATTTCAAGGTTTCCAAATTGTGTTCTGGGGTAGCCTAATTACTTCAGAGGTACTGCAATTATTTGTTTGAAATATAAATACAATTTCTTCTTTTTTATCAACTTTAGTGAGATAATTTACATATAAAATACATCAAAATGCATTCATTTTAGATGTTCAGCTTGATAAGGTTTTTCTTTCCAAATGGATTAACTTGTAGTTTAATTTGTTAGTATAAAATTTCATATTCAGTTTATGAAAACAAAACAAATAAAATTAGCTCAGGATCAAAATGAAAATTAATGTAAAATTATTTTGTAGCATGGTTATTTTTGAGAAATTACTTTTAATTGACACACTAACTGTATATATTGATGGGAGATAATTTCATGTTTTATGTAATTATCCAGTCAGAGTAGTATATGCATAATCTCATGCATTTATCATTTATTTTGTGGTTAGAATTTTCAAAAGCCTCTCCTCTCGTTATTTTGTAAAATACAGCATTTTACTATTAACCATCTTCACTCTACTGTGCATTAAAACACCAGAAGGTATTCTTTCTAATTGTAACTTTGTACGCATTGACCAACATCTCCTCATCCACCCCTCTCTCTACCCCTTCTCAGCCTCTGCTATCCACTGTTCTACTCTCTGCTTCTATGATACCAACTTTCTTAAAAAAAGATTCTACATATAAGTAAGATTAGGCAATGTCTTTCTGTGCCTGGCTTATTTTACTTAATATGATGTTCTCCAGGTTCATCCATGTTGGTGCAAATAACAAGATTTCACTCCTTTTTATGACTAGACAGTATTCTGTTGTGCAAATATATCACACTATCTTATCCATTCATTCGTTGTTGGACATTTAGGTTGATTGAATATCTTGGCTATTGTAAATAATACTGCAATAAACATGGGAGTGCAGATGTCTCTTCAACATACTGATTTTATTTTCTTTGGATATATGCCTGGTAGTGGGATTGCTGGATAATATAACAGTTCTATTTTTAATTTTTGAGAAACTTCCATACTATTTTTCATAGTGGCTGTACTAGTTTACAGTCCCACCAATAATGTGTAAGTGCTCCCTTTTCTTTACATCCTTGCCAACACTTATTTTATTTTCTTTTGTCTTCTTGATAATAGCCATTTTAACTGGGTGAAGTATCTCATTGTGGTTTTCATTTACATTTTCCTGATAATTAGTAATATTGAACATTTAAAAAATTTACTGGTTGATCATATGTACGTCTTTTGAGAAATGTCTTTTGAGAAATGTCTTTTAAGTCTTTGTTCATTTTAAATCAGGTAATTTGGTATTTTTTTGATGTTAAGTTTCTTATATATTCTGAATGAATATTAGCCCTTTGTTAGGTGTCTAGTTTGCAAATATTTTCCCCCATTCTGTAAGTTGTCTCTTTACTCTGTTAATAGTTTCCTTTGCTGTGCAAAAGCTTTTGAGTTTGGTGTAATCCCAGTTGTATATTTTTGTTTGTGCTTTTGAGGTCAATCTTCTGGACTGGTTTGAGGAGAATTGGTATTAATTTTTCTTAAATGGCTTTCAGCAGTAAAGCCATCAGGTCCTGAGCTTTTCTTTGATAAATGTATTTTTATTACTGACTCAATTTCTTCACTGGTTATTGGTCCATTCAGATTTTCTATTTCTTCATAATTTAATCTAGGTAGGTTGTATGTGTCCAGGGATTTATCTATTTCTTCTGTGTTATCAAATTTGCTGTTGTACAGTTGTTAATAATAGTTTAGACTATCTAAAGGTTTTGTCAGTTTTATCTTTTTAAAAAAGCAACTTCATTTCACTGATCTTTTGAATCTTTTTTGTAGTCTCCATATTGTTTATTTCTGCTCTGAGCTTTATTATTTCCTTTCTTCTATCAATTTTGGGTTGAGTTTGTTCTTGTTCCTCTAAGTTTCTTGAGGTGTACCGTTAGGTTGTTTATTGGAAATCTTTCTTCTTTTTTATGTGTTCATTACCATAAATGACCCTTTTAGAACTGATTTTGCTGTGTTCCACAGGTTTTGGTATGATGTATTTCCATTTTTTTTATGTATCCCAATAAAAATTTTAATTTCCCTTTTAATTTTTTCATTGACCCATTTGTTGTTTAGGAGCATGTTGTTTAATTTCCATGTATTTGTACAGTTTCTGAAGCTTTTTTTGTTGGTTTCTAGTCTTGTAACATTGTGGTCAGAAAGGATAATTGGTGTGATCTTTATATGCTTAAGACTTGTTTTATGGCCTAACATGTGACATATCCCGGAGAACATTCCATGTGAATTTGAGAATAAAGTATATTCTTCAGCTATTGGATGAAATGTTCTGCAAATGTCTGTTAGGTTCATTTGGTCTATTGTGCAGTTTAAGTCTGATATTTATCTGTCGAATTGTCTCCATGACCTGTACATTATTGAGAGTTGGGTGTTGAAGTCTCCTACCATTACTGTATTGCTGACTACCTCTCCCTTTAGGTCTAATAATATTTACTTTATATATCTGGATGCTCTTGCATTGAGTGCCTATATTTTTACAATTGCTATATTCTTTGTTGAATTGATTTTTTTATTATTTTATAATGCTCTTCTTTGTCTCTTTTTACAGTTTTCTACTTAAAGTCTACTTTATCTGATATAAGTATGGCTACATTCTTTTTGTTTCTGTCTGCATGGAACATCTTTTTTCATCCCTTCATTTTTAGTCTATGTTTGCATTTAAAAATGAGGTGAGTCTCTTATAGGCAGCATGTAGTTGGGTCTTGTTTTTTGTCTTTTAACCTATTCAGCCACTCTATACATTTTAAGTGGAGAGTTTAGTTTAGTTATATTCAAGGTTGTTAATAATAGATAAGGAGTTACTTCTATTTTAATTGTTTTCTGATTGTTTTAAAATTCTTTCTTCCTTTCTTTCCCTATTGTTGTTTACATCTGGTTTGCTGGTTTTCTATGGTGCTAAGTTTTATTTCCATTCTCTTTCTCATTTGTGCATCTGCTGTAATTTCTTTCTTTGTAGTTATCATGGCGCTAATACAAAGAGTCTTGTAGTTATAATACACTATTATAAGCTGATCACAACTTAAGTTTGGTTGCTTAAAGATGTTCTAGAATTTTTCTCTGTCCTCCATTTATATTTTCATTGCCTTAATTTACCTTTAAAAAATCCATTATGTGTTCCTTAGTCACTAAATGTAGCTGTTGTTGTTTTTGACTGTTTTTACTTTAAACCTTTATAGTAGAGGATTAAGAGATTTATATAGCACCATTATATCACTGGGGTATTCTGAGTTTAATTTATAAATTGACCTCTACTGGTGAGTTTTATACTTGCATGTGTTTTCATGATAGTACATATTGTTCTTTTATTTCTAGTTGTAGCACACCCTTAAGCATTTCTTGTAAGGCTGGTCTACTGGTGATGAATTCCCTCAACATTTGCTTGTCTGGAAAAGTCTGTATTTCCCCTTCCTTTCTGAAGAATAGCATTTTGGGGTCTGGTTTCAAGGTGGCACTGAGCTGTAGCAGCTTAGATCATGGGTAGATAAGGTGGCTTCCACCTTGGTGGCAATACAACTATGCAAATATTGGCTACTCTGCAAACTGAATTTGGGATCTGTGAGGATTCAGAGTTTCTCCTATAGCAAGGATTTTTATAGGGGTAATGGGGACTGTTGGGGATCTACAGCTTACCTTTTTTCCTGTAAGATGAAGTCCCCTGAACTCTGAGCCAATCTTGGCAGGAGAGACAGTGTGGCAGAGGTGAGACTCTTTGCCTCCCTCTCTATGGTTCTATCCTGGGCTTTCATACTCCACAGAGACTTTTGCCATTCCTATGGTGCCCTTCAGTGTACTTCTTCAGTTATTCTAGATGACAAGTAGTTGTTTATTGGTTGTTTTTGTTCCTTTTTGTGGAGGTGAGATGAGCACCAGGTAATTCTAGTCAGCCAACAGTCTTGCTTAAAACATGGAATCAAATGCCCATTGATGATAGACTGGATAAAGAAAATGTGGTACATATACATTATGAAATATGATTCAGTCACAAAAATAATAAGCTTAGATCCTTTGTAGAAGCATGGATAAAGCTGGAGGCTATTTTCCTTAGCAAACTAATACTAGAACAGAAAAGCAAATATCACCTGTTCTCACTTATAAGTGGGAGCTAAATATTGAGAACACATGTACACATAGCAGGGAACAACATACACTTAGGGCTATTGGAGGGTGAAAGGCAAGAGGAGGGAGAGGATCAGGAAAAATAACTAGTGGGTACTAGGCTTAATGCCTGGGTGATGAAATAATCCGCACAACAAATCCCTATGACACAAGTTTACCTATGTAACAAACATGCACATGTACCCCTGAACTCAAAAGTTAAAAAAAAAACTCATAGCTTGATGAGTTTTGATTAATGTATACACCTGTGCAACCACTATCCCAATTACAGAATGTTTTCTAAAATATATTTTAATATTTAAACTATGTAACAGAAAACAACCCACATCCCTAAATTTTATTTTTCTCCAGCTTTATTCAGGTGTAATTGTTATACAAAAACTTCATAAAATTAATGTATACAATTTGGCAAGTTTAGACATATGTGGGTACTCATACTGGTATCACCACAATCCAGATAAGTGTGTATGTATGTGTGTATATATATATATACACACACACACATATGTATATATACATCATCTTCAAAAGTTTCCTTGTGTCTCTTTGGATTTTTGTTTTTTTTTTTTCTGCTAAGAACCCTTAACATGAGATCTGCCCTCTTAATAAGTATTTAAGTACACAATACCTTATTGTTAACTATAGGCATTATGTGGTACAGCACATCTCTGGGAATTACTGTAAATTTGCAATTATTAAACAACAACTTCCTGTATGCCGCCTCCTCATCCCTGGGTAACCATCATTCTTTTGTCAACTTCTGTATTTTTGATTACTTTAGATGCCTCTTATAAGAGGAATCATGCAGTGTTTGTCCTGTGACTGGCTTATTTCACTTAGCCTCATATCTTTCTGTTCCATAATGTCTTCCAGATTGCACATAATAGATGTTTCTTATTTTTTAACACTAGGTAATCTTTCATTGCATGTTTATACAACACTTTCTTTGCTTATTCATTTGTTGATAAACATTTGGATTGTTTCCATATTTTGGCTATTGTGAATAATGTTGCAATGAACATGGGAGTACAGATATTTCTTCAAGAGCCTGATTTCAGTTCTTTTGAATATATACCCCAAAAGTGGGATTGATTAATAAGAGGTAGTTTTCTTCTTAATTTTTTGAGGAACTGCCATACTGTTTTCCATAATGGATGCAGCATTTTATATTCCCACCAACAGTGTATAAAGGTTCTAATTTCTTCACAATCTCACTAACCCTAGCTGTTTTTTTAAAAAACAAAAAATAATAATGCCTATGCTTACAGAAGTGAGGTGATACTTCGTTGTGATTTTAATTTTCATTTCCTTGCTGATGAGTGATGTTTAGCACCTTTTACATACCTGTTGGCCATTTTTATGTCTTCTTTGGAGAAATGCCTATTTGGGTCCTTTGTCCATTTAAAAAATCAGGTTATTTGTGTTTTTACTATCATGTTTTATGAGCTTATTATATATTTTAGAAATTAATTCTTTTTAGATATATAATTTACGAATATTTTATCACATATCATAGGTTCCCTTTTCAGTCTATTGACTGTTTTCTGTGGTGCGCATAAGCTTTTTGGTTTGACACTATGTCACTTGTCTATGTTTGCTTTTGGTGCCTGTGCTTTTAGTGTCATGTTCAAAAACATTATTGCACAAATCAATTTTGAGAATTTTTTTCTATATTTTCTTGTAGTAATTTTTCAGTTTCAAGTCTTATGTTTAAGTCTTTAATCCATTATTAGTTGATTTTCGTTATGATGTGAGATAAGAGCTCAATTTCATTCTTCTGCACATGGACATCTTGCTTTCCCAACACCATTTATTGAAGAGACTATCCTTCTCCATTGTGTGTTCTTGGCACCCTTATCAAAGATCAGCTAACTGTAAATGTTACAACACATACACTTAAAGGCATAGATGCCTTTAAAGTGAAGATGTCACTAATTCTCAGATTGTGTTCCCATTGATTGACATTACAGTAAATGGCAGAAATTTCAAGTGTTACTAAAATATCACTTTAAGCTATTAAACATATTGGGGTTCTGTGAAGGGGGAAATATGGTTTCACTGCTAAAAAATATTTGAAATTCAGAAAGAGTGCCATAAGAAGAAAAATAAACTCTTGGCTGGTTTATCTCAGAATCAATCTTAACTATTTGTAGTGTGATCTACTAGGCTTTCATTCAACCTGAAATTACTTTGCCAGATGACTTAGGAAGCTGTTGTAGCAGCCTGGCTTGATCTGAGGTAAGATTCACCACAGGTTAACTGTGTGACCTTGGGAGAGCCACTTAACATCTCTGAGCCTTTCATACTACTGCATCTCTGAATGGTCGTCAAGATTAAATAATTGGCTAGCAGGATAATGAAGGGGTTGATTCTCTAAGCCCTGGAATCACACTGCGTGGCTTATCCATGTGACCTTTTGTAAATGTCTCAACTTCCCTATGCCTGCATTTGATCATTTGTAAAGTGAGGGTAATAACAATAGAACCTATTCCATGGGTTTATTATAAGGATCTATTGAGATAATGCTTATGAATCACTTAATATAGTTGCTGGTGCATACTGCATGCTTAATAGATATTAATAGATATTCAATACTTTTATATTTAAGGGAGATAATGCATGTAAAACTAGTGTGAGTAGCAGATCACTTAGTTCTCAGTATATAAAAGACATTACCAGATAATACATATGTTGAGGTATGTTTAATGCCAGAGATAAGTTTTTGGTCTGCTGGCCAACCCAAGTATTCTTGGATCCATCCTGTGTAAAATAAGGGAACTTTTAGTAAGAAAATTTAACCATTCTCTAAGTGTCTGCCAAGTCTCTTACTAACCACTTTGATTGATCTGTTTTGACTTTCCTAGAGGGAAATTATCTAAGTCTCCTTATCCCCTCCACTCTCTGCATTTTGAAGAAGATGAATAGACTTGGAGCTACTTCATTCCAGTTGCCTATGTTCTCTAATCTATGGACTTGAAATCTCAGAAAAGCCATACTGATAACCTTCCCTTCCCATCTTTGCTTCTGTGCCAACATCATCCCCCACTGTTTGTCAGTTTTAGAAGAGAAGCGACAAGAAAATTCTTCCCTTCTAGAAACTCCAGATGTTCTTGGGGTCAGTGTATAGGCTAATTAATTATTTTATCTTGATTTAAGATCAGAAATGTTCAACTCCCTATCTTGGATAGTCTGTTTTCAAATATTTGGTATTTCAAGAGTTCCTTTTCATCTGAGAAGTTAGTCCTAGAGACTTCTTATTTTTTTTTTTTTTTTTTTTTTGGAACCCAAAGACTAGTTCCTGTTGAAAGATTATGGTTTTGAAACTGCGTATCAATCAAAGGAAAAAAATTTTCTTACCTTTTCCCTTACTTTGGTCAATGTTAGTCTCTTCAAACTGACTTCTGAGAAACTAGGATTTGTAATTGGGGAACCTATTTTAGCCTACTTCAAGTGAAGATTTGCTTAATCTAGTTTCTTCCAATTACTGCTGTTATATGACAATTACCCTGAAATGTAACAGGTTGAATTGAAGCAACCATTTTATTAAGCTCATGGATTCTGTGCTTCAGGACTTTAGGCAGAACACAGTTGGGATGACTTATTACTGTTCCACAATGTCTAGTACCTCAGCTGAGAAGACTAGAAGGCTGGGGATAATTTATTGGCTGGAGTTTCAGATCGTGTGAAGGCATCTTCACCCAAGTGTTAGGCTAGGACTTCCAGTTAGAGCACCTACAAGTGAACTTACCTACATGGCAATCTCTCAGGGTAAGGGCATAGACCCTCCTTCTTAATAAGAACAGTGTCAACTTTTTTGCCACATAGTTAAACCATGGACTATACCTGGAAACATTAGTTAACTAAGGAGCCCATATTATTGTCATAGGTTCTATAATTACTTTAAAGGATGTGGATACGAGGAACATAGGCATATTTACATTCCAATTCTTATTTAGGGAGTTTTCTTAGAACCTTGAAAGATGCAAATGTAGGGCTTGTAAAAGGAAGGACTTTCTACCCTGAATATTAAACTTAGGAAATGCATAGCCTGAAAAAGTACAACAGGAAGAAAATGCAAAGTGAAGTCTACCACCTCTGGACATAATAGAGAATAAGAAGAAATAAAAACAGCTAGTATCTGCATAGCCCTTCTACATTTGTGTTTTCACTGATTCCTCACAGTACAGCCTATTGAGGTCAGTATTTTCATTGCCATTCTACAGATGACAGAACTGAGATTCAGAGACGTCATAATAACATTTCTGTATTAGTCCATTTTCATGCTGCTGATAAAAATATACCCAAGACTGGGCAATTTACAAAAGAAAGAGGTTCAATTAGACTTACAGTTCCAAGTGGCTCAGGAAGCCTCACAATCATGGCAGAAGGCAAGGAGGAGCAAGTCACATCTTACATGGATGGTGGCAGGCAAAGAGAGAATAAGGAAGACATGAAAGCAGAAACCCCAGATAAAACCATCAGATCTCATAAGACTTATTCACTACCATGAGAACAGTATGGGGGAAACTGCCCCATGATTGAATTACCTCCCACCAGGTCCCTCCCACAACATGTGGGAATTATGAGAGTAAAATTCAAGATGAGATTTGAGTGGGGACACAGAGCCAAACCATATCATTCCACCTCTGGCCCCTGCCAAATCTCATGTCCTCACATTTCAAAACCAATCATGCCTCCCCAACAGTCCCCCAAAGTCTTAACTCATTTCAGAATTAACTCAAAAGTCCACAGTCCAAAATCTCACAGGAGACAAGGCAAGTCCCTTCTGCCTATGAGCCTGAAAATCAAAGGCAAGCTAGTTATTCCTAGATACAACAGGGGTACAGACATTGGGTAAATACAACTGTTTCAAATGGGAGAAATTGGCCAAAACAAAGGGGCTACAAGGCTCATGTAAGTCCAGAATCCAGCAGGCAGTAACATCTTAAAGCTCCAAAATGATCTCCTTCGATTCCTTGTCTCACATCCAGGTCATGCTGATGGAAGAGGTGGGTTCCCATGGTCTTGGGCAGCTCCACCCCTGTGGTTTTGTAGGGTAGAGCCTCCCTCCCAGCTGCTTTCACAGGCTGGCATTGAGTGTCTCTGGCTTTTCCAGGTGCATGGTGCACTGTCGGTAGATCTACCATTTTGGGATCTGGAGGACGGTGGGCCTCTTTTCACAGTTCCACTCAGTGGTGCCCCAGTAGGGACTCTGTGTGGGGGCTCTGACCCCACATTTCTCTTCCACATTGTCCTTAGCAGAGGTTCCCCATGAGAGCCCCACCCCTGCTGCAAACTTCTGCCTAGGCATTCAGGTGTTTCCATACATCTTCTAAAATCAGGCAGAGGTTCCCAAACCTCTTGACTTCTGTGCACCTGCAGGCTCAACACCATGTGGAAGCTGCCAAGGCTTGGGGCTTGGACCACAGACTGTCTATATTTGAATTCCAAGCTCTACATTGGCCCCTTTCAGCCACAGCTGGAGAGGCTGGGACACAGGGCACCAAGTCCCTAGGCTACACACAGCTCAGCTTGGGGACCCTGGGCCCAGCCCATGAAACCACTTCTTCCTCCTAGGCCTCCAGCCTGGTGATGGGAGGGGCTGCTGTGAAGACCTCTGACATGCCCTGGAGACATTTTTGCCACTGTCTTGGGGATTAACATGTTGCTCTTTGTTACTTATGCAAATTTCTGCAGCTGGCTTGAATTTCTCTTCAAAAAATGGGATTTTCTTTTCTATTGCATTGTCAGGCTGCAAATTTTTCAAACTTTTATGCTCTGTTTCCCTTTTAAAACTGATAGCACCCAAGTCACCTTTTGAATGCTTTGCTGGCTTAGAAATTTCTTCTACCAGATACCCTAAATCATTTCTCTCAAGTTCAAAGTTTCCACAAATCTCTAGGACAAGGGCAAAATGCCACCAGTCTTTTGCTAAAACATAACAGGAGTCACTTTTGTTCCAGTTCCCAGCAAGTTCCTCATCTCCATTAGAGACCACCTCAGCCTGGACCTTATTGTTCATATCACTATCAACATTTTTGCCAAAGCCATTCGACAAGTCTCTAGAAAGTTCTAAACTTTGCCACATTTTCCTGTCTTCTTCTGAGCACTCTAAATTTTTCCAACTTCTGCCTGTTAGCCAGTTCCAAAGTTGCTTCCATATTTTTGAGTATCTTTTCAGCAACACCCCACTCTTGGTACAAATTTACTGTATTATTTTGCTTTCATGCTGCTGATAAAGACATACCTAAGACTGGGCAATTTACAAAAGAAAGAGATTTAATTGGACTTACAGTTCCATGTGGCTGGGGAAGACTCACAATCATGGGAGAAGACAAGGAGGAACAAGTCACATCTTACATGGATGGCAGCAGGAAAAGAGAGGAAAAGAGTATGTAAAAGTGGAAACCCCTGACAAAACCATCAGATCTTGTGAGACATTCACTACCATGAGGAGAGTATGGAGGAAACCACCTCCATGATTCAATTATCTCCCACCAGGTCCCTCCCACAACACATGGGAATTATGGGAGTACCATTCAAGATGAGATTTGGGTGAGGACACGGAGCAAAACCATATCAGTTTCCAAGATCATATAGTCAATATAAGTGGAACCTGCTCTCTGAAATGCTCTGACTTCAGATTTCAAATCCTTTGGTCACACTGTGAGTCCTCTCCTGCTGGTGCCCACCATGCCTAGTTCTGTCCCTTTCCTGGGAACTAGTGTACCCATTGTTGTGGGAGACACCCACTTCTAAACAAGCATCTCCATCTCTGATATTTGGTCATTTTCTTGTCCACATTCCATCTACTACTTGAGATTTTCCCAATTACATTTTACAACTCTAATAAATATTTCCTACAATTCAATGGCCAGAAGCAGTTCATCCTGTGGATAAACCATGATTTACCTACCAGTCCATAGTGGTACACACATAAGTGATTCATTCTTTAACTAAGTCAGTAAACATTTATTGAATTCCTATTATTTACCAGGCACTTTTCTAAGGGCTGAGGATACAGAAGGGAACAATATATGGTCCCAGCTTTTGTGCTAGTGGGTAGAATAGAAAATACACAATAAATGTATAACACAGTGGTAAACAATGGTAAGTGAAACAAAAAAAAAAAGCAGGAAATGGGTTAGTGAATGGTAGGGGTGGCTTGTTTAAAAATTATGACCAAGAAAGACTTATCTGAGGAATATCTGCACAGAAATCTGAATGAGTAAGCAGTGAGCCATTCGTATATAAGGACAGAGTATTCCAACAGAAGAAAGGGCAGAGGCCATGACATGGGCATTTGCTTAGCCTACTTAAGGAATAAAGTTTCAGTTATTCAAGATGAATAAGTTCTAGAGATCTTCTGTGCAACATTATGCCTACAGTTAACAATACTGTATTGTGCATTTACAGTTTTGTGAAGAGGGTAGATCTCAAGTGTTCTTACCACAATAATATAAAAAGAGTAGCAAGGAGGCAGGGAAGTTGTGAGGCACTAGTATAAGAAAGCAAGAGTGAGAGAAAATGATCTTGTAGAGGCAGCTATGGTCCAGATTATGCAGAGTCTTTTAGGCAATGGTAGGGGTTCGGGTTTTATTCCATATGTAATGGGAGGCCATTGGAGGATGTGGAATATAGAAGTGATTTGTATTTTAGGAAATTTCCATTTAAGAAAGTACAACTGCTTGTGATAGATAATGTAGAGAGACAAAATTGGATGTTGAAGATGACTCAGGAGGCTACTGCATTTGTCCAGATGAAAGCACTGGTAGTTTGGATCAGGTAATAACCATGGAGAAGATAAGAGTGGTTGAAAATGAGCTGCGTTGTTAAAGCACACTCCATGGACTTTGCTAATGAATTGAAAGTAAGGTATGAGAAAAAGTGAGGAGTCAAGAATCATTCCAGAGTTATGAACAATCTGGTGAATGATGATGGGTAACACTCGGGGAGGGGCGGGTTGTTTCCAGATTGAGGTTGCATCAATAATTCTACCATGAACATGCTTCTAATGTTGAGAGACAAGAGGGAGTACTGGTACAGTGTAACTTCAGGCACAGACTGTCTATATTTGAATTCCAGCTCTATTATTTATAGGCTGTAAGATCTTGTAGAAGTAAATTACCTCCATTTTCTCATCTATTTAGGTTAGTGCAAAAACAATTGTGGTTTTTTTGCCATTGAAAGAGCAGAACTGGCCGGGCGCGGTGGCTCACGCCTATAATCCCAGCACTTTGAGAGGCTGAGGTGGGCGGATCATGAAGTCAAGGAGGTTGAGACCATCCTGGCTAACACGGTGAAACCCCGTCTCTACTAAAAATACAAAAAAATTAGCCGGGCGTGGTGGCGGACGCCTGTAGTCCCAGCTACTCGGGAGGCTGAGGCAGGAGAATGGCGTGAACCCGGGAGGCAGAGCTTGCAGTGAGCCGAGATCACGCCACTGCAGCCTGGGCGACAGAGCGAGACTTCATCTCAAAAAAATAAAAAAAAAAAGAAAAGAAAAAAAAAAAGAAAGTAGAGCAGAACTGCAATTACTTTTTCACCAAGCTGATATATAATGAGAACAATAAAAGTACTTACATTGTAGAGTTGTTATAAGAATTTAATGCACAATAGTGCCTAGCATTTACCATTGCATAGCTGTTAGGCATCAATATTATTATTTATATATTTATGTGAAATATGATTGTTTTCTTAGGACGTGATGGGTTAAAGGATATTCATATTGTGTAAGCTTTACAAGTTACCCAACTGCCTATCTCGAATGATCATACCAATATGTTACTACCAGAAATGCAAATAAAGCAGTTCTTTAAACAATACTTTAAATATTTATAGTTTAATATTAGACTCGCTGAATCTTTGCCATCTCCTCTTGCCCCAGTCATACAATGAATACTTCCTTGGCTTGGTATGATTTGAGCTCATTTAAATGATTCTAATTGCATTTGTATCTTTCTTTCAAAATTATCTTCATGTTAAGAAGTTTTTAAATTATTTACATAATATAATATGACATATATAAAATACTAATATAATTAAACCATAACTTATTAACATATTAATATACAGTATGTATGAGTTTGTGAGAGAGATGTGGGTTGTATGTGTGTATTAGAACTGAAGAATGAATCCAAGCATCTCTAGGTTGTCAGCATTAATTCTGAAGGATGCTGTACTTGAGGCTGTGCCTTATTTAAAGAGAGGAAGAGAAATTGATTTAATAACCTGTCACATTATACAACACAAGAAGAACTTAAGAAGAAAAAGCACTCTGGTATTCTTAGCAGGAAGAAAAATATTGTGACAGCTCCATGGAGAAATCTTTGTGTGCAGAGAACTGGTAGAAATTATGGTGATGAGCTAAGGATGTTAGAAAATATATTGCTTTCATGGAATAAATTTGACCACTTTACCATAACTGTAGAAGGCTGTTTTCCTCTCTTATGTAAGGCAGTAAGGAAATAAAAACTCCAATTGTTTTTTCCCTTTTCTCAGTTCTCAAAATGATTTATTCTGCAATTTTCTCTGGAGATTTCTGAAATATTTTATTTAACTGAGGTGGTATAGAATAACAACAAAATACAATAATATGACAGACTTGCGGAGTTTAAGCAAAAGAGTTTAATACCTTAGTGTTAAACTCTGGCATCCTGGAGAAGCCAGATTGTAGTTTAGTGAATAATAACATTAGAGAATTGTCAATGCCTTCCAGCCAAAGACCACCAAGAACACACCCATAATTGAACAAGTTGGGTTTATTGCTCACTACCACAGGGAGAATACACCTCATGGGGAACTGTGAAGTATCTTAGTCAAAGAGTTTAGGAAAGAACTTACAGAATTTGAGTTAGTGGTTTAGGGAAGGTTTAACAAACGACAGCTTTATTCTGGATTGGAAGTTGTTGAGAGGCCAGGACAATTCTAGGATTGAGTACCTTAATAAATCTTACCTAGAAGAAGGGGAGAATAGGCCTAGGCTAAAGCTAAAGCTATAATTGGTAAAGAAGCAGCAATCATTCATTTTAGCCAGGATAGGGAGATGTTTGGTTATGTTGTGTTTTGGACAGCATTCATGTTTTTGTCTGGCTCCAGCATGATTATGGAACAGTTTAGTTTTTGTCTTTCTCCATCATGGGGATGGAGTGACCTTGCCTTATGTTGATGTTCTGTGAAAATTTTCTTTGTTTAACAGAAAACACTAAAGCTCAGCTGTGAGTACCAGGCTAATTCCAAGCAGTACAAGGCCAGGCTGATAGCACCAAGTCAGCTCTCAGATGGCAAAGGCTACTTTTTTCTTGCTTAGAGTGCAACCTAGAAATTAAGCTGTTATACTTCAAAAACATCTTCTTAGCAATGGGCCAATTTGTTGGCTAAGGAAGGAAAAATCTATTATAACACATCTTGTTTTCAAAGCAACGTATTTCTCAGCTCTCTTATCCAAAGAATGGTACTTAATGTATGCAATGTACATGCATTCCATAAGTTTATTTTTCTCTTTAATTTAACCCCAAATCTGCCTTCTACTTTTTCTTTATCTCCCTGATCAGTTAGAGGTAAAATTCCCAGGAGCTCTTTTGAAGACATTCAAGTCTTTGCTCAACTCTCCTATAGAAAACGTTTAAAGAAGGCCTCTGAGTCTATCAGACAGGGCATGAGTTTTCACAAAGGATCTGGCCAGGAGAATGTACCTCATCTTTAAAAAGGCAGTTGTATGGCTTCATTTCATCTCCCACTTCGTTGTGATTTGGGGAAAGTCATCATTTTCAATTTTGAGAGCATCACCTGGTCACTGACATTCATTCAATAAATAGTTGTTAAATATCTACCATATGCCATGGACCCTCTTTTTCGTGAGATATGGGAATGAACAGTTATGATCCCTGTCCTCATGAAGCTCCTATTCTAAAAGGGACAGAGAGATGTATGAATCAATGTTTTTTTTAAAGGTTTGGGTAGGGGATTCAGGGGAAAGCATATTCAACTCTACATTGAGAAGAGGAGCCCAGGAAAGTTTTATAGAGAAGATATTACTTGAAGTAGATCTTTGGTAATGAGTCTGCCAGGTATATAAGATAGAGAATAACATCGCCTAGAAAGGGGAAATTATGCTATGTGCAAAGGTCTGACCTCAACAGGGGAAGCCAATCCCCAATCTCCAAAGCTTGAAAATTCTAATGACAAATGGTTCTTGGTAAAGGAGTCATCACCTTCTTGGCTAGAGCTCTGCCTAAGCCATACCCCCACAAGATAATATCTCTTCTATTTTTAAAAGACCTTTTAAGAAGGGGAGTCTGCAGTCATCATAGGGGCTGATGGGCTTTGAATTATGGAACCTTTTAGCACAGATGGTGTTCAATAGCACTCAGTGGGGAGAGGAAGGGATGTTTCAGGAGGGGTGGAGGCCAGTTTCTGAGGGTTTAATCCTTTGAATAGAGAATAACCCTGATACCGCCTTTAGCCTGAATTAGATTGCTTATGTGCCAGCATTTTCCCATTAATTTATCATAGAAGACAGAATATGTTAATGTCGAATAAAACAGCTGACTTCTTTTACATCTTGAGATTTTGGGGAAGGATGGAGAAGCTTAGGGAAAAAGTCATTAATGGAAACACACTTATCACATTAGTAGCATGATTTCAGCCTTGTTATGTATATCCTGATTCCTGTATCTCCCATAGAGTTCCACACTCATTTCATTCACTTTAATCACAGTTTTGTCTCTTAGACAATCTCATACACTCCATGTGATTTGTACTCACTGACAAACAAACACTCTTGAGTATGTCTCTAGTGCGCGCGCACACACACACACACACACCCACCCTTATGCACTTTCAGATTCAGTTCACTAATAGTTAAGTTAGTAGGCTTACCAAATGAAACAGACTCATGATATCAATGCAATAGGAGACAGTGTCAGTTGTACTTTCGATGGAATCTTCCAAATTAAACAAATCAATTTCCTAGAAGTTATTTATTCAAATACTAAGGGTAGGGCAAGGTAAGCATCACGAGGGTGAGACCTTTGTCACTGAATCTCCAGAACCCAGAACAAAGCCTGGCACCTGGTTGGCACTAAATAAGTATTTCCTTGCATGAGTGAATGAGGTTCCTTCTTGCTGTATTTGATTGTTTGGAAGGTCTGTTATAGAGATAAGCCCATACCCCATCTACTTGTAGCATATCTATTCTTAATGGAATATCTTATTTCCTTATAGCAAATGGGATAAGAATGTCTTCTTCTTGTTTGAATCATCTAATTAGCATGAGATTTTGCCCAAGTCTTTCTTTGGAAGAATGTCCTGTGATAAATTTTTCAGATTATTTTTATTTTATAAATCCTAACAGTATAGCTAAATAAACTTCCAGAAAATGAACACAGCTGTAAAACCAGCATCCAGATTAAGAAACAGAACATCAACAGCACTTCCAAAATTCCTCTTGTGCCCCTTCTGTTTACTGCCCCCCATTCTGTGCCAGGAGTAACCACTCTTCTGACTTCAATCAATGTAGATTTTTTATTATCTTTGACTTTTATGCAAATATATATCATACTGCATGTGCTCTTTAGTGTCTGACTTCTTTCATCTAACACTATATTTGTGTTGTGAGATTCATGGTGTTGCATGTAGTCATTCATTCATTATCATTGCTGTATGCTGTTCCATTGTATGGCTAATACCACAGTTGATTTATCCATCCTACTGCTGATGAACATAGGGGTTGCTTCCAGTTTAGGGCGACTAAGAATTATTCTGCTATAAATATTCTTGTAAATCATTTCAATGAGCATGTGGTTACATTTCTTTTGGATAAATACCTAGGAATGTGATAGGCGAGATTATGTTTAGCTTTAGTAGAGATTTTCAAATAGTTTTCTACAATGTTTGTATCAATATGCACTCTCAGCAGCAGCATGTAAGAGCTCTGATTGCTCCACATCTTCCCCAACATTTTATATTGCCTGTCTTTTTCATCTTAGCCATCCTGGTGAATATGGAGTAGTGTCTCATTGGGATTTTAATCTGCATACCTTTTATGAATAAAAAGATGGACCGTTTTATGTATTTGCTGGGTATATGGGTGTCCTATTTTGTGGCATATATCTGTGTAATAAATGTTTTATTTAAAGACCAGTTGCATTTTGTATATGTGTCCCCAACCTCAGCAGTTGCTCTCCTTTTAACCTGTTTTCAATTCACTCCTAGAGTCATTATTGTAATAGTAGCCAGTGGCCTATTAATTCTCAGCTATTATAATCGTATTTTTTCATTACTCTGTATTGTGGAGCTTTACACTGTTACAATTATTGCTTATATTATTAGTGATATCTTTCTATTCAAAATACTTTTCATGACTCATTTTTATTATACTCGTCATCCATTATGTCATCGGCTTCATAGCAATCCGTATTACTTCCCTGCGCCAGCTAAGAATATTTTCAGTTGTGAGTATCAGAAAACTAGGCTAGAGGATCTTAAACAAATAGGGTTTTTCACATGTAACAAGAAGTTTCTGGTTTGTGTCAGCTGCTCCATATCACCACCAGGAGACCAAATTCTTTCTTACCTTTTCTCCCATCCCTAGAGAGGTTTCTGCATTTTTGCCTTCATAGTTGTTACCCCCTGGACACAGAATTTGACTGAATTGCCAAATATGTCAACATTTAGGCAGGAAAAAATATAATGGGCAGAAGGCTGTACCATCCATGTTTGGAATCCTTTTTTAATGGACAAAATTATGTCCCTCCAACACTGATCAGTTGATTTCTGCTTATATCTCGATGGTCATTTAATGGCCAGTGTGTCACTGGTTACTACTAGATGCAAAAGAGGCTGGGAAACTAATCATTGGGTTTGAAACTCCTAAAGCAGAGGAAGGCAAGGGAGAAGGATGCTGGTTTGGTATCAAGGGAAAAAAAAATACAGTATTTGCTATAGATTGTTAGAGAAAAGGACTACAAACAGCAAGCAGAATCAACTTATTTTTCACCTTGGGGAAAATAGCACCAGAATGGTTTTGGAAAAATAGATAATTCCCTGTGCTGGGGCTGGTGCACCTTCTACATGGTACTCACTGTGATTTAGGGAGCACTTGCTGTGTGGTTCCTAGCAGGTCTTCTGGTTAGTGATGTACTCACACTTCATTAGGCCCTGCTACCTTTTGTCAGTTACTACATAGATTAACCTTTAGCAAAATTGATAACACACACATGTGCACACACTCAATGAAACAGAGAAAAAGAATGTCTCATAATAATAAAACACTCTCACAAAAAATAAAGACCATGCCTTTCATTTGGTTGTGTATGTATGTATGTATGTATGTTTGTATGTATTTAGAGACCAAGTCTTGCTCTGTCGCCCAGACTGGAGTGCAGGGGTGCCATCTTGGCTCACTGTAACCTCTGCCTCCTGGATTCAAGCAATTCTCATGCCTCAGCCTTCTGAGTAGCTGGGACTACAGGCGTGTGCCACCACACCTGACCTTGTAGTTTTTTTTTATAAACTAGATAAATATTATATGTTTTTGTTATTGGTAAACACGGGAACTTCTTTACCTCTAGAAAGATGGCTCATTTCTATTTTAACTGCACTGAGTATTTACAATCAGAATTCCAATCAACAAAAACCTAAGAAACTTTAAATTTGTAAAAGCCCTATGAAATTTCTAATGACAAATGGCAAAATGGTTTCTTAAACAGATTATCTTTTTTCAACACCCCAAAGATTTAGTCTTTTTTTAAGTGATAATGTATTTATTTAGTGCCTTTTGTGATAGATGCCACATGCTATAAAGAAAATTCACGGATTTCAGAGTTTAAAATGTAAAGATGAAATCCTGGATATTTTATTTACACATTGAGTAGGGCTAGGAAAGTTGCTCAGTATCTCAGCCTACAGATCTCTGGTTTATACAACAGAAGTAATGCCTATTTCATAGATTTATTGTGACAATTAAAGGGTATCACGTTATCAAATCTCCTTAGTCAAGGACAGATTGCAAAGGCTTTAAATGTCAGTGTAGAAGTCTTATATTCTGTGGAGAGTTTGGGTCTGAGATGTAGATAGGTATGTGAGAAATATTTATCGGTAATATACACGTGATTTTCCTTTTTTAATGTTTAATATGACTTTAAGCCAAAATTTTTCCAACGTTTCCCATTGTCACAAGGAACTCCAGATGTGAATGTTTAATTTTAATTTTTTACCATAAAGTTGTAATTAAATGATTTCAGTGAAACAGGTTTTTAAATTCATTAAATGAAATGAATATATTGAATATAACAATGAATATGAAGTACATCATTTTATTTTAAATTCAGCCCAATTTATCTGAAGAATTTTCAGATATATAAATTCATGTAATCTCTACAGCAAAGTTGTGAAGTCAATGGTGTTACCTTCATTTCTAGTAAAGAAACCAAAACTCAGAGACCTTGTGATTTTACCAGAGTCATACAACCAACAAACAGAGTTTTCAGGGCTGGACTGTATCTCATTCCCCACTTTATTCCTCGTGTTTGGCCCAGTGCCTGGTATGTGGTAGGTGCTCAATAAATATTTGTCAAAGAAACAACTGAGGCCAGGCGTGGTGGCTCACGCCTGTAATCCCAGCACTTTGGGAGGCCGAGGTGGGCAAATCACAAGGTCAGGAGATTGAGACCATCCTGGCTAACATGGTGAAACCCTGTCTTTACTAAAAATACAAAAAAATTAGCCGGGCATGGTGGCGGGCACCTGTAGTCCCAGCTACTTGGGAGGCTGAGGCAGGAGAATGGCGTGAACCTGGGAGGCAGAGCTTGCAGTGAACCCAGATGGCGCCACTGCACTCCAGCCTGGGAGAGAGAGTGAGACTCCATCTCAAAAATAAATAAATAAATAAGATAAATAAAATAAAATAAAGAAACAACTGAAGGAATAAGTAAATCTCAGACCCCGAGGCATTGAAGTAATTTTAAAATTGAGATGAAATGTTCAAATGGCACAATCCACACTGAACAAACACGTTACTGTGGAGGTTGAAGCATAGATAGACAAAAATTATTTGGAGGTAGAGGGGAAGGATATCTAGTTTTCTACTCCTCTTCCCACAGCTGTTCTCTCAGGAATGGCCTGAGAAAGGAGACAAGAGGACAGGTAGTGAAAGAGGAAGCCGAGGAGTCAGGGAGAAGGCACACAGGATATACTACCACTTTCCAGCTGCCCTGGGGCTCAGTGCATCTCTCATCACACTCTGGGAGTGATAAGGTCCATTTATGGGTCAGTCATCCTTCTAGAGAGTGGACTCCTCAGGGGCAGGACTGGACATTAGTCATTACTGAATTTTCAGCACGTATCCTGAAAGTCAGGGTTTCGTAGATATTTGTGAACATGAACTAGGCAAAAAGATATGCTAAAAGAAGTGTTTCCCATACAACAGAATTTTATCTTCTGTAAATAAAGTCTCGAACACCAGGTGCCTCAGAGTGGTCTCAAGGTCTAGTTGTAGAGCCAGTGGGGTACAGCTTGACCTCAAAGATCAGAATATTCAGATAAGTTATCAAATCTGATAAGAGGGAGGGAAGTAATTCAGCGTCCTGTAGATAGGTTTCTCTGGTCAAATCTCAGAACCCAGCTTTGCCACAGTAGTAATTTCCATCCCCACCATATCAATCAGGTTCTAGTCAGAAGAAAGAAACGACACATTATTTTAAGAGAAATAATTTAATATAAAGAATCATTCGCTAGGAATTAAGGATGTGAAAAGGCAAATAGGAGCAACTCCAGAAAGCACTGTTCACCCTTAGGACTGGGAAAACAAAGAGAAAAGTTTGAGATGACATGGTCCTAGCCATCTGAGAATTCCCAATCTTGCAATAGTTAAAGTAAATGATGACATAGTGTGATAAGAGCTATCTTTTCATTAAAAGTTGGTATTGTAGGACCATGTAAAATGGTATCACTATTTTCTATTGCTGTGCAAAACTTTACCTCAAACCTTAGCCTGAAGCAAGAAAAACCATGTATTATCGCTCACATTTTCTGTGGGTCAAGAATTAAGACAGGGCACATAAAGACTAGTTTGTCTCCATGGTATCTGGAGTCTTTGCTAGAAAATTTGAAGGCTGAGGGATGAAATTATTGGAAGGCTCATTCACTCACATGTGTGACATATTCACTGGGGGCCTAGGTAAAGGTGTTTCCCAGAATATCTTGGCATGACCTTTTCATATGGCCTGAACTTCCTCACAACGTGGTGTTTGGGTTCCCAGGTCAATTATCCCGAGAGAGAGAGAGAGAGAGACAGAGACAGACAGAGAGACGGCGACAGAGAGAGAGAGAGAGAGAGAGAGAACCAGACAGAAATCATACTGCTTTTTATACTTAGTCTTATGTAATGTTCAGTTTTATGTGTCAACTTGACTAGGTCACAGGGTGACTAATTATTTCTATGAGAGTATTTTTGGATGAGATTAACATTTAAGTTGGTAGACTAAGTAAAGCAGATTGCCCTTCCTAAAGTGTGTGAACCTTATCCAACAGCTGAAGGTCTGAGTAGAACAGACAGGCTGACCCTCACCCAGGTAAAAGAGAATTTCTCCTGTCTAACTACCTTCAAACTGGGACATAAGCTTTATCCTACCTTTGGACTTGAACTGAAACATTGAGTCCTCCTGGTTCTTGGACCAGCTGGTTGTCAGACTGAACCTATACCACTGACTCTCCTGGGTCTCTAGCTTGCTGACTCACCCTTGCAAATCTTGGGAACTGCCAGTCTCCATAATCATGTGAGCTAATTCCTTATAATAAATCTCTCTCTCTCTCCTTCTCTCTCTCTCTCTCTCTCTCCTCTCTCTCTCTACACACACACACATACACACACACACACGCATACACACACGCACACACGCATACATCCTATTGATTCTGTTTCTCTGGAAAACCCTGACAAATACATCTGAGAGGTCATGCACTTCTGTCACACTGTTGTTTGAGGCAGTTACAAACGTCCACCCAGGTCAAGATAGGGGAACAAGAATCTCATCTCTTGATGGAGAAGTGTCAGTGTTATGGTATAAGAAGGATATGTGGGGCAGGATATATCCTGGTGTAGCCATCTTTAGAAAATGTAATCTACCACAGCATCTTACTCAGCCTTGGTTTGTATGGGGTTCATAGAGGTGATAGTGTTCCTGCTGGATTCTGAAGGCCCAGGAGGAGCTGGTCAATGAAAGAGAAGATAATTTCAGGTAAAAGCTAAAGTCAGTCATAGTTCTGGAGGTAATAGGTGGATTTATGTCTAGAAGATTGCCGATAGCTCATTATGTATGGTTTTCTTGAATGGTAAGGGTCTGAGCTTACCCCATCTTTATTTTTTCCTCAAGAAAACCGAAGTTGATAGTAGTCAAACTGAAGGTATTACTGTTGAGAGAAATGAGGGTATGTTATTTTGAGACTAGTTCACTCACTGTTCTCCTACTTCCTGCTCTATCTAGACCCACAGAAAATGTTGATACACTTCATTCCCCAATGAAACAGGATAGCGCATGCTTCCAGGGTGTGAGCACAAAAAGGGGAGGAAAAAGATGTTAAGATGTCAGCAGCTCTGCTCAGCTAGCTATTTTCAGCATTCTGAAGAGCATTCTCAGTGCTGAAACGTAGAGAGGTGTCATGCCTAACTGTGGTGGGGGCCTGGGAAAGATAGGTTTTACTTCAGGTGGCCATGGGTCAAGATAAAAAACGAGGGACCTATTTAAGACAAAAGAAATGACATCAGTGGACAATTAACAAATCTTTGCTACCTCCATGATCTGAATGTTGTGACTGTTAAGTGAGATGATTTATACAAACAAACTTTACAAGTTGTTAAATCCTGTATTTTTGGCTGTTTTCGTTATTAGAATATCATTAGTACTATTTTTTATGGGTAGAAATGCAGAAAAAATAAAGACTAAAGGAACTAGGGTTGTCCATTTCTCAAGCAGCAATAATTAGGCAAAGTGTCATTCTGGTGAGTTATTGTTGAGATCTGTCTTATGAAGGATTATTGTAAGGAAAACACATTATCATTCATTATCCATCAATGTAGAGGATGAAGAGGACCAAGAGACAGATGGTTCACCTCTTTCATTTTACAGATGAGGAAATGAGGTCAAAAGAGAGGATGTTATTTTTCCAAGGCTGTAAAATTGGTTAGTGGTGGAACCAGAATTAAAACTCAGGACCCCTGGCAGAATATTCAATATCGTGTCCATTGCATGTGCCCTAACTCCCTCAAATAAAAATTATAATATGAGGGATAAACTATCAAAGGCAGTTGTGGTAGAAAAGTTACTAGCATTTTCTGAGAACACAAGGGACTGCCATTTGCATGGTGGGCTGGATGAACTGACCCCTCAAGGTGACCCCCACCCCCATGCCTTCCTTGAGGACTGGAGTTAAAATTCACAGTGGCTCTTTCAACATTTCCTCTGTGTCCTTTCCTTCTTAATCATAGAGTTAATATTGGCCACCCTTTGGCTATACCTTGATTTAATTCTTATCTAATTCTTAAAATCTGTTTAATGTTTTGTTCATTCTTTGTTTGCTGCATTCTGGATCCAGAGATTCTTACTTTATCACCTCCTGGTGTTTTTTGTCATCTTAGCTTTTCTGACCTGCTCCGAACAGCTGTGTCCCAAAGAGCAGGCAAGGGAAGGCAGTTCCTCCTGTGTGTCATAGCCCTCTTTACACCTCTTTCCCCACATTAGAGAAACTTATTTCTATCTTCAAAATGTAACCTTTGATTTCTTTTATGAACACTGGCAACAAACTTTTGACACACTTGCAGCCCCACCAGCTGCCTTTTTGATTTCTCACCTGAATTTCTAAGGAGTGCTGCTCACTAGTTGTTGCAGTCTTTGTGTTTTGTGTTTTATGCTTGGTGTTTTGTTTTAATGCCAGGTGGTGTCTTGTTCCTATGTTGGCCTTTTCTCTGTTATTCTCTTCTGTGCCCTCTTTAATTTAAGGTGACTTTGATTCTCTGTCCCAGCAATCTGTTCTCTGTTGTGTCAGGTTTTATGCCTTTCTCGTTCCTTAATCTCCTCTGGCAGACTTTATTAATTCGTGTAATTTTGCTGTGCTAAGTGGGAAATAGTCACTTTGCACAACAGCAATTACCTTATGAATCTGCCCTGTTTCCATGTTACCTGATTTTATTACATGTCACTTATTTTTCTTTGGAACCCGGATTCTTCAGCCTGACTTTATATAGCAGAAATTTCTCGTGCCTACCCAATTCCATTCTCTTTTTTCACTGAAAGAATTCTGCACTGAGGGCATATGAGAGAGAGGCAGTTGTATTAGGCTATGAAATTATAGTTTTCAGCCTCCCTTAAATCTAGGGCTAGCCATGCAATAGTGCTCTTAACAGTAAGATGTCAAACAGAAGCCTGAGCAAACCTGAGCAGGGGATTCCTGAAAAAGTTTGGCTTCCCATAGATGTCAGCCTTTTCTTCTTGCTCGTTTCTCATTCCTGCTCCCTGGAACTGGACACAAGGAATGAAGCAGCCACTGTCATTTTTCAACCATGAAAAAGGCCCAGAGGATCCTGGAGACCTCAGCCCTAGCATTGTGGTGCACTAAGCGAATGCCAGTAACTTCCTTGCTCCAGAATTCCTGTTAAAAGAAAAAGCCTCTGATGAGTTTGCATCACTATTGTGGGAGACTCTTTCACTGTCAGCTGATTGCAATTCCTAACTGATCAGATTATAACTTTATAACTAAACAAATCCAGCCTTTGTTTTGGGCAGTGTGATGTGCCACCCAGATCCTGTACACGGAAGAATTTGTTGCCTTAGTCTTTGGCAGTATTCTCAGCAGACAATCTTCAGCTGTTAGTCCTTTCAGGATTACCTCAGCTCCAGAGAGCCTCCTTACCCAAAGTCATGCACCTTCCTGGAGTGGCCCACAAGCAATAAATGATGTGTGAGCCTGTAAAGGCCTGGCCATATTGGCCCAACTTGGGACAATGGCAAAGGTCTATTTACAGCTCCCCATAGAAGTGTCAGTGGCTTGTCACTGGGCCCACATCACAGCTTAACTTTTCCCTCTGCCCACTCCTGATTTCTGTTCTTTCCATCCACAGGTACTGGTCTCAAAGGCACACCTTAATAAATACCTGTGCACTAGGATCTGTCTCCAGGTCTGCTTCTTGGAGAGCCCAACCTATAACATGTGCTAAATTGCTTTTCAGTCTACAGATGTGTATGGCATGCTACTCAATACAAGGCTGTCTGCTATGCCTTGTTTGTTGGTGGTGGAGGTCAGGAGCACAAAGATGGATAAGATGCAGCCCATATTCAGCAGTAGCTTTAGTGGAGGAGCCAGGCACATAAACAAATAATTATCTTGTCGGGTGATGGCTCCCTTATAGGGGTGATTATATGGGAATATATGGGACAGGTTGAAAAACCACCTGTGACACACAGAGAAGACCTTATAAAGAATGTGAGGTTTGGAAGGGGTCTTGAAGAATATGATGGTGTTTACCACAAAAAGTAGGAGGTGAAGGGCATTTTTAAAAGGACAAATGTGCGTTAAAAAAATATAAGAGCTTGAAAGAAAATGGTATGACTGAAAAACACATGATTCTCTGGTAGGAGCGGGGATGGGGCCTAGATAGGTGAATTGAGCCCAGATAGTACATGGCATTATATAAGCCTTCAGGAAACCACTTATATTTGTTTGGATCAAAATGAATGTTATATGAGAATTTTAGGATTTTTGAAAGATCAGTTAGTGGCCATGTAAGAGGCAGATTAGTTGGGGGAGAAACCAGAGGTAAAGAAAACACTGAAGAACCCGGTAGGATATTTTGGCAATAGAAGATGAGGTATTAAACTAGAGCAGGGACTGTGGGTATAACGAGGATATGACAGATTGAGGAAATTTTATGGAAGATTATCACGTCTAGGAGTCTCGCTTATATGCATGGTGAGGAAGAAGGTGGAGTCAAGGTGACTGAGATTTTTTTTCCCAGGAAATATTTTCATGGTACTCTCAAGAGTCAGGATAGGAATTATGAGAGATTTGAGATATCAAAGACCAAGAAGACAGCTTGAACTAGATTCCTAAAACACAGAAATGTCTCTGGACTGCAAATATAGGTTTATAATGTACCAAAGTGTTTGTGTTACTTGAAGCTCTACATCTCTTTGATGTTATTCAAAGAAAGGATATGGAATACAAAAGAAATTGCAAAGGAAAGAGCCCCTGGGAAACATCTGTGTCTACTGGGACTTGAATAAATATTGCTTAATCCTGAGTAGGGAGATGATGTCTAAATATTGGTGTCCTCACTTCTCTTCATTAGCATGCAGAGTGTAACTCCCTCTTTTACTGTTCTAGGAAACTGTAGCTTTATGGCTTTATTTATCTTTTGTGCATTTTCTGGCCAAAGCTTGCCCAATTTTTATACTCCTGAATTCCCTTGTTATTATATTAAAGGAAATGTCCCATTAGTGTTCTCAAGTCTAACAACTTCCAATATATTCTTATTTCTTCTTTAAAAAGATGAGATATCCTAGGCCAGGCATGGTGGCTCACGCCTGTAATCCCAGCACTTTGGGAGGCCGAGGCTGGTGGATCGCCTGAGGTCAGGAGTTTGAGACCAGCCTGGCCAACATAGTGAAACCCCGTCTCTACTAAAAATACAAAAAAATTAGCCGGGTGTGGTGGCGGGCACCTGTAATCCCAGCTACTTAGGAGGCTGAGGCAGGAAAACCGCTTGAACCCGGGAGGGGGAGGTTACCATGAGCTGAGATTGTGCCTTCGCACTCCAGCCTGGGCAACAACAGCAAAATTCTCTCTCTCTCTCTCTCTCCTCTCTCTCTCTCTCTCCCTCTCTCTCTCTCTCTCCCTCTCTCTCTCCCTCTCTCTCTCTCGCACACACACACACCCACACACCCACACACACACACACAAGATGAGATATTCTAAACTCAGAGTCATAAAATGACTTACTTGTACAGAAGGCAGGAGGAATTTTGCAAGTTCAGATCCTTAATCCTGGAATCAGGAGAGTTTTCTGCAGCAGAATCATACTCAGTTCTGAGCACTTATTCTATAAACTTTTGAAAGCACAACTTTTGGTGAGCAGTAAACAATAAATACCTTATGTTGAACTGAATCAAATGGAACTGAAACAAGTCTATAAAAATGTCTTCAGTAAGGGATGTTTGACAATCACTACTGACTCCAAATATGTGGCTTTTTATAAAGGTTGATTATATATATGTATGTTTCAGAAAGTCTGAAATGAAAATATTAATATATTGTGATTGTACTTAAGAATAAAACCCAAATTCACTTTTATATGAAGTGGACAGAAAGTCAGTGATGACAGAAGAAGCAAGACATACTAGACATGGGGTCCCGCTTAGGAAAGTAGCATTTGCATTGATGTCCAGAAATTGGACAGAGCACTTTTTTTTCTCAGAGATTAAAGGCAAACTCACAAATCAGGTATTTATGCAAAGCCAAACTCAACTCTCAGTTGTGAGTATCTTCTGTGTACTAACACTGTGGTTTACTTGTGTCATTGTTGTTTGTTTGCATTGATTGGCACAGATGATAGTAGTTACTTTATTCTTTTAGCATCTTCTGTGACATAAGCAATTTAACCCCTATTTCCAGATGAAGAAACCATGACTCTTGGAGTTTGATTAATTTAATCATGTAACCCAAACCTAGACTCCAAATAAAGTCTATCTGACCTAAGGTCCTATATGCTCTCAAACATGTCCACACTGCTTCCATTAAATGCCTTATTAAAATGTGTGGAGAGCTTCAATGAGGGGAAATAAATACAGTTCCCAGATGTTTTAATTCTCTGAGTTGGGGCAAGAAAATCTGAAGAATATCTAGACATCGTCTCAACTATTTCCCGTTCCAGATCCTGCCATTTCTTTGCTGTGTTTTATAGCTATAATTAAAATAAGCTCAATTAGTTTTTGGATTTTTCATGTCTTGTCCCTTTCCTCTGCTTGCATTCTACATAACCAATAACCCTCAATTAATATATGTACTGTTTCTAAAATGTTATCATTGCCACTTAGTAACAATAACTAAACTACTAACTCTGGTGGATTAGGTCTTTACTGTGACCATCATTGTCTCCCAAACAAATCTTATGGAGACATTTGTTTTCATGCTTTGTTGTGTGATGCGCCAACATAACTTTACAGACACAGAAGGACTGACTGATGACAGTTAAAGACCGAAGTGCCTTAGTTTGTCTAAATAATGACTTTGGGGTTGTCATATGTATGTATAAGATAAACAAAACCCAGAACAAGGTGATTTGTTGAGGATAAGAAAAAAGGAATGGGGGAGATTATTGCTGAGTTTTAATAGTGTAGAATGATGGAGTAATTCTGTGGATGGATATGCACTGATATTTTCTATTTTAATTAGTTTCTGGCCTATGATCTATTGGGTTAGTATTAGTACAATTTATTTAATTAAGGTGAACGCCTCTCTTTGCATGTTTTCCCATCAGAATCTGACATAAGAGATTCCTTCTAGCATAAGGTTCTTGAGAAACTAAAGATATTTGGGTATCAGCAGAATTATAGACTGAATCCAGGGACCCTTGTCATCTGCAGTGGTTGTAATTCAATGGTTGGCAACACTAGCTGTTTATTGGAATCTTGTGGGCAGCATTGGTGCTTAATCTTGACTATAATGCAAATTATTTATGGACTTTTAAAAATTGCTAATGCATAAGTTGCACCCCCAGAGATTCTACTTTTATTGGCCTGGAGTGTGGCCTGGGTGTTGGAATATTTAGCCCTCCCTGACACACCACCCACTCCCAAGAAGTTTCTAATGTGTAGCTGAGATAGATGCTAAATTTGAGGGAAAGTAATTGAAACAGGGACAAAGGAAAAGACCTAGATTGGGTTGCAAAAGTAGCCAAAAGGAAGTCAACTGTAGGTGGTTTACAATGATGAGTATTGAATAGAGAAGAGTGCCTTGAGGAACAGTGAATTGCCATCACATAAGAACAAGATAAGGATCCCAGCCAGGATTTGTGGCTGGCTTTCTTGGGGAGCTTCATGGATGAGGTTAATGTATAAATTCTCATATTTTAGAAATAAAATGGAATGCTGTTAATAATTACACTGAACCAACAGATATACACCAGGATTCTCTTGGACAGACTGCAGGGCATGGTCTTTCTTAGCATGGGTCTCATGTATGACTTCTGACATATCATTTGGCTTGTGTAAACATGTCCTTTATAAGTTAAGAAAAATATAATTAATGTTTTTGGACTCTAATAATATCATTCCCACAGTTCCACTTGCTTCTTTATACAGTGATTCTCAACTTTAGTACAAATAGCTGGTCCTCATTCCCAAGAGAATCAGATTTTGGTGAGTAGAGTCCAGACATTATGCTTTCTCTTTTAAAGCTTCCTAAAAGTACTGCTTAAGAGGGAAGGAGTTGTTCAAGTTCAAAGTTTTTGCATCCCTTTGTGGAGAGTTGTCTGATGTCAAATTGCAATAATTGTAAAGATTGATTTTGGTGGTTTGTATAATGAATATTATTGCCTTATAGCCACAAGTCCTAGGTGTGTTTTGCTCTGTTTGCTGTTAAAATTATGTAGCCACTATGTAATGGTTTAGGAACTCATAGTATTTAAGTTGCCATAACCTTGGGAAGAATTTGAGAGTGATCATTTCCAAATGTTTCACTAGTGTGATGACATTCAAGGGAGAAAATGTCTAAAAGTTTTTATAAAAGTTTTAGAATGTCATGATACCTAAGATATCTTTCCTGTCCATTTCTAAAAGGGCCACTATGGATGATAAGTAAAATAAATGCGTGTCTCTTTGTGTTTACAGTAAATATCAAACACTGTCTCATTATGAATGTAACTAACTTTTCTTATCCAAGGTTCTGTGTAGGTGATCTGTGCTGCTCTGTTTTCTTATCTTTTATCTGGGGCCACTTGTCTTTTGAGGAGTAGTTAATTATAGTTCATTAGAATAGAGAACAAAATACAAAAGGAGAAAACCAACTCAACTATTTTCATTAATGGATCTGGTGATAGGGTTGAATGGCAGGAAAGTATGAAGCTGGAATTGAAATGATGCTTTTGAATTACCTGTTCAATGCTATTGATTCAACCTTTTTTCACTCGTTATGTTCTCAGAGGACAAATCATGGTCAAAGCTTTAATTCTCCTGGCTTTAAGACTTTGAGAGAAGTTTGAAGATACAATTGTATAAATTAACTTGCAAACATGGATCACTGATATTTTTAAATTAATAAAAAACATCTAAAGAAATATATATAGCTATTCTAAATAATTGAGTTGTCAAGAAGACTTATTTGCATAATTTAGAGACCTTATTCTCTTCCCAGCACCTGTGTGGTAGTATTTATATGGGCTACATCTGGTGTGAAGTTTTTACTCTTTCTTTAATTTTTTTAACCAAGAACACCTGCTGGAAATTGCTGTGTTAGGAGAAATGAGGGTTGTATTGGATTTCTCAGTGGATTCTACAACATATCCAGGAGTGTATCTGGTTGAGCAGCAGAAAGGATGGGAGGTAGAGAGGCATGAGGGGCCGTAACAGGATTTCCCTCTGCTGTTCCACAGAGTATTTCTTTCACTGACCCTTTACCAGAAAGTAGGCACTAGAGAGAACATCCCATCCTGGAGCCAATCAGCACCAATTATCTGTAACTGTAGAATGTCATATCCAAGGCCTTAGAGAATTTCCAGAACCCAGATATTTTCTCTAAAATGAAAATAAGGCTCAGGGAGACTGAGAAATATCCCCCCAAAGTCAAGCTAATCAAGTTTAGTAGCTCCCAGTTCATTGCTCACTTTACTGCCTCCTACTGTTTAGCCAAACATTTACCAACCCTAGGGCTCCACTGAGTTGTTCTGGGAACTTTACAAATAAGGAAGCGTTTCCTGCCAAACAGTGAATGATGAAACTGCTGCGGGAACCCACTCTTCACGTTTACCTAATTTATATTGCAAGGTTCTAGTTAAGATTTTCAGAGTGAAGAAAGCACCCACAATCAGGTTTGATGCTAAAAATATATGATACCCATTGGCCTAAAGGGTAATTTCCTTGAATACACTTTTACAACACTAGAATCTTGCACTAGTATTAGCACAGAGTATCTTTCAGTAAGGTGTTGTTTAAAGAATGGAAAGGATAGAAGAACATGATTTCTAATCTTTATTTCTCTCATTGCACAATCCTTGAAGCAAAGATTTGATACGTGCTCCAAAGTGGCATGTATATATGATGTAAGTCAGGGATGCTAATGTATATACTTGAATCATTATGTCTTCTAAACAGAAAAAATTAATAAAAATATATCCTCTTATTCCATTGAATGAATGAACTCATATATCATCACGGGGAAGAGCATGACCTCAACAACATGATGGTTGTCAAATCCCAGCTTTGCTATTTAATAGCTCTGTGACATCGGGCAAGTTTTCTGTGCTTAATTTTGCTCATCTGTAAAACAGGGACAACAACAATTACCTCATGGGAGGATCAAATGCTTTAAGGCATAAAGCTTTAGAATAGTGCCTGCTATGTGGTGTGAGCATTCAATAAATATTAATAATTATTACTGTCGGCCAGGAAAGATCATGCTTGGAAAGTCCTTTTGTGGACAATGTTTCTAAGGTTTCATCATTTCTCAGTAGGTTTTACCTTTCTTTCTATTTACCATGTTTCCCATCCACATGTGTGTTCTATTCTCTTCCAGTACCTTAGTGCAGAAACTGGATGTGAACATCCCATCTTCTAGACAGCAGCAAATATTCATTATATTCTGTACAACTACAGAATGTTAGAATGTATGGTATATTTGATTTCCTGGCTCATTCACAAGGATGCCTTTTGTAAAACATCTGAACTTTGACGGAGTGAGTATGTGATCCCTATGAAAGAGATGACTAGCTGGATTACAGGTATGATGACTCGTACATGTAATCCTCACACTTTGCGAGGCTGAGGCAGGAGGATTGCCTGAGGCCAGGAGGTCGAGATGACTATATATAAACTATGTAAGGCTAAAGCATGTTAATGTTTTTCTAGGTTCTACACATAGTGGGTGCCCCAAAGATGTTTGGTAACTTGAATAGACTTAATAGATAGAACCTTGATATTGATGATTTTCCTTTTATTTGTATCAGATTGTATTATTGAAAGTTCCTGGCCTGGGTTTTGAGGCCAGATATTTAGAAAATATTGAGAAAACACAACATATTGGCAAGTAGGAGAACCAGTCTAAGCAAATTACCTGTTGGCTTAAATCTCAAATGTATTTCTGATTTCAGTGGTTATTCACCCAGAGGAGAACTCAGAAAGGCAAGCATATGAGACCAAGTGCAGAAATAAACTTACAATAAATTTTATTTTATATTAATTCAATATCTGTTTATTAGAAAGAATCAGGCTTGGCTGCAGAGATAATTATGATAAATACAGCCAGATATATGATGATGGATTTAGCTGAGCAATGTCTGGAAGTAGAGTCTTTATAAGCAGAAGCCCAAACAAATTCTTCAAAATTAAATGGCTACATTTTCATCACACACACACACACCCCCTCACAAGGCACAGTTAGGAGAACGAATAACTGCTTAGATCAAAACAGAAACTCCAGAGCCCATGCTTTACCTAACTGTGCAAGGAATGAGTGTGAGATAGACAGTAGAACTGATGTCTTCTAGACCAATTCAAGAGGGTAGAGCTGCCAGAAGAAAAAGATTCTTTTAAGCAAAATCTGAAGCCACCTTCACAAAACATAGAGACTACTTTACACTACTTTACAATTAGAGTGCTGTGAAAGATGGAGCAATTATTGGCTAGTCAAGAGATGAAAATATCTGCGTATGTGTAGGAACTGTAGATGAGCACCCTTAAGCTTTTGTTCCCTCTCTGTCAACTCATTGAATCCAACCTTAGTGGGCACAATTCCAAGTGCCAGAACCAAGTTTCCACGCCTTCACATATGCTAGCCAATGCCCAAGTAGGAGATCTAAGACGTTGTCTAATCACAGAGCAATGAGTATTGTGGGGCCCAAAGGAGAGAGACCTAACAAGTGAAAATGAATCAGTTGAGATCAGGCACCCATCATATTTTCTTGAACATTGGGAACTCAGATCCAGAAAGATGCTTATAAGAAATACACTGACCTAAAACAAAAGCTATTATACTTTCTCTTGAATCTGGCTTTTCACTGGATTCTTGTTAAAAGAAGTTACAGAAATACCATATTTTGGTTGTAGGCTTGTGCAGGCCCGTAGAGAAAGGTTTGATCAGCAAACATTTATTTATTATGCTATAAATGCACATAATTTAAATTACTGGATTATGTGAAATAGTACTCTTCAAATAATCTTTTCCAATTTTCTAGGGACCCTCAAAAGAAAAACAAGGAAAAGAAGCAGAAATGAGAGAGAGAAGGAGAAGGAGGAGGTGGGTAGAGAGAAATGAAAGAGGGGAGGGAATAAAGGAAGAATGGAGGAAAAGAATAAAGATGGAGGGAGAGAAAGTAAAAGAATCACACACACCCTGCCTAAAGATGTTGAATAGTTTTTTATTTTGGTAATAGAATGGATAATGTAGATGCTTTATATTGAATGACAGTGAAAATGTTGGTTGTTTACCCTGAAATAGAATTTTCCTCTTTGGGATTTTGGGAACCATTTTTAACCAATTTTTTAAAAAATTGAAGTAAATTATGCATATAAAAGTTTTGTCCAGGAGCACAAATTGATTCAGTTTGATGTTCAATGCATAGTCATTTGACATGTATATACACTTAGGTAAAAATCACCCAGAACAATATATAAAATAGGTTCATCACCCAAGAAAGTCTTTTCATGACCTTTTCCCCTTACAAGCTCTTCTTCCTCAAGAAGATGACCACTACTCAGATTTCTATTCCCATAGATTAGATTTGCATGTTCTTGAAGTTCATATAAATGTACTCTTTTTTGTCTGGCCACTCTCTCTCTCTCTCAGCATCATGTTTTAGAGATTTGTCTGTGTTGTTTTAAATATCCATAGTGTGGTCCAAGTAGTAATCCATTTTTTGGATATGCTAAAATATTTTTTATTCATTCTCCCTTCATGGACATTTGTACTATTACCAGTTTTTAGCTATTGTGAATAAAGCTGTGGTGAAAATTCTTATACAGGTTTTTAAGTGAGCAAATATTTTGTTTCTTTTGGGAAAATACATAAAAATGAAATTGCTAGGTCATATAGTAAATGCATATTTAACTTTATAAGAAACTCCAGTCTTCTAAAGTGGCTATACTATTTGACACTCCCAGCAAAAGTGAGATTTCCAGTTGCTTTACATGCATGTCAACATTTGATATTGTCAGTCATTTTAGTAGGCATGAAATATTACTGTGGTTTAAATCATATTCCTTGATGACTAAATAATGTTGGGTATCTTTTTATGTACTTATTGGCTACTATACATCTTCTTTTATGAAGCATGTGTTCACATCTTCAACCATATGTTTAAAAATTGGGCTGTTTGCATTTTTATTGATTTGTAGTTCTTCCTATGCTATGAAAATTTGTTTTGCAAATATTGTTTCAATGGCCTGCCTTTTCATTTTCTAATAGTGCCAACTTTGATTAATCCAATATATTATTTTTTCTTTCATGTTTATTGCATGTTGTATCTTACCTAAGAAATAATTGTCTTTCCCAAAGCCACAGAAATATTCTCTTGTGTTTTCTCCTTGACATTTTATAGTTCTAGCTTTTCTTTCAGCCTATAATCCATCTCAATTTTGTTTATAGGGTAAGATTTGAGAGTATACACACAAACACACACACACAAAGTATCGAGTTGTTTCAGTGCCACTTGTTAAAATATTTTATACATTTTCACATTGAATTGCTTTAGTGCCTTTGTTGAAAAAGAATCAATATACAGTGTTTGCATAGATTCATTTCTAAACTCCATCCTTTTTCATTTATCTATTTGTCTATCCTTATATCAGTATCACACTTTTATGATTACTATATTTTTATAATTTATGAATTCACATAATCTGAGCTCTCCAATATTCTTATTTTTCAAATTACAGATCACATGAATTTTTATAGAAATGTTAGGATCAACTGGTCAATTCTTCAGAAAGTTCTGCTGGTATTTTAGTTGGGAGGGCTCTGAATCTATCAATGTGGGGAAAATTGACATCTTAATGTGTTACATTTTTCTTTAAAATATTTTAAAATTTCTCTTAACAGTTACTTACAGTTTTCACCATATAGTTTGTATATGCTTTGCTAAGATTATCCCTAAATATTTTATTCATTTTATTTTAAATTATTATATTTTGTATTATTATTAAAACAAAATACAATTGATTTTTGTATATTGAAATGGTATCCTGTGACTTTGTTAATTCATTTATTAGTTTTATTTGTTTTAGATTCTATAGGACTTTCTGAGTACAAAATAATATTGCATGTGAGTAATGATATATCATTCCTGATCTAAATTTTCTTTTTGTCTGTTGCACTGGCTGAAACATGTTGTACACTATTGAAAAGATGAAGTGAGAGTAGAAATCTTTACCTTGTTCCTGATCTTCAGAAAAGGTGTTTATTGTTTCACCATAAAATACGGTATCAGCCCCAGGTTTGCCATAGATGGGCTTTATCACACTCAGGAAGCTTTCTTTTCCAATATTCTGAGAGGTTTTAACATGACTAGCTTTTAAAATTTTGTCAAATAACTTTTCTGCAACTCTTGTGATGACAGTATGCTTTTCTCCCTTATTCTTTAGTGTGATGAATTCTATTGATTGATTTTCAAATATTAAGCAAACTCTGTGTTTCTGAAATGAACTCCACTTAGTTATAATGTATTATCCTTCTTGCATATTGATGGTGTTTTTACGTTGCTTACATGTGCTAATATTGCGGTGACACACGACCATCATATTTTTCTACTAGATTTATTTCCTGGTAGGAAATTTATTTCTGATCTCTAAAAGGGCCTATTACCATATCATACTCAATACTCTGTAAGTACATAGAAAATATTTTAAGAATAATATGCATGAGTGAACACAGTAATGTATATGCATTTGTTCTTCCATGTCTCTTTCAAAAGTACGTTTTGCTCAATAAAAAGTTCACACTTGACCTAGCATAAGTCAGAGTGCCTTATACAGATGTGTGTCATTACAGCTTCCCATGGCATGGACTGGTGTCAATGTGGCTCCATTTTCAGCCATGAATGGAGGGGTCATTCATAAGACTGTGCAGTGATCAGGAAAGGGCTGGAATCCTAGTTTGGGATCTTTTGCTGCCAGGAAATCCACTTCTGCCCTTGTCTCTGTTTCTTCATCTAGAAAGTAACAAGGCTATATGGTCTGAAAGACCCCTTTTATATATAAAATTCTATATATCTGGAGGTGGTAACTGAATTGAAGGAAAGCCAGGAATAGAAACCAGGTCTCTTCAGGCCAAGATAGCTATTCCCTCCACTGGATTGCTCTGCCTTCCTCCTCCTAATACTGACTGTTTCATGCTGGTTGTTTGGAGGCTTATTAAAATTGTTCAGCACAAGGAAAACCTGTTCTCCGTCGCTATCATCACCAGCTTCTTTGAAGTGACTCTATAAAATTTGTTACACTAGTCTGTATAAATGTGAGCATGGAAGTCAAACCATTCTTTACTGACATGTTAATCTCCCCTTAGAACCTTTCTGTGTGTATGATTCATTTGGAGGGTAATGGTCCTATCTATGTTTTATAATTGTCTAACCCTGATTTTTTCCAGCTTGTTATATTTCCTGTGCCCAACTGTGACACAGCTGGTGCTAAGCTCATAGAATATTCTTCAAATCAGCCTTTGGATTTTCTCATTGAGTTTTTGTTACGGGGAGATTAAAAATATTAATTTTAGTTGAATGAGTAATATCCAAATATAGTCTCATTTTTAAACCTTCAAACATTATAGATAATGCCTAAGTCCTTCTAAATCACTCTCTTTCCCAGTCACCTCCCAAGAGGTTATCCATTTGGTGAATTTTCTTATGTATTTACGTACATACATGTACCTAATGGAATCTAAAATATGATATAAATGCTATGATGCAATGCACAGCTTTTCAGTACATTTCCTCATTGTGTTGTTTTCGTTCATCAATGTAAGAGATGGTTCTGCAGTGAAGGTTCTTGTCTTGAACACAGGGGCGGGAGAAGTGGCAGGAGGTAGAATTGCTGCATCTTGGAGCATGTAAGTATTTAATTTTAATGGGTATTATCGTAGCAAAATGGTTAAGAGCATAGCTCTGAAGTCACATTACCCAGGTTTGAATTCCCACTCTGTTACTTACTAGATGTATGATTTGGATCTGGTTAACCACTCTACAAAATGGGGATAAAATCTCATAGGATTGTTATGGGGGTTAAATGAAATGATACATGTGAAACACCGAAAATAGTACCCAGCGTGTCCTCCACTATCAGTTCACTGAAGCCAAGCACCATGCGTTACTGATGTTGTGTCCCTAATAAAGTGCTGTACTTGGTACATAGTAGGATGTCAGTAAATTCTTATTGAGCCATCTTAGTTACATACCTAAATGGTGATTCTTCCACATAGCTGTAATAGCTCCTTGCGTAAGATGAGAAGTGGAGTCAGGCTTGAAAAGAAACATTTATTGGGTATCTTCTACTGGCATACATCAGGCGCCATGCTGGGTGTTCTACATTCTCTACTTAATTTGACTGCCCTACAATCAAATAATTGGGGCTCAGAGAGAAGTTAAGTAACTTGTCCAAGGCCACACAGCTAGTAAATTTGAATTCAAACTCACTGTTGTCTGCTTTCTTATACACTCCCAGGACAGAGAGCAGAATGCCTTCATTTCCTACAGGCATCATCCCCATAGGAGAAGGTATACTTTTTCTGGGGATGTCATAACCCTACATCAAGAACCCTTAGAAAGCATTTTTTAGAAAGAGAAGGTACTATCTTAAAATCTAGTTAACATTAAATTGAGAAAATTCTGGATCTTAGCAAAAAAAATAAATTAAAAATGTTTTAAAATTCAGAGAAATGGAAATGATGGATTGTGTCGATTGTTATAGCCAAAGTAATACTCCAATATTAAAGGGATAACAGTCATGAATACTGCAAATTTTATACACAATAGAATATAGCATCTATATCACAAAGAAGAATAGATTTACAGCACAGACCAAGAATGCAATACTCCTAGCTTTTTATGCCTGGGTTTAGTACTGTGTCAGTTTGCCATTGCTACAATGATGCTGTGGAACAAAGAACTACAGAAACTCTGTGGCACAGGAATAGGATTTCATTTAGCTCAGATATCTGTGGTTGGCTGACAGCCAGGTGATTTAGGCTAGGCTCCTTCGCATTCTGTTTGGTTGGGGCAACTTTGTTCCATGAATTTTTCATTTTCTTCTTGAGACCGAAGGGCTGGCCAGGCTATATTCTGTTCATCATAATGGCAAAAGTCCTGGAGAGCAAGAATAATCCAACAAGGACCCTTAAGGCTTGGGCTCAGAATTGACATACCTTCTGATATAGTTTGGATTTGTGTCCTGCCCAAATCTCATGTCTAGTTGTAATACCCAATGCTAGAAGAGGGACTTGGTGGGAGGTAATTTGATCATGAGTGTGGATTTTCCCCTTGCTGGTCTCGGCTCGTAATATTGAGTGAGTTCTCATTAGATCTGCTTGTTCAAAAGTGTGTAGCACCACCCCCTTCTCTCTCTTCTTCTTGTCTGGCCATGTAAAACATGCCTGCTTCCCCTTCCATCATGATTGAATGTTTCCTGAGGTCTCTCCAGCCATGCTTACTGTAAAGCCTGAAGAAGTGTGAGCCAATTAAATCTCTTTTATTTATAAATTACCCAGTTTCAGGTATTTTTTTACAGCAGTGCAAGAAAGGACTAATACACAATCCCTTCTGCTATATTCTATGGACAAAGAAAGTGACATGGACAAGGCCAAAGTCAAGATATGGGGAAATATGCTCTGTACTTATAGTGAGAGGAACTTCAGGATCACTTAACAAAGGGTATAATTCAGAAAGGGTGAAAAACTAAAACCAATGATGAAGTCTACCATTATGATTGTAATCAAAGGGTTCCCTGAGGAAATGTATTTGCTCTACCAACTTTGGTTGGGCAGATAAAACAGAAAGAGGAGGTTGATGATATCTGTTTTTTTTTTTGTTTTTTTGTTTTTTTGTTTTTTGTTTTTGGTAATCACTACTGTCATTCCACTAGTGAGACTGTGATGAAAAAACAACTTCTTCAATCCTCCCTCCCCTATGGGCACATGGAGTAATTTAAATGAGCAGGCTGCTTGTAGATTTTTCAGAACACCTGCATCTTATTTTAGAAGCAATTGACGCTCTTGGCCTGGTTTGTGCTTGGGCAATTTGGAGTGATTAAAGAATTTTGCATTTTTCAAGTGCTCCTGTGTTCAGATGAACCAAATTGGGGCTGAGCGCAAATCTTCAGGTTTTTTTTTTTTGGCGGGGGGGGGGGGGGGGGGG